>NW_027465849.1:2432984-2737107 GCF_049634645.1 Pelodiscus sinensis
CCAATGTGGACACAAGAACAAATGGATATAAGCTGGCTAGTAGGAAGTTCAGACTTGAGATTAGACGAAGGTTTCTAACCATTAGAGGAGTGAGGTTCTGGAACGGCCTTCCCAGGTGCGGGTGAGAGTGCCGCAGGTCCCAGGGCAGCACCGCGGGGCCCCGGGCAGTGAAATTTTGCGGGGCCCCGCCTTTGACACGGCGCATGCGCGGGGCCTCGGAGGAATTGGGAAGCGGTCGAGCAGGCTCTGGAGGTGGCCTTGCAGGGCACGGCCCTGCTCCTCCAGGGCCTCCAAACTCCTCCGGCGCAGCCTCAGGTCCTCCTGGACCCAGTGGTCCTGGAGACGGAGCTGTTGCTCCAGGAACTGGAGGTGCCGCCTCTGGTAGTCCTCCTGGTTCCTGGCTCTCCTGCTGGCCCGGGCACGGGCAGCTGCTGCAAGCCGGGTGGTGCGCCCTGCAGTCCCAGGTGCTGCGGCTGTGGTGCAACAAGACCAGTGGTCAATTACCCCAGGGGCCCAGGTGTGTGAAACCCAGCTCCTCTCTGCAAGGCCAGGGCCCCTGCAGGATCCCCAGCTGCTGCTCCGTGGTGGGCAAGGCCCAGGCGCACGGTCCTGGGGCTCCCTCTCACCCCAGCCCCCTGTACACATAAGGGGAGCACGATGGTACTCACAGGTGGACGCCTCCCTGGCCTCGGACGACACAGGCGAGCGGCTCTGTGGGGTGCCTTGGGGGTCCCAGGTCCTGGGCAGGCTGCCGGCAGGCTCCTGGCTCTCGGAGCCCTCCTCCTCCTCCTCCGTCTCCAGGAGCGGTCCCTCTGCCCCGGAGTCTATCACGTCCCGGGGGGCAGAGACGGCATGAGGCCCCAGGAGGCGGTCCAGGGCGTGAAAGTGGGGGCACGTCTCCGGGTCGGCCCCTGGCAGGCAGGCCCGGGAGTAGGACTGCCGCAGGTCTTTGATCTTGCAGCGCACCTGCTCCCGGCTGCGCTGGTGGCCCCTGGCGGCCAGGCTGACAGCCATTCGGCCGTAGACTGCCGCATTCCTGTGGCTAGTGCGGAGATCATGGACATTGGAGGCTTCCCCCCAAACCTCGATGAGGTCCACGATCTCCGCACTTGACCAAGCGGGTGCCCGCCTCTTGCGTCCCCGGGCAGGCTCTGGGGAGCAGTGGAGGGCTGGGTCCTGGGGAGCAGTGGAGGGCTGGGTGTCCTCGGGTGGCTGGCTCATGTTGTGGCAGGTGCAGGGTCTGCTGGCTGGGTGCTGGCAGCCTTGCAACTGGCACAAATTGTGTAGCCAGTCCGTGGCCCTTTAAGGGCTCCGGGTCCGGGATGGGGGCAATAGAGTTTCCCTGGTATTGGCCAGAGTGGCCACCAGGGCAAGCTGGGGAGGGCTAGCCTCCCACTAGTTCGAATTTAGGGTCTACACAGCCCTTAATTCGAACTAGCTAGTTCGAACTAGGCTTAATCCTCGTAAAATGAGGTTTACCTAGTTCGAACTAAGCGCTCCGTTAGTTCGAATTAAGTTCGAACTAACGGAGCGCTAGTGTAGCGCCTATGAAAGTTAGTTCAAACTAACGGACATTAGTTCGAACTAACATTGTAGTGTAGACATACCCTTAGAGTTTTTGGCTGGCAGTTCTTCAAACTCCTTTTAGGCTTTTCTTATTGTATTTTTACACTTCATTTGACAATGTTTATGCTCCTTTCTATTTACCTCACTAGGATTTCACTTCCACTTTTCAAAAGATGCCTTTTTATCTCTCACTCCTTCTTTTACGTGGTTGTTAAACCACAGTTGCTCTTTTTTCGTTCTTCTACTGTGTTTTTTAATTTGGGTAGACATTTAAGTCGGGCCTCTGTTATGATGTCTTTGACAAGTTTCCATGCAGCTTGTAGGGATTTTACTTTAGTCATTCTACCTTTTAATTTCTGTTTAACTAACCTCCTCATTTTTGTTTAGTTCCCCTTTCTGAAATTAAATGCCACAATGTTGGGCTGCTGAGGAGTTCTTCCCACCACAGGAAAGTTAAATGTTATTTTATTATGGTCACTATTTCCAAGTGGTCCTGTTATAGTTACCTCTTGGACCAGAACCTGTGCTTTACTCAAGACTAAACAGAGTTACTTCTCCCCTTTTGGGTTTCTGTATCAGCTGCTCCAAGGAGCATTGTTTAAGGCATCAACAAATGATGTCTCTGCA
Organism: Pelodiscus sinensis; assembly: GCF_049634645.1. Classification (NCBI taxonomy): domain Eukaryota; kingdom Metazoa; phylum Chordata; order Testudines; family Trionychidae; genus Pelodiscus; species Pelodiscus sinensis. Next base: position 2,435,178 of record NW_027465849.1, read on the forward strand.
GTTTGTCCTGAGGTGACACGTACCCAGTAAATAAGGGATAATTGTAAACCCCACTACTATTGAGTTCTTTATTTTTATAGCCACTCTAATCTCCCTTATCTTTTCATAGTCATTATCACTGTCCCGGTCAGGTGGTCGATAATAGATCCCTACTGTTACATTCTTATTAGAGCACGGAATTGCTATCCATAAAGATTCTATTGAACATGTTGATTCATTTAAGTTTTTTACTTCATTTGTCTCTAACTTTTCTTTCACATATAGTGCCACTCTCCCACCCGCATGACCTCTTCTGTCCTTGGGATAGATTTTGTACCCCGGAATGATTGTGTCACATTAATTGTCCTCACTCCACCAGGTTTCTGTGATGCCTATTATATCAGTATCCTCCTTTAACACGAGGCACTCTAGTTCACCCATCTTATTATTTAGACTTCTAGCATTTGTGCACAAGCACTTTAAAATTTTGACACTGTTTGTTTCTCTGCCCTTTTTTATGTGACTGTTTTTCATCTCATCTGGCCCATACCTTATCCTCTTCCATCCTCTCCTCCTGACTCAAACCTAGAGAATCTCTGTCAATAGACTCTACTCTAAGAGACATCTCTGTCCGATCCATGTACTCCTCTTCATTGATCGACTTTCCCCCATATAAACTTAGAAGATCCACAGCATGGACACGAAATTAGTAAACTCGACAAAATGCTACTACACACTGCCCATTGCTTCCAGAGGATACCTAGCAGTGTGGTGGCAGAGTGGTGGGATTGCTCTCCAAGGGGTTTCTGACAGGCTTTGCCTTGCCTCACTGAACCTTCCCCCAGTACGTGATCACGTCTGATCTAGACTCATGGAACCGTGAGTCACACCCTCCAGAAGGCTGGCACAGCCGAAGTTGCTGCACTTGTGCTACGTTAGGGATCTGGCAAGACTGAGAATTGTTTTATGTCTCTGGAAAACCAGGCGGAGGGTAACTACTCCCTTCTGCTGGAATAAGCCATCACAAGCACATGGTACCCCAGTGTGGCATTGTCACGCCAACCAAAACTATGACACAGTCTTTTAATAGAAATACTTGATTTCTCCAGCACAAACCAGACGGCCCGATTAACAGTCACAGGCTTCCAACAGATCCCTCCCAAGTTCTTCTTCATGGCTAAAAATCCCATAAAATGGATATTTGCTGGAATTAATTTGTCAGGACTCAGCTGCAAACAATTGGGGACCCTTAAAAAACTGGCATCCCTCAAAGCTTCCTGCCAAGTGGCTTAGAATCCAACAGGGTTAGATGAGGTTGTACCAAACCCTGCAGAGATAACGCAAGGTCCTAGTTACAATTCCCTCCTGGGGCCATGGCTTTTTCATACATTCTCAGGCTATTGGGAGCATCTGCCCTGACCACAGCCCCCCAAAGATTGCTAGCACAGATCTGTGAGATAAACCCATCTCCCCTCCATGTGTAGCAGCAGCCCCCAAAGCCACCTCAGTGGTGGGAGTCATTAGGAAAGAGACTGATAATACCCCATGACCTCTGTATGAATCCACGGCATGACCACACCTTGACTAGTGCGTGCAGACGTGCTCACCCCACCTCGAAACAGACATTTTAGAATTTGAAAAGCTGAAGAGAATTAAAAAAGAATTAGATTAGGGGCAGGAATAAACTTCTCTATGAGGACAGATTTATAAGACTGGGACTTTTCTACTTGGAAAGCAACCACTCGGAGAGGGGGGATGTTGCTTTCCAAGCAGAAAGCATGACTGCTGCAGAGAAAGTAAATAAGGAAATGCCAGTTCCACCGTCTCATAACACAAGAACTAAGAGTGACCCAAGAAAAGGACAGATTTATAAGACTGAGACTTTTCAGCTTGGAAATCAACGACTCGTGGGGGTATGATAGAGGTCTCTAAAATCATGACTGTTGCAGAGAAAGTAAATGAGGAAATGCCAGATCGACCTTCTCATAACACAAGAACTAAGAGTGACCTTACAAAAGTAGTAGGCAGCCCATTTAAAAGGACCCGAAGGCAGTGTTTCTCCACCCAGCACAGGGTCAGCCTGTGAAACGCCTTGTTAGAGGACGTTCTGAAGGTGAAGACCATTACAGGGTTCAAAAACAAACTAGATATGTTCACGGAGGACAGGTCCATCAATGGTCCTTAGCCAGGATGGGCAGGGATGGTGTCACTAGCCCCTGTTTGGCAGAAGCTGGGAACAGGCAATAGAGGATGGATCACTTGATGATTCCCTGTTCTGTTCTGTTCATTCCCTCTGGGGCACCTGGAATTGGGCACCTACAGTGGACAGGATCCTGGGAGGGATGGGCCATTGGACTGACGCAGTCTAAACGCTCTTATGTTCAGATCATTGAGTGTTTGGGCCAATCTGTAATAAGAACATTTATACAATAGGCCTTGGGGCTGATCCTGCATGGCCATGCCCTTGAGAATATGCCTTAATTTATCCCTTTGCCATGGAAAGATTTGGGCTGAGTGTACTTGTGTGTGTGTGTAGGTGGGCATGACCCTACCTATGTGTTAGCATCGTGAGCCTCACGTCCGATGGGAAAAGAATCCAGGTGTCCGGGAGAATCTAAGGCAACAGACACATCTTGGGTAGAAAGTCCATGCCCAGAGAAGCGATGGAGCCATGGCTGGACTCACATGCCCCAAGTCAGAACTTTCCTCCCTGCCCTCCTCAGGGCCGCAGCCACATCCTTGTTTCTCAGACTGTAGATGATGGGGTTTAGGGTGGGCACCAATGCTTTGTCCAAGAAGGTCACTTTCTGGTCATAACCGTGGGTGTTGCTAGAGTCTCGGCGGAAATAGAGCCACATCACGATGCTGAATTTGAGCAACACCATGGTCAGGTGGGAGCTGCAGGTGGAGAGGGCCTTGTGCAGGCCTTGGGCAGAGCGCAGGCGGACCACAGCAACCCCAATGCGGACATAGGAGGCCAGGATGAAGGCGAAAGGGCTCAGCCACACCAAGACAGCCTCAGTGGTGGTCACCAGCTCAATGGTGAGGGGCCGGGTGCAGGAGAGGAGCAGGAGGGGCGGCAGGTCACAGAAGAAATGCTGCAGGCTGTTGCCGCAGTAGCTCAACGTGGCAGCCCTGAGAGTGTGCAGCAGGGCGTGTGCAATCACCACGGCCCCTGAAGCAGCCACCATCTTGAGGCACAGGGACCGTGTCACCACGGCGGCGTAGCGCAGCGGGTCGCAGACGGCCACGTAGCGGTCGTAGGCCATGGCAGCCAGCAGGTAGTTCTCCATGTTGCCCACAGCGAAGAACATGAAGAGCTGGGCCATGCAGCTGGTGAAGGAGATGGCCCGGTGCTGGGTCAGGGCGTGCACCACGGCCTGGGGCAGGGAGATGGAAGCGAAGCTCATGTCCACCACAGCCAGGTGGCTGAGGAGAAAATACATGGGGCTGCAGAGCTGGGGGTCAGTCACCACCAGCCCCAGCAGCAGGGAGTTGCTGGCCAGGTTCACCAAATAGGTGACCAGGAGCACCACGATGATCAGCAGGTCCTGCTCTTCGGAGAGTCCCAGGAGCACAAACTCGGAGACGGACGTCCAGTTGCCCTCGTCCATGGTGGGGGCCGAGGCAGCACCTGAGCGGGGCAGAGAAGGGAGTTGACAGTCATGTGACGCGCTGACACATTCCGCCTGTCGCTTGTTGGAAGCCAAGTCCTGTTCGGTTGTCTTTGGGGAAAGGTTTAACAGCTCGATCTTGATTTAAACTGTCCCACAATGGAGACTCCCATTCAACCCTGGCTCCGTTCTGCTCATCGGCACAGACCGTCGCTGTGTCAACGTGCAGCGTCCCTGTGGTCTGACCGTGCATCGCTGGGACTCATAGACTCTGAATTCTGTGTTCCTCTGCCTGCCAGACTGACACCCTAGCTCTGGCCAGCCAGCAGCCTTTTGAGTGCGAGAGGCCAGTCATCAGGTTCCCCTCTGTCTTCTTTTGTCTAGGACAATCCTGCCCCATTTTTCTAACCTGCCGGGGCAGGATTTCTAAACTTTTCCCCTTTGTCTGTTCTCCCCAGACTCTCTCCCATTTGCCCACAGCTTGGCTGGACACACTGGTCCACGTGAGAGCTCACCAGTGCCAAGCAGAGCGGGACCCTCCCCTTCCATATCAGACCCACGATGCTCCTGTTCCCACCCCAGCCTGTGAGCACAGTATTGTCAGAGCTGCTTCACTCACAGTCACTCTGAGCTGTCACCCTCAGAACCCTGTCAACTGTGCTGTTCCCTGCCCAGTTAGTCCTCAGTTTGCAGCTACATCCTGGACTTTCCCTCCCACAGGACTTTTCATAAGAAGGGTGTCATAAGAAGGAGGGAAAAACTTGTTCATCTTGGCCTCTGAGGATGGAACAAGAAGCAATGGGCTTAAACTGCAGCAAGGGAGGTTTAGGCTGGACATTAGGAAAAAGTTCCTAACTGTCAGAAATAAATTGCCCAGGGAGGCTGAGGAATCCCCATCTCTGGAGATATTTAAGAGTAGATTAGATAAATGTCTATCTGGGATGGTCTAGAGAGTATCTGGCCCTGCCATGGGTGCAGGGACTGGACTGGATGACCCTCTTGAGGTCCCGTCCAGTCCTAGTATTCAATGATTCTATGATTCTAAGTGAAGTATTTCAACCTTGTCTTTTTTTCAGTTCTGCCTCGTTGAATTCAGACTGTGCCTCCAATTTGCCAAAGGGGCATCCAAGTAAATCCCTGAAGCATGACACTGATTTCTAGTCACTGTTGTACTATCGAGCTGCTCCAAATGTGACAGGCGCACCTAAGGAAATGCAGGTAATCCTGTTCTCAGCAGGGCCCATATAGGGGTGAAAAAGTCACAGATGAAGTCCAAAGTGAGATGGAAGGTAGGTGCTGAAATAACCATCCGCTTGGGAATCAATGGAACTGGCATGAAGGGGGCGGGAAGGCTTGGTCAAGTGGAGAGAGTTCATACCAGAGCACCAGAAATGCCTGAAGGATCAGAAAACCTGTTTGATTGTGAGACATGCCAGGCGCTCAAGCTAGTTAGTGGAACAAAGAGAAGGTGAAAGGGCAACTTGATCCCAGGCTAGAGATACCAACATGGGGAAAAAAATTGCACAGCGGCTCTTGGGTCCAGCAGAGAATGGTCTGACCCGAGCCAGTGGCTAGAAACGACAGCTAGACACAGCGGCTGTGACAGCAGGGATGCAGGACACCGGAAAAACCTACCTGAGAGACCAGAGGGGCTTGGTTTGCTCAGTTCATTGAAGAGCCGGAGAAGAGGGGACTTGGTACCAGTTTGGAAACATGCTCACAGCCCTTTATCTGCATCTGGGTCCTGCCTGCAGCTCTGCCCCTCCACAACGCCTCATGGGAAATGTGGCCTCAGCAGGGGCTCGGGAACATGTTGGACTCCAGAAAAGTCTCCTGTGCAGAGAGGATAGAGAGCTGAGTGGTGTATAAAGTGCAAGCGGGACCATGATGCAATGAAAATGGGACAGAGAAAAGAGCTTGAGGGATTCTGTCCTCCCTGTCACCTGGCCTAGCAACAAAGAGAAAGCCCATGACATTGCATTCAAATATGAACCAAAGACATAGTCACACATTCAGGAAGTAGGAACTCATCGCCGCAGGATGGTTTCCAGGCTGAAACCTGGATTAAAATGAAAAGAGGGAATGGACATTTCCAAAGCTATGAGGAATATCACTCAAACAAACAAACGGTTGTGGGAGGGATATTAAACCTCATGATTCGGGGTGTTACGAAACCACTAATGGTCAGGAAGTAATTGCAATGGGAGTAGGGTTGATCCCTACTTGCTTCTTCAGCTTCTTAAACCTTGTGGCATTTGCTCAGCTCGGAGATGGATTCTGAATTGGAGGGGGGTTTGTTTTGACCCAGTCTGGCCATTTCTACACCAGAGACCTCCTTCCAACTCACACACAAGCACTCAGACATCCTCCATGAGACATCTTAGATGTTCAACAAAGGGCTGTGATTTTCCTCCTCCAACCCCACCTTTCCCTCAACACATTTCTACCTGCACAAGTCAGAAGGTCCCCACAAGTTGAGAAATTTGCCCCCTCTTAATACGGGCTCCATAAAAAGCACTAGGGAAATCAGTCCGGACTGACATTTCTTACTCACAGGGGCTTGCTTATGCAGCTCTACGTACCATGCACAGATGTGTCAAGGCAACAGTCACATTTCAAATGGTTCATTTTATAATTATCTGGTACAAACAAGAACATCAATAACAGCGAGTGTGATGCCTTCGCATCGTTCCTTGGGATTTCCTAAGCAAGTCCTTGAGAAGTGAGGGGAAATGTAGGCGGGGAGGCAAAACAAATCAGCGTCCTGAAAGGGTCCGTTTGTCTGGAAAGGCTGGGATCCAAAACTAGAGCTCTCCTTGCATTTCATTTCCAGCACGACTCTTTTAAACAAGCACCCCGTCTTGGCTGAGAAAAGGCAGGGTTGGTGAATCCACCGCACACATTGGTAGATTGTGTCCCTCACTAATTAGGCTCCTGGTTATAAAATCAGCCTTTGTTTCCAGGCTGACTTTGTCTGTCTTCAGCATCCTGCCATAATGCATGCTATCCTACCGGCCCCCTTACAAACCTTCCATGTCATCCCAGATCCCAGTAACGCAGAAACTTTGCAGGGAATGCAAAGGACCCCACAGAGAAGTCAGCAGAATTAAATACGGTTGCCGGAGGCTGTAGCGGGAAATGGCCCCTTTTCTCCATGATAAGCTTGGGAAATGTTGGAGAACAATGTTCCATTTTGCAGGGTCTTTTTCAGGGGGCTGGGCACAAAAAACGTCCACCCTGCGAGCTCTCGGTTAGAGCCCCTGACACTGTAGAGAACAGGTCTCCTCTGGAAATCGATGCTCCTGTGGAAGGTCACAAGAGAGACAGATGCTGGTTGTCCAGAGATCCCCTCTGTGACGGACCGGGCCGTGTCTGGGCACAGCTGAGGGCGTCCGCTGAGGGCGAATTGCTCAAATCCGGGGCTCCTTACAGTCCCCCTGACTGGCAACCTCTCCAAACAGGCCACAAACCAGTCCCACAGAGCGCTTCAGCTGCCTGCCTGAAGCCTCCCGAGCAAAACCCCTCTGACACCCCAGCAATATCCGTGCCCCAGATGGCCCTGGGCCTCATACACAGGCGGGGGGTCCTAGCACCCAATCCCACCTACCCCAAACAAGTTCTGTTCGGTTCCAAGAAACCAGCCACAGATCCCTGGTCAATTTACCCTCTGGACCTTACCCACAAATCATGCTGAGCCAATCCTTTAGAATCTATATCTAAAGGTTTATTATTACAAGAAAGAAAAGCATGAGAGTAAGGTTATTAAAGTACAGTACGTTACATGCACCGAATCTCCCAGTTCTCGATGCAGGCTCTAGCAGAGATGTTACAGCTGCTGGTTTAAAAGTTCTTATTGCACATCCTACAATCAGGATGGGTTCACAGGTCTTCCGGGCTCTTCAATCCCTGCAGTGCTGCCTCTGGGATGAAGTGCTGAGCTGAGAACAAAATGGCATCGACCGCATGGCCTCTTTATACCTCCTTCCTGGCCTCTTCTGGTCTCAGCCGGTCACCTGGTCCTCAGCCTCTCTCTGCTGGCAGCTCTTGGGTCTCCGCCCTCCTGCTTTAGGTGTGTCTTTGGGCCATCAAGGGCCATTGTTCCACAGGGCTTCACTACTCAGCCTGTCCATAGCAATGCTCAACCACATTCACAGAAATATTCAGCTTCCACACAGATTACAGATTCCTACCTACACACACAGACATTATACACTCACATAAATAGCGTACATAAGATCAACAAACAATAAGAAGGTGAAAGGGCAACTTGATCCCAGGCTAGAGATACCAACATGGGGAAAAAAATTGCACAGCGGCTCTTGGGTCCAGCAGAGAATGGTCTGACCCGAGCCAATGGCTAGAAACGACAGCTAGACACAGCGGCTGTGACAGCAGGGATGCAGGACACCGGAAAAACCTACCTGAGAGACCAGAGGGGCTTGGTTTGCTCAGTTCATTGAAGAGCCGGAGAAGAGGGGACTTGGTACCAGTTTGGAAACATGCTCACAGCCCTTTATCTGCATCTGGGTCCTGCCTGCAGCTCTGCCCCTCCACAACGCCTCATGGGAAATGTGGCCTCAGCAGGGGCTCGGGAACATGTTGGACTCCAGAAAAGTCTCCTGTGCAGAGAGGATAGAGAGCTGAGTGGTGTATAAAGTGCAAGCGGGACCATGATGCAATGAAAATGGGACAGAGAAAAGAGCTTGAGGGATTCTGTCCTCCCTGTCACCTGGCCTAGCAACAAAGAGAAAGCCCATGACATTGCATTCAAATATGAACCAAAGACATAGTCACACATTCAGGAAGTAGGAACTCATCGCCGCAGGATGGTTTCCAGGCTGAAACCTGGATTAAAATGAAAAGAGGGAATGGACATTTCCAAAGCTATGAGGAATATCACTCAAACAAACAAACGGTTGTGGGAGGGATATTAAACCTCATGATTCGGGGTGTTACGAAACCACTAATGGTCAGGAAGTAATTGCAATGGGAGTAGGGTTGATCCCTACTTGCTTCTTCAGCTTCTTAAACCTTGTGGCATTTGCTCAGCTCGGAGATGGATTCTGAATTGGAGGGGGGTTTGTTTTGACCCAGTCTGGCCATTTCTACACCAGAGACCTCCTTCCAACTCACACACAAGCACTCAGACATCCTCCATGAGACATCTTAGATGTTCAACAAAGGGCTGTGATTTTCCTCCTCCAACCCCACCTTTCCCTCAACACATTTCTACCTGCACAAGTCAGAAGGTCCCCACAAGTTGAGAAATTTGCCCCCTCTTAATACGGGCTCCATAAAAAGCACTAGGGAAGTCAGTCCGGACTGACATTTCTTACTCACAGGGGCTTGCTTATGCAGCTCTACGTACCATGCACAGATGTGTCAAGGCAACAGTCACATTTCAAATGGTTCATTTTATAATTATCTGGTACAAACAAGAACATCAATAACAGCGAGTGTGATGCCTTCGCATCGTTCCTTGGGATTTCCTAAGCAAGTCCTTGAGAAGTGAGGGGAAATGTAGGCGGGGAGGCAAAACAAATCAGCGTCCTGAAAGGGTCCGTTTGTCTGGAAAGGCTGGGATCCAAAACTAGAGCTCTCCTTGCATTTCATTTCCAGCACGACTCTTTTAAACAAGCACCCCGTCTTGGCTGAGAAAAGGCAGGGTTGGTGAATCCACTGCACACATTGGTAGATTGTGTCCCTCACTAATTAGGCTCCTGGTTATAAAATCAGCCTTTGTTTCCAGGCTGACTTTGTCTGTCTTCAGCATCCTGCCATAATGCATGCTATCCTACCGGCCCCCTTACAAACCTTCCATGTCATCCCAGATCCCAGTAACGCAGAAACTTTGCAGGGAATGCAAAGGACCCCACAGAGAAGTCAGCAGAATTAAATACGGTTGCCGGAGGCTGTAGCGGGAAATGGCCCCTTTTCTCCATGATAAGCTTGGGAAATGTTGGAGAACAATGTTCCATTTTGCAGGGTCTTTTTCAGGGGGCTGGGCACAAAAAACGTCCACCCTGCGAGCTCTCGGTTAGAGCCCCTGACACTGTAGAGAACAGGTCTCCTCTGGAAATCGATGCTCCTGTGGAAGGTCACAAGAGAGACAGATGCTGGTTGTCCAGAGATCCCCTCTGTGACGGACCAGGCCGTGTCTGGGCACAGCTGAGGGCGTCCGCTGAGGGCGAATTGCTCAAATCCGGGGCTCCTTACAGTCCCCCTGACTGGCAACCTCTCCAAACAGGCCACAAACCAGTCCCACAGAGCGCTTCAGCTGCCTGCCTGAAGCCTCCCGAGCAAAACCCCTCTGACACCCCAGCAATATCCGTGCCCCAGATGGCCCTGGGCCTCATACACAGGCGGGGGGTCCTAGCACCCAATCCCACCTACCCCAAACAAGTTCTGTTCGGTTCCAAGAAACCAGCCACAGATCCCTGGTCAATTTACCCTCTGGACCTTACCCACAAATCATGCTGAGCCAATCCTTTAGAATCTATATCTAAAGGTTTATTATTACAAGAAAGAAAAGCATGAGAGTAAGGTTATTAAAGTACAGTACGTTACATGCACCGAATCTCCCAGTTCTCGATGCAGGCTCTAGCAGAGATGTTACAGCTGCTGGTTTAAAAGTTCTTATTGCACATCCTACAATCAGGATGGGTTCACAGGTCTTCCGGGCTCTTCAATCCCTGCAGTGCTGCCTCTGGGATGAAGTGCTGAGCTGAGAACAAAATGGCATCGACCGCATGGCCTCTTTATACCTCCTTCCTGGCCTCTTCTGGTCTCAGCCGGTCACCTGGTCCTCAGCCTCTCTCTGCTGGCAGCTCTTGGGTCTCCGCCCTCCTGCTTTAGGTGTGTCTTTGGGCCATCAAGGGCCATTGTTCCACAGGGCTTCACTACTCAGCCTGTCCATAGCAATGCTCAACCACATTCACAGAAATATTCAGCTTCCACACAGATTACAGATTCCTACCTACACACACAGACATTATACACTCACATAAATAGCGTACATAAGATCAACAAACAATAAGAAGGTGAAAGGGCAACTTGATCCCAGGCTAGAGATACCAACATGGGGAAAAAAATTGCACAGCGGCTCTTGGGTCCAGCAGAGAATGGTCTGACCCGAGCCAATGGCTAGAAACGACAGCTAGACACAGCGGCTGTGACAGCAGGGATGCAGGACACCGGAAAAACCTACCTGAGAGACCAGAGGGGCTTGGTTTGCTCAGTTCATTGAAGAGCCGGAGAAGAGGGGACTTGGTACCAGTTTGGAAACATGCTCACAGCCCTTTATCTGCATCTGGGTCCTGCCTGCAGCCCTGCCCCTCCACAACGCCTCATGGGAAATGTGGCCTCAGCAGGGGCTCGGGAACATGTTGGACTCCAGAAAAGTCTCCTGTGCAGAGAGGATAGAGAGCTGAGTGGTGTATAAAGTGCAAGCGGGACCATGATGCAATGGGACAGAGAAAAGAGCTTGAGGGATTCTGTCCTCCCTGTCACCTGGCCTAGCAACAAAGAGAAAGCCCATGACATTGCATTCAAATATGAACCAAAGACATAGTCACACATTCAGGAAGTAGGAACTCATCGCCGCAGGATGGTTTCCAGGCTGAAACCTGGATTAAAATGAAAAGAGGGAATGGACATTTCCAAAGCTATGAGGAATATCACTCAAACAAACAAACGGTTGTGGGAGGGATATTAAACCTCATGATTCGGGGTGTTACGAAACCACTAATGGTCAGGAAGTAATTGCAATGGGAGTAGGGTTGATCCCTACTTGCTTCTTCAGCTTCTTAAACCTTGTGGCATTTGCTCAGCTCGGAGATGGATTCTGAATTGGAGGGGGGTTTGTTTTGACCCAGTCTGGCCATTTCTACACCAGAGACCTCCTTCCAACTCACACACAAGCACTCAGACATCCTCCATGAGACATCTTAGATGTTCAACAAAGGGCTGTGATTTTCCTCCTCCAACCCCACCTTTCCCTCAACACATTTCTACCTGCACAAGTCAGAAGGTCCCCACAAGTTGAGAAATTTGCCCCCTCTTAATACGGGCTCCATAAAAAGCACTAGGGAAGTCAGTCCGGACTGACATTTCTTACTCACAGGGGCTTGCTTATGCAGCTCTACGTACCATGCACAGATGTGTCAAGGCAACAGTCACATTTCAAATGGTTCATTTTATAATTATCTGGTACAAACAAGAACATCAATAACAGCGAGTGTGATGCCTTCGCATCGTTCCTTGGGATTTCCTAAGCAAGTCCTTGAGAAGTGAGGGGAAATGTAGGCGGGGAGGCAAAACAAATCAGCGTCCTGAAAGGGTCCGTTTGTCTGGAAAGGCTGGGATCCAAAACTAGAGCTCTCCCTGCATTTCATTTCCAGCACGACTCTTTAAACAAGCACCCCGTCTTGGCTGAGAAAAGGCAGGGTTGGTGAATCCACCGCACACATTGGTAGATTGTGTCCCTCACTAATTAGGCTCCTGGTTATAAAATCAGCCTTTGTTTCCAGGCTGACTTTGTCTGTCTTCAGCATCCTGCCATAATGCATGCTATCCTACCGGCCCCCTTACAAACCTTCCATGTCATCCCAGATCCCAGTAACGCAGAAACTTTGCAGGGAATGCAAAGGACCCCACAGAGAAGTCAGCAGAATTAAATACGGTTGCCGGAGGCTGTAGCGGGAAATGGCCCCTTTTCTCCATGATAAGCTTGGGAAATGTTGGAGAACAATGTTCCATTTTGCAGGGTCTTTTTCAGGGGGCTGGGCACAAAAAACGTCCACCCTGCGAGCTCTCGGTTAGAGCCCCTGACACTGTAGAGAACAGGTCTCCTCTGGAAATCGATGCTCCTGTGGAAGGTCACAAGAGAGACAGATGCTGGTTGTCCAGAGATCCCCTCTGTGACGGACCGGGCCGTGTCTGGGCACAGCTGAGGGCGTCCGCTGAGGGCGAATTGCTCAAATCCGGGGCTCCTTACAGTCCCCCTGACTGGCAACCTCTCCAAACAGGCCACAAACCAGTCCCACAGAGCGCTTCAGCTGCCTGCCTGAAGCCTCCCGAGCAAAACCCCTCTGACACCCCAGCAATATCCGTGCCCCAGATGGCCCTGGGCCTCATACACAGGCGGGGGGTCCTAGCACCCAATCCCACCTACCCCAAACAAGTTCTGTTCGGTTCCAAGAAACCAGCCACAGATCCCTGGTCAATTTACCCTCTGGACCTTACCCACAAATCATGCTGAGCCAATCCTTTAGAATCTATATCTAAAGGTTTATTATTACAAGAAAGAAAAGCATGAGAGTAAGGTTATTAAAGTACAGTACGTTACATGCACCGAATCTCCCAGTTCTCGATGCAGGCTCTAGCAGAGATGTTACAGCTGCTGGTTTAAAAGTTCTTATTGCACATCCTACAATCAGGATGGGTTCACAGGTCTTCCGGGCTCTTCAATCCCTGCAGTGCTGCCTCTGGGATGAAGTGCTGAGCTGAGAACAAAATGGCATCGACCGCATGGCCTCTTTATACTCCTTCCTGGCCTCTTCTGGTCTCAGCCGGTCACCTGGTCCTCAGCCTCTCTCTGCTGGCAGCTCTTGGGTCTCCGCCCTCCTGCTTTAGGTGTGTCTTTGGGCCATCAAGGGCCATTGTTCCACAGGGCTTCACTACTCAGCCTGTCCATAGCAATGCTCAACCACATTCACAGAAATATTCAGCTTCCACACAGATTACAGATTCCTACCTACACACACAGACATTATACACTCACATAAATAGCGTACATAAGATCAACAAACAATAATCTCCCATTCAATACCCCACATGGCTCCCCCCACACCAATTTCTGGGGCCAACACCCCCACCTAGGGGTGCAGCAGCGATCTGGCTGCTTCCCTTCAATTCAGCAACATGACACCCTCTCCCACATGTGAGCGAAGGATGCAGAATGGAGACAGAATTTATTCTGAGTGGGGACCCACCGGTGCCTGGGGTTCTGTTCCAGGCACTGTCAAAGCACCTGACTAGAAAGAGAGACACATGAGACTGCAGGTGGAGAGGACAGGCTCGGTGAGGGACAGTCCACGGCAATTGTGGGTGGGGAACAACTTTCTGTTCAGTGCCAGATACCAGAGAGACAGAGGAACACAGGACATGTGGGGTTTTTCCCTGCTGTCCTGCTTCCCAAGCTTTACTGGGCCCTGTCCCTACCTGCCCCCATCCAGCTGACATTGCCATCCCAGTCTGTCCCCTGCATTGCCCCCAGCACACAGCCTGATACCCAGCCTCACCTTGGATAAAGACGCTTGGCACCAGGTTGCCTTCAGCATCTGCAGAGGAACGGCTGCCCACGTGTGAAGATGAACCCCCGAAACAAGTCCCCAGTGGCAGCAGAGCCGAACTTAATTAGTCCCTGGAGGACTTGGATTAAGAAAACATTCATTAGCGCTCAACTGAGCCATCACATGGCTCTGGGCACAGGCGATCTCTGAGATCCATGGATTGCTGTCATCATGTCTCCTCATGGACCATCATAAGCAGCCAGTCGCCAAGTCCCCTAAATCTCTCCCCTGTGCTGTCCAATCCCCATATGTGGCAACTCACAGGCATTCCACTTCCTCCCACTCAAAAGGGGCAGCATGCCTCAGTTTACCAGTTTCCCTTAATTCCCCCTCCACACACTCCTGCACCCCATCCATGAACACTCCTAACAAGAGCACTGATGGCTCATGTATGGAAGAACTGAGGGTTTCAGAAGTCCCAAGAAAGAACAGCTGCAAGACATCAGGTGGATCCCAGCTCGCCGGGTCGGCCTTTGCAATAGTTATTGCTCTAGCTAAGAAAGCCAAGTTGCCGTTTCCCTTACAGTCAAACACCCGGATCCAGGTTCTTCCCAGCACATACAGTCGCTGGCTTGCAATGGTTTCCCATTGACTGATCTGAAGGAATCTGCCACAGCGACTCATTTCTCCTCCAAGCCCAGAAATCCCACAGTCCAGTTAACCCGTGCTACCTGCCCTAGTATAACCTGTCTGCGTGGGTCACAAAGAGCGTCTCGAGAAGGTGTGAGCTTCCCACCAGGAGCGGGACTCAGTCGTCCTTTAGGGCAGGCCCCAGAGCCTCTCCACCTGTCGGGAGTGAACCTCTGGTCTCCAGCCCTCTCGCTTCCTGCCATGGGCTCTGCCCAGCATGTCCAAGTGGGACAGAATGAGACACGGACACAACATGAGAAAGGAAGGTCCCATAGATCAATAGTCACCCACTAGTAGATTATGTTCATGATAACGGATTAAATAAAGATACTGGATGGCAGGAACATTATCAACCTACCAAACAATGAAGGTGTCAATGATGTTGTCTGTATAGTATCTACTGTTATTACTCTTCTTCTCTGTTGCCTACTAATGGTTCTTAGCTGCCTCTTTTGACTATCCAGTCGTTAGGTCCTTGTGACGATTGTTTTTCCTGTTACATTCCAGCTCCACTTTCCCCTTGATATTTGTATACCCATTGCCTCTTCTTGTTTCTCCTCCCCTTCTCCCCGCTCCTTTCTCCCCTATTTGTTTAATTCTGGACATCCAACACTCTGGTCATCTGAAGAAGTGGACCGTGCCCACAAAAGCTCATGATACGATCTACACTTTTTGTTAGTCTTTAAAGTGCTACCAGACTATTTGTTGTTTTTTAAGTTTATCCTGTACAGACTAACTCACCCACCCCCTCAAGCTTAGAGATCATTATGTCAGCCCAGACTAGGGATGTTAAATTGCAAGTAATTGACTAATAAAATAGTCGATGTATAAGAACATAAGAACAAACATACTGGGTCAGATCAATGGTCCATCCAGACAGTGTTCTGTATGCTGACAGTGACCAATACCAGATGCCCCAGAGGGAGGGAACACAAGAAATAATCCTCATGCGATCCCTCCCCTGTCACCCACCTCCAGAGAAACAGGCTAGGCACACCATTACTACCCATCTTGGTTATTAGACATTGATGGACTTAACCTCCATGAATCTATCTAGCTCTTTTTTGAATTCTGTTGAAGTCTTACCCTTCACCACATCCTCTGGGAAGGAGTTCCACAGGATGACTGTGCACTGAGTGAAGAAAAACTTCCTTCCGTTTGTTTTAAACCTGCTGCCTATTTATTTCATTTGGTGACTTCTAGTTCTTATATTGTGAGAATAGGTAAATAACTTTTCCTTAATCACTTTTTCCACACCAGTCATGATTTTATAGATTTCAATCATACCCCCTTCTAAGCTGAAAAGTCCAAGTCTTTTTAATCTTTCTTCATATGGGACCCATTCTGAACCCCTAGAATGTTGCTTTTTTTCTGGACCTGTTCCAATGCCAATATATCTTTTTTGAGATGTGTCAACCACATCTGTACGCAGTATTCAACACATGTGTGTACCATGGTTTTATAGAGGCAATAAGATATTTTCTGTCTTATTCTCTATCCCTTTTTTAATGATTCCTAAGAATCTATTTGCTTTTCTGACTGCCGCTGCACACTGAGTGGATATTTTCACTAGGATTTGACTTCCACTTTTAATAAGATGCCATTTTATCTCTCACTGCTTCTTTTACGTGGTTGTTAAGCCACAGTGGCACTTTTTTGGTTCTCTTACTGTGTGTTTTAATTTAGGGTACACACTTAAGTTGGGCCTCTATTATAGTGTCTTTGAAAAGTTTCCATGAAGCTTGCAGAGATTTTACTTTTGTCACTGTACCTTTTAGTTTATGTTTAACTACCTTCCTCATTTTTGTGTAATTCCCCTTTCAGAAATTAAATGCCACAGTGTTGTGCTGCTAAAGCGTTTTTCCCACCACAGGGATGTTAAATTTTATTACATTATGGTCACTATTTCCAAGCTGCCACTTTGAAAAGCCGCATGCAGCCTGGGGACACCCCAGCTGACCGTGGGCTGCACGTGGTATTTCAGAGCGGCAGCACTTCATGGAGCCCAGATTCTGGCCCCAGGCTCCACGTGGTGCTGCTACTTTGAAGTACCCTCTCCTCCCCCCACCTCTTTCTGATAAAAGCAGTAAGTGGGGAGGAAGTGACTAGTTGACTAGTCCTTCACATCCCTAGCCTGGATCCCAGCCAAGCCACTGTGAAACTCCCTTTTCAGGTCTTGCCTGAGATCCTGTCCAATAAACATGTCAATCCATGAGTTGTTGGACCAGGAGTCATCTGTCTAGGCCGTTGGTTTTCAACCGTTGCTGATCCCCTTCAATTTTTGAATGTATGGCTACACCCCTTTGAAAATCTTTTGTCTACTCTGCAGACTACCAGGAGTCTGCCAACCACAAGTTTGAAACTACTGAGCTAGGTACCGACTTGGTCTGTGTTGGTTTCAATCAGTTCTTTATGGAACATCTACACTGCAGGGAAAGACCAGGGATCAAAGTCACATCCTGTGCCTAACCCCCTTCTCTCCGCAAACAAAAAACTCGCAGTATGACAATCTGCACTGTGATGTTCATCATCTTTTTCTCAAGATTATGACACCTTTTATACAAAGCCTTTGTGCAGTATGATTTGAAAACTCATTATCTGCTGAACATTAGTGTCATGGTAAACTATATATAATAACATTGTACATAAAGGTAAATGATACTCCTATATGACCTTGCTGAGTCATGTTTTGTATTTAGCTAATCCAACTCCGGGTATGTCTAGACTGTGGGGGTTTTCCAGGATACCTCCGGTATCCCAGAAAGAAAAACTCTGCCACATCCAGGGAACACATTTGCTCTTCAGGGTTTTTTTGCGGAAGAGCAAACATGCTCTCTCAGAAGCCCTGTCTTCCTTGTTCTATGAGGATGTTCTGAAAGAGGGTGATTTTCTGAAATTTGGCCCAGTGTAGACAGGCCACATTTAGGAAAAGCCTCTTCTGAAAAAAAGTGGGAAAAGGTGTAGTGTAGACCTAGCCACAAAGAGCTTCCTTAGAGACAAAAGGAAACTGATGCCTTGGCCAGGTGTTAGCATAATCAAATAGGCCATCACCTTATGAAGTGGCCATTTTTCAGGATGATATCCATGGGTATGTCTACACTACAGGAAGCCTAATCCGAACTAGCTACTCCGTGTCACGTGTAGCCGCACGGCACGGGGTTCGAACTAGCCGGGATTTAAAAATGGTGGCGCCCGGCTTATGCAAATGAAGCCCGGGAAATTCAAATCCCGGGCTTCATTTGCAAGTGCGGTATGCCTACATTACCCTCCTAGTTTGAATTAGGAGGGTAGTGTAGACATACCCTATGAGTGAGACAGCTGGAAGTTCCTGTCCCAGAGATTCTGCTTATGATCGGTTGCCAATGATTCTTAAGGAGGAAAAGGAGACAAGTGGGGAAGAGGGGCCACAAATTCTCTCTCCCTTCATCTCTGCTCATGGTATCATCTTGGAAGACATTGGATTAGAGAGAGATCCTGGCTAATAGATCCCGCCAGTAAGCCTAGAAAACACCATGAACTGAGAGAGACCTTTTTGCTTCAATCTCCTGTCATTGTTAAGTTAGCGATCAGTTTGTGTTTTGTACTTTTTATTTTTTTGTAACCAACTCTGACATTTATGTCTCCTTACTTGTAATCTCCTGAAAAATCTATCAGCCGGGAGTTGATAAACTGTGTTTGTCTTAACTAGACCGGCGAGTGTCTGGATGGATGGAAGAGCTTGGGATACTCCTTGTGCTGCTTGTCTTCTCTTAATGGCATGATGGGCTTTTGGTGAGCCAGTGTGCGCCGGGAGTGCGCTCTAATATAAAAGACACAGTGCTGGTGTAATGGACATTTCCCAGTGTCATTCCTCTGGAGTGTCATTCCTGGGTGGCTGGAGTACTGTAGCGGAGGGAGGGGGGAAGGATTTACACACTTGTGGCTGCATGTGAGCAGACCAGGCACCATGGCTGGCACAGCAGAGCGGTGTGAAAGGCACCATCAGCAGGAGAGCTAAAGGGACACCGCTGTCTATGAACCCACGGTCACTGGCCCCATGGGTGCAGTGAGTCAAGTCAGGAGCCAGGACTCCAACCCCATTGCTTGGCCATGTAGACATGGCCCCACTGGGGAGTCCATCAAAAGCATCCCAAGACCTCGAATCCCTTTGTCCCGGGGCCCATGGAGTCTGGAAGAGGGTCCGTTCTGGGAGGGGGATGGAAACCTGCATTATTGATAGTTGGATGCGGGTGGGTGTAATGCAGCATCGATGCTGGCGCTGCCGATTGGGATCTGGTGTCCCACAATTCCTGGGCTTACCAATGAGTACAGACACTCCAGCCCTGGAGTAACAAATCCAGCATCTGCTCACTCCACTTCTATTAACCCTGCCATGTAGACAGACCTTGTCATGGCTCGTTCCACCCCCCACAGCCTGGAAACACGAGTGCACCCTGCTGGATCACTGCCTGTCCCAAGAGCAAACTCAGTCCTGCCTCACACACACAGGGTACGTCTACACTACAGCGCTAGTTCGAACTAACTTAGTTCGAATTAGTTAATTCGAACTAAGCTAGTTCGAACTAACGCGTCTAGAACTAAAAACTAGTTCGAACTAGCGTTTTGCTAGTTCGAACTAGTAAGTCCACATTGAGTGGACTCTGAACAGGGCTTAAGGATGGCCGGAAGCAGTGCCGGCAGGGCATAAAAGGAGGACTTAGAGCATGGAGATGCTGTCTCAGGCTAGCCGAGGGCTGCGCTTAAAGGGTCCCGACCCCCACCCCGGACACACAGTTCTAAGGGGTGCCCCGCTTCCAAAGAAGTTCTGGCTTGGAGTGCCCTGAGTGCCCACACTGGGCACATCACACCACTCGGCCATCAGCCCGGCTGCACTTGCCGCAGGCTGCCATCTGGGGAGAGGGAGTAATTGGGGGGCTGCAGGAGAGCTTCCACCCCCAGAAGCCCGCAGAGCCAGCCCAGTCCTCCCCATCGGGGGCTCGTACCCCATTCCTCCCTCACCTCCTTCCACTTACCCTTCCCTAGCCCCCCTTCTTATTGATGTACAAAATAAAGATAACGTTTCTTCCAACATTGACTCTGTCTTTATTGAAAAAAACTGGGGGACACTGGGAAAAGGAGGTGGGAGAGGGGAAGAGAAAGGCTGGGAGAGGGGAGGGCAACTAACATGATCAGGGGTTGGGAACAGGTCCCAGATGAAGAAAGGCTACAGAGACTGGGGCTGTTCAGCTTAGAAAAGAGGAGACGGAGGGGGGACAGGATAGAGGTCTCTAAAAGCAGGGGTTGGGTGGAGAGGGTGCATTCAGAAAAGTTCTTCCTGAGTTCCCATAAAGAAGGACTAGAGGACACCAAAGGAAAGGAATGGGTAGCAGGCTTGAAACTAGTAAGAGAAAGTTGTTGTTCTTGACAAAGCAAATAGTTAACCTGTGGAACTCCTTGCTGCAGGAGGCTGTGAAGGCTACAACTAGAACAGAGTTTAAAGGGAAGTGAGATCAAGTCATGGAGGTTGGGTCCATGGAGTCCTATTAGCCAGAGGGTAGGAGTGGTGTCCCTGCCCAAAGTTTGTGGAAGGCTGGAGAGGGATGGCACGAGACAAATGGCTTGGTCATTGTCTTCGGTCCATCCCCTCCAGGGTCCCTAGGGTTGGCCGCTGTTGGCAGACAGGCTACTGGGCTAGATGGACCTTTGGTCTGACCCAGTACGGCCATTGTCAGCTCAGGGCTCAGTGTCGGGGGTCTCAGTGGACCCCCTTGATTTTCATGCACACCTGGTCCTGGGTGGCCAGGCTGGCAGCTCTCCTGCCCTAGACGGCCACTTTCCTGTGCCTAGTGTGGAGATCGTGGACGAGGTCCACGATGTCCGCACTAACCCAGGAAGGTGACCGCCTCTTGCGGTCCAGGGCAAGCTCCCGGGAGCCGCCAGCCTGGTCCCGGCAAGAGGGGGTGGGCTGGGGGGCATCGGGTGGGTGGCTCTGTGCCGTGCCAGGTGCAGGGTCTGCTAGCTGGGTGCTGGCAGGCTTGCACCTGGCACGGGCACCGTAGCCAGCCCGTGCCCCTTTAAGGGGTCCGGGGCCGGGAGGGGGGCATAGAGTTTCCCTGGTGTTGGCCAGAGTGGCCACCAGGGAAACCTGGGGAGGGCTAGCCTCCCACTAGTTCGAACTAAAGGGCTACACAGCCCTTAGTTCGAACTAGCTAGTTCGAACTAGGCGTTAGTCCTCGTAAAATGAGGTTTACCTAGTTCGAACTAAGCGCTCCGCTAGTTCGATTCAAATTCGAACTAGCGGAGCGCTAGTGTAGCACCTATTAAAGTTAGTTCGAACTAACGTCCGTTAGTTCGAACTAACTTTGTAGTGTAGACATACCCACACTGGGTAGCACAAGAGAAAAGGGGGAAACTGAGGCATATGTGGGCGCTGCACAAAACCCATTATGAAAGACCTCACTTGGTCACACACTCACAGGTCCTCACAGGAACAGCCTGTCAGATGCTGTGCAATGAGTTTGTCAGGTCTGTGAGGAACGGGCCCATCTTTGAGGTCAGCTTGACTTCTTCCAAGGACTTTTGGCCAAGGCATGTTGGCCTAGGAGAGCAGGGGGAAGCTAAAGCACTGGGTGTAGGTCTGGTGGGAGCAGACAGAGACGGGAAGGCAGCATGGCCCTCCTCTGGATACACCCCTGCTCCCCTCTTTGATCCATCCACAGTGTATTAATTACTTGCAATGGTTCCATGCCCCTCTGGGTAGCGTTAACAACCAGGGCTCTTGGGGAGAGGAGCTGGGGGTGGAGGAGGAGCAGCTGGAGGGTTACAGTAGGAGTTTGGGGTAATTAACAGGATGTTTGTCCCATGCTAGGGAATCCATTCATAGATTCACCTCCCCAACCCAGTGTGAACACTGAGCTCAGTGAAAAAAAATCCAGCTTGGAGCCTGGCATCGTTAAGACCCTCCAAACTCCCGTGCACAGAGATTGAATGTGGGGGAGTCATTGACCCGGACTGTGAGACCAGGGCCCTTCCTACCTCCATCTCTGGATTTCTGATTCTACCGTCCTTTCTTCTGCCCCCCAGTGACAGTGCAGCCCATGTGGGAAATTGAAGGATGCAAAACCTTCTTACAAAATATTACAACCGATTCCAACTCTGGCCTAGCATTGTCCCTCATATGGCGGAGCAGGGACACTTACCATACCTCCTTGGACAGACGGGGAAGAGGTGTTAAAGTGGGACAAACATTCGGGCTGGGACTCACGGTGGAAACTTTTAATTATCCTCTCCCCACCCCCATGGCAAATTAACTACCAAACAGTCACCCAAATGGGCAGGGAAGCTTCATCCTGGGCCTTTTTAAAGACACACTGAGAGGTTTTCCTATAAAATCTGCTCTGTCAATTATTTGGGGGCAAGGCCCTGGAAGTCAGACATTGTGAATATGGTGTGCAGGTGTGGTCACCCCATCCCAAGGATGAAATACTGAAATTGTTAAAGGTAAAGAAAATGGCAACAAAAATGACTAGAGCTATGGAACAGCTTCCATATGATGTGAAGACTAGGACTTTTCTGCTTGGAAAAGGGGAGATAAGAGAGAAGCTGATCAAAACATGGCTAGTGTGGAGGAAGTCAATAAGGAAGGTTTCTTTATTTCTCACAACATGAACTGGAGTCACAAAATGAAGTTAACAGGTAGTAGGTTTAAAATGAAGTATTTTTTTCCAGACAGCTCACAGCCAACCTCTGGAACTCCTTGCTGGAGCATGTTGTGAAGGCCAAGATTATAAAAGGATACAAACAGGAACTAGATAAGTTCCTGAAGGACAGGTCTCTCAATGACCATTAGCTAGGATGGACAAGAAGCTGGGAATGGATAGCAGGGGATGCATCCCTGTTCTGTTCATTCCCTCTGAAGCACTTGGTACTATCCACTCTTGGCGGACAGGATGCTGAGCTAGGTGAACCTTAGGTCTGACCCAGTCTGACTGTTCTTTTATCAACACCGTTAACTCTTTACACCCAGAGAGTCTATATAAATTATTGCAATAGGCCTTGGGGCTGATCAGGCATGGCCATGCCTTTGAAAACATGGTTTCATTGACCCCCTTTCATAAGAAAAGTCTCAGGTGTGTGTAGTTGTGGGTATTCGTGCTGCTCTGCACATGTGTTAGTTCCACCAGACACATCTCTGAGGAGAAAAGAACCCAGGTGTCCTGGAAGAGCTAAGTGGGAAGGCTCCCCAGGCACCTCTTGGGTGGAAAGTCCATGCCCAAAGGAGCAATGCGTGGAATGTTGTCTGTGCAGCTGTGGAGCCACAGTCTAGTCTCATTGACCCCAAGCCAGGATCTTCCTCCCTGTTCTCCTCAGGGCCGCAGCAACATCCTTGTTCCTCAGGCTGTAGATGAGGGGATTCAGGGCAGGCGCCACAGCGGTGTAGAAGACGGCGGCCACCCGGTCCTTCTCCTTGGTGTCACTGGAGTCTGGGTAGATGTAAGGGGAAGTCGCAGTGGAATAGAAAAGTATCAGCACAGTCAGGTGGGAGCCGCAGGTAACAAGGGCCTTGCGCAGGCCTTGGGCAGAGCGCAGGCGGGCCACAGCGACCCCGATGCGGACGTAGGAGGCCACGATGAAGGCAATAGGGGTCAGCATCACCAGGACGCCTTCAGTGAAGATCACCATCTCGATAGTGATGGGCCGGGCGCAGGAGAGGAGCAGGAGGGGCGGCAGGTCACAGAAGAAAAGCTGCAGGCGGTTGCCACAGTAGCGCAGCCGGGCAGCCATGACGGTGTCCAGCAGAGCATGAAGAAGCACCACGACCCAGGAGCCAGCCACCATCTTGAGGCACAGGGACCAAGTCACCACAGTGGCATAGCGCAGCGGGTTGCATACAGCCACATAGCGGTCATAGGCCATGGCAGCCAGCAGGTAGCTCCCCATGTTTCCCATAGACAGCCAGATGAAGAGCTGGACCATGCAGCTGGTGAAAGAGATGGCCCGGTGCTGAGTCAGCATGTGCACCAGGGCCTGGGGCAGGATGGCAGAGACCGTGCCCATGTCCACCAAGGCCAGCTGGCTGAGGAGAAAATACATGGGGGTGCGGAGCTGGGGGTTGGCCCACATCAGCACAAACAGCATGGAGTTCCCAACAATATTCACCAGATACGTGGCCAACAACCCTGCAAAGATCAGCAGCTGCAAGTCCTGCTGGTCGGACACATCCGAGAACACGAACTCAGAGATGGACGTCCAGTTGACCTCATCCATGGTGAGGGGCTGCAACAGCACCTAAGTGGGGAGGAGAAAAATGTCGGCAGTGACGTAACATACTAATGGATTATGCCAGCTCTCTGTGGATATTGATTTAAATCTGTCCCACGTTAGAGACTCCTTCCAACCCTCACTCATTTCTGGTAGT
Source organism: Pelodiscus sinensis (assembly GCF_049634645.1). NCBI lineage: Eukaryota > Metazoa > Chordata > Testudines > Trionychidae > Pelodiscus > Pelodiscus sinensis. The sequence goes on from NW_027465849.1 coordinate 2,459,150, forward strand.
GTTTATTGGCCTTCTGTCTCCACTGTATTTGTCTAGCTTCTGCCCAAACCTACCCTGAGTAATCCTTAATCTACCTTATTAACACTCTACACGTAAACCAAGCATCCATTATTGTCAGGACTGCAGGCAAAATGAAGAACTAGCAAACTCATAGGCCAGAGCAGCTCACCTGTAAGGCAGTTTTCTTCGAAACAGGGATAAATCTTGGAGGAATGCACTTAGCCTGCATTACTGTCTCTTACAATGTTGGCATTCCAGGCTATAAGACAATATATTAGTTCTGCTTTATACCTTAGAAAATGTTCGCCCTGAACTTAGGAACCCTCCACGCCACTCATTCAGAAGGAGTTTCCAAATCGTATGAGACAGGAAGCAACCTGAATGGGGCAGGTCTGTGATGGAACTCACTATAGTCCTTGAGACATTATCCACTCCCACTGATGGCACGGTGGCAGGACCATCCTCAACAGCTGTTTGTCCAGCTTCTCCTTAGAAACCTCCACTCACTAGACATCCCACAACCTCCATTGGAACCTGGCTTTGAAGTTCAACTAGCATCAGAATTAGAAAGCTTTTCCTAACCTCTGACCTAATCTTCCCTTGCTGCAGATGGACCCGGAGAACAATCGAGTCCCGTCCTTGTTATAGCAGCTCGAAACAAATGTGCAGATTGTTCTTTTCTCAGAGTAAAGATCCTGAGAGTCACAGTGTGGCAAGCGCTGCATATCTCATGGCAGGCCCCGCGGCTACACAGTGTATCTGGAAAACCTACCTCAGAGGGCCTCAGTGTGCTTAGTTCATTGTCGAGCTGGTGAAGAGGGGACTCAGTACCAGTTTGAAAACACATTCAACTCTCCTGTAAAGAAAGGAAAGATTAGGGTTGGTTAAAGAAGGGGGTTCTGTCCTCTCTGTCACATGGCACAGCAACAGGGAGGCAGCCCATGAAACAACAGTGGGATATTCAAATAGAGACTCACACACTCAGGTACTGTGGAACTCATTGCCACAGGATGGCTATGAGGCTAAAACCTAGTAAGGTCCAAAGAGAGACTGGACATTTCCATGGGTAAAAGGAAGATTCAGAGTTAGACCCACTCAGATTTACTAAACACTGAAGAAGGGATATTCAGCTTCAGGGTTGTATGAAATCTCTTGCTCTGAGAGTCAGGAAGGAATATTGCTAGGGGCAGATGCCCCTGTGCCATCAGGTTCTTATACCTGCCTCCCCAGCATGTGGTACTGACCTGGGTTGGGGATGGATTCTCAATGGGTTGTTCTTACCCCTTCTGGTCCACCACCAGACATCTCACTCCACCAGACCCTCCCTTTCAATTCACACACAAGCATCATCATTCATGAGAAACCGCCAATGTCCAGCTAAGGGCTCTGAGTTTGACTTCTCATACCCAATCCTTCCTTTGGAAAATTCCCACCTGGAAAAGTCAAAAATTTCCCATCAGATGGATTCCTCCATCCCTGTCTCCAGGTAGAAAAGTGTTTATTTTTTCAACAACATGGGAAATATCCCCAGTTTTGCCTTTAAACCTACTAATGTTTTTCTCAGTTTGAGAGATGTTTTAAGGCAAAACCAGAGGAAAAGCATCGTTGGGTTCTCAGGGAGGTTGTGTTTTCTTTCCAAGAGCTGCTAACAGCAGAGTTGCTCACATGTAAAAATAAGCACACCGCTCGAAGGCAGCCAACACCTTTATCACATTGCTGTGAAAAAGGTTTAGCTTAGACATTACAAGACACTCTCTGACTGTCAGGATAACAAAGTGCTGGGGCAAAAGACCAAGGGAGGTTGTGGAATCTTTGTCATCAGAGGATTTTAAGAACAGCTTAGAAAAATCTTCTTGGGGGATCTAGATAATATTTAGCTCTGCCTCAGCACACTGGATAGATTGAGTGCCCTTCCAGCCCTATATTTCTGTGATTCTCATTGTAAGATGAAATCAGGAAAAATATCTTAAAGCAAAGAACGCACACTACGAAGCTTCCCAGAGATCACCCTAGGGCTTTGCTCAGAGTCTGTCCTTCAGATTTATGAAGTTCATTACAGACGACAACGACAGATCTATAAGCAGGGCACACTTCAGAAGGCTGGGGACTTTCTTTGCTTTGCATAACCAGAATTTGCCTTCATTCCCATAGAGATACCCCATGACACTGCTGGGTTGTGAGTCTGTTCTTGTCTGGTTAATTTTACCATTTGGTCTTTTGAAATCTTCTCTCATAGATTCATAGACTCTAGCCCTTAGACCAGGAGGCTGTGCCTCTCTGGGGGTACATCAACCCATCTAGATACCAACCTGGTTTTACAACAGGCTCCATGAAAAGCCCTAGAGAAATCAGTGAAAACTAACATTTCTTAAAGCATCTGTTTATGCTGCTCTACACACGAGGCTCTCAAAGGCAAGTGTGATGCTTATATTCCACCTGATTGATTTTATAATTGTCTGATAAAAATGAGAACTTCCGCAATTTTTCAGTACAGATACATGTGGCACGTTTGTAATTTGTACATCTAGTTTCATATGCAAAAAGTATTTAAATGAGGTGAAACTTCAGGCAGAGGCAATACAAATGGCCCTCCTGAAAGAGGTACGCTCACCTGGAAAGGCTGAGAGCCAAGTCTAGAGCTTGTCCCTCCTTTCCTTTCTAGCACAGCTCTTTTAGACATGCCTCCTCTCTCGTCTGAAAAATCATTAGGTGTGATCTACCGCACCCATTGGTTGATTGTGCCTGTTTGTTAATTACATTCAGGGTTATAAATGTATGTCTTTATCCCCAGGCTGATTGTCTGGCTTCTGCTTACAGCTGGAGGGTGTCTGCTCTACCTACCCCTTTAGAAAACTTCCTTGTCATCCACACAGAAGTACTGTACCATCACTCATGAGAAATCGCCAATGGCCAGCTAAGGGCTCTGAGTTTCCTTTCTCGAACCCAACCTTTCCCTTGGAAAATCCCCGTCTGGAAAAGTCAGAAATTGCCCACCAGATGGGTCCCTCAATAAGGCCACGACCATGCAGAATTTTGCAATGAATCCAAAGGCTCCAAAGAGTATTCAATGCATCAAATACGGTTGCCGAAGGGTATTGAGGGAAATAAGCCCATCTGACCACGAAAAGCCTGCAAAACATTTGAGGAAAAGGCTCTGTTTTTCACTGACCTTTTCAGTGGGTTGGGCATAAAACATGTCCCCACTCTGAGCTCTCATTTTGATCCCATAGCTTCACATGAGGTCTCTCCTGGGAACTGAAGATGTGGTCTCTCCCAGCCATTGATGCTCTTGCAGAAAATGATGAGATGGACAAAGCCCCAAATGTCCAAAGAGTCCTGATCCTGTGCACATAGGAATGAAAGAGCATGGAGACAGCGCTCTGTTCACTATGCTGAGCGGGGACCCCGGCACCATCAAAGCACCTGGCTAGATAGGACAACACATGATGCTGGAGATGGGGTGGGCGGATGTGAGTCAGGGACTGTCAGATGTGATTGTAAGTGGGGAACATCTTTCTCATCAGAGCCAGACCCTGGGAGGTAGAGGAACAGTCGGCTGCAGAGGATGTCGGGTTTTCTCCATACTATCCTGTTCCCCCATTTTCCCAGGCCTTTTCTACCAGCTTCCCCACTCATCCTCCCATCCAGTTGGCATTGCTCTCCCAACTGCTCCTCTGCTGTTTACTCAATACCCACCCTGATACCCAGCCTCAGTTTGGAGATGGACACAAGATGTTCACCTTCCCCCAGCATCTGAGGAGGAATGGCCGCTTCTGTGCAAAGATGAACCCCAGAAAGCAGCCCTCAGGGGCAGCAGAGCCGGCCTTAATTAGAACCCAGGAGACTGTGAGAAAACATTCATTATCACTCAGCTGAGCAGCCTCAAAGCTAGGAGTTCTCCCAAAGACCATCGTCCGGTGGCCAGTCACTGACTCCAGTCTCAGAGGGGTAACAATGTTAACCTGTGTCTGCAGAAACAATGAGGAATCCATCTAGTCTGCACATGCTGATAAAACTCAGAAATTCCAGGTCTCCTCCTTCTCAAAGGTCTAGTGTGCCTCAGTTTACCAGTTTGCTCTTAAAATTTCCATGTCCTGCACAACACCCAGAAGCCCTTCTTACAAGACCAAAGCACAAGGATTTCCATAAGCAGCAAAAGTGAGAAGTTACAAGCGAAAAGGAGAACCCCAGATCACAAACCTCGCCTTCTCAGTAGTTTCTACCCTGGCTAATAAAGACGGTTTCCCTCTTCTCCCAAAGATCAAATCATTGGAAACTGGTTTTTGTGGAGCCTACTGGGTCCTCAAGAATCAGGATCCAAATGTGCATGAAAGCCCACTCACCAACGACTTTTCCTCAGGGAACGGAGCCTTTCCCGACACTCTGCCTTGCTAATCATATACCCTTGTCATCATTGGTAGCCAGGAATAGCATCTGCCTGCTGTGATGTGCCTTGTCCCAGCACTTTTGGACATGAAGTTAACCTGTGGAACTCACTTCCAGGGTATGTTGTGGAACTCAGGACTAGAACCCAGCTCAAAACAGAAAAGAGATATTCCTGGGGGATAAGTCCAGTAATTTGTATTAACCAGGATGGGACTGTCAAAATTAATCCTCTAGAAGACTTACCAACTGTTGCTCAGATTCTCCAGGACAGGGAGATGGGGCTGTGGAAGGTCAGGGAAGGAGACTGGGAGTGTGGGGGTGCAGGAATCAGGGTTAGGGATTGAGGAGGGTCTAAGTGAAGGAGGCTGGGGGGGTACAGGAAGGTTGCAGGACTCAGGGTTGGGGGTGAGGAGGGACTCAGGACAGGGGATGAGAGTGCAGGAGTCAGAGCATGGGTAGGGTGCTCAGAGCAGGGAATGGGGGTGGCTGGCATCTTCTTCCTGGGGCCAGCCCAGCATGGTGGTGGCCATGAGGCCTGCCCGCCAGCTTCTCCCCAGAACTGGTGGGGGAGCGAGGTATGCCCACCTGCTGGCCTGTCCCTGATATTGGCCTGGGGCAGCAGGATCAGTCGTGGTGGGGGCTGGGCACTGTGTGGCCTGGTTGGTGGCTGATCTATGCATCACTGGAGATGACATTGTCTGTTTAGCCCAGTGGTTCTTCAACCTTTTTTCATCTGTGGACACCTACACAATTTCAGATGGAGGTGCAGCCCCCTTTGGAAATCCTAGACATAAGCTGTGATACAGTAGGGGTCCATCAACCACAAGCTGAACATCACAGGTCTATTTGCCTTGTTGGACCAGATTGGATTCTCTCCATTTATTAGGGAATGTCTAATTAGGGACAACCTAGCCGCTTTTTGTCTACAAGTTGCATTCAGTGTGACAGTGTGGACCGTTCTGTTCATCCCTTTTTCGAGATTATGACAATAGTTATACCAAGTTTGCCCAGTGCAATATCATTCAAAAACTCATAATTTGCTGAACATTAAAGTCCTCTTAAAAATGTGTAAACATCATATTTAAAGTTATAGGATTCTACTTTAAGTCATTGCTGAGTCATGTTCTATATTTAGAAAGAACAACTCAAACTGTTTCCTGAGAGACAAAAGACAAACGGATGCTTCAGCTAGGTGTCAATGTAATCACCTGGTAAGTGACCGTTGGTTGGCAGGAAGAAATGTATGAGTGAGAGACATTTACATCCGTCAGTTTGTGTTTTGTACCTTTTATTTCTTCGTATCCAACTCTGACTGGATTAAAACTGTTTGGATGCTTGAGGGTATAATACAGCGTGGATGCTGGCAGCACTTATTGGGATTCGGCATCCCACAATTCCTGGGATGACCAATGAGTGTAGACTCTCAAGCTCTGAAATAATAAACCCAGCGTCTCCTCACACCCTTTCTACTAACCCTGCACTATCCTGCCATGTAGACAGACACTGTCATGGGTCTCATCTTCTCTCTGACATGAGTGCACCCTGCCGGCCTGCCACCTGTCCAAAAAGCAAACTCAGTCCTGTCTCCCACACACACACACGCTGGATAGAAAAGGGGAAACAAAGGCAAACTTGGGCGTCCTATGAAACCCATTATGAAAGCCTCCATTTGTTCACAGTCTCACATGTCCTTATAGGAACATCCTACCAGACATGGTGCAGTGAGTTTGTTAGGTCTGAGGGTCAGGTTGGCTTGTTCCAAGGACTTTTGGCCAAGGCATGTTGAACTAAGGGAAAAGGGGAAAGTTAAAGTGCCAGGCATGGGTCTGGTGGGAGCAGACAGAGACAGGAAGGCAGCATGGCCCTCCCCTGGGATACATCCCTGCTCCCCTCTTTGATCCATCCCCAATGTATTAATTACCAGCAACGGTTCCATGCCCCTCTGGGCCTCGTTAGCAGCCGGGCCATTGGGGAGAGGAGCCGAGGGTGGAGGAGGAGCGACTGGGGGGTTGCATGGGGAGTTTGGGGTAATTAACAGGATGTTTGTCCCACACTAGGGAATCCGTTCATAGATTCACCTCCCCAATCCAGTGTGATCGCTGAGCTCGGTGAAATGCCTGGCATTGTTAAGACCCTCCAAACTCACATACACAGAGATTGGGCATGAGGGAGTCATTGACCCAGACTGCGAGACTGGTGCCCATCACACAGTGCAACCCATTGGGAAAACTGAGGCAAACAGAGGTATCTTTCAAAATATTACAGAGCATATCAGTTGAGGGAATGGAAGTACCAGACACACGAGAAGCCACCAAAAATGAACGCATTGCATTCGAGAAGTTCATTAACAGAGTTGTGCAAAATTATAACAAGAAACCAAGAAGGATGTAGCCATAGTGCTTCATAGAAGGCTTGAGTAGCCAACTTTAATTTGTGTGCTTTTAAAACATCTAAGAAAATGGTCATGAAAAATGTTTCAGTTTTTACTGTGATGCCATACAGCCCACCTTCACCCTCACGGTCTCACCCCTCATCGGCCCTGACCCCCCTCCCGCCCCCGTATATTCGAACACCCTCCCCCAATTTCAATTCCTGGGGAAAACACTGATGACCATCATAGCATCTACTCTCACCGTCCTCTTCCTCAGTGTGTATCAGAGACATCAAGAGTGTGGGCCCATGTGCTGGGGGGTGGATCTGGGACCAGGGCATGTGCCCATGGGCCAGGATGGGGGAGCACTGCAGGGTGCTGGGTGCCCTGACTCTGCAGAGGTTTGGGTGCAGGTGAATTCACCCATTGTGGTGCCCACCGCTGTAATGAGAGGGGCAAGATCTGAGCTTTCGGATGTGGGAGGCAGCCCAGTTCTGGTAGTATCATCTCCGGGGGTATCTGCGCCCCTCACTCCCACCCGCGTCCCTCATCCTTAATGTGAAAATTCCCCAGCTGCCCCATTCCCCAAAAATACTCACATCCCTGCACCCCACTCTCCCTGGCCAGTGGCCGGAAAAGGAGACAGGTTGTTAGAGGCCAGAGCCCAGAGCAATTGGATCCTACACATCTCAGATCCAACTCCTCCATCCCAACTACATCAGCTCCCTCCCCTCCCTCTCCATAGGCACGTTCCCCGGTCTCAGCCCACCCTTCCCTCCCCCGTCCCTGGGTCATACATCTTGGTCTCAGATCCAACCCCATGGGCACACACTCTGGGGCTATGTCTACACTGGTGAGTTCTTGGGCAAGTACAGCCGTTCTTGTGCAAGAACCTGCAGAGTATCCACACTGCCAGCCTGCTCTTGCGCAAGAAGATTTACAGTACAGCGTCAAGAGACAGGGCTTCTTGCGCAAGAGCTCTTCCTCAAGACGAGCAGCAGGCTATCAGAGCTTTCTTGTTCAAGAGAGCATCCACACTGCCATGCATGCTCTTGCACAAAAGCACATGGCTGTGTGGACGTGTTCTTGCGCAAGAACCCGTCAGTGTAGACATAGCCTGGCTGTGTAAGATACCCACCATAGAAGAAGATGGAGAGAGCAGAGGCCATGATGGGCTCCATAGTGCTCTCACCAACACCCCAGTGCCCAGCTCCACCCAGCCCCAAATAAAGATCTGAGTGGGTGGCTTCAGCTACAAGAAACCAATAATATTTCAGCTCTTCTTGCATCCATCACGCCTTGTCACTAATCTGCAGGTGACATCTCGTGCGGTCACAGTAATCAGAGATCACTGCAAAACCAAGGAAATCCTGAAACCATCAGCATGTAGCTCCAGCTTGTCCATGTCTCTGTGGGAAGGGAGGGAGTGCATGTGCCCTGCAGCCTTGCGGAGGGTGCACCAGGCGGGAGCCAGGTGACTACAAGGTCAGAGATTCAGTCTTTGACTGACCATTATTTCCATGAAGATTCCCCTCCCCCTTTCTTTCTTTCTTTCTTTCTTTCTTTCTTTCTTTCTTTCTTTCTTTCTTTCTTTCTTTCTTTCTTTCTTTCTTTCTTTCCAGGATCATGCAGCTGATCACTCATGTAAATAAAATTGGTACATGATCATGCCATTAAAGGAAGGTGTCATGAGGCCTGTTAGTGAGGGGGGCAGAGTTAAGGTTGTTTGGAAAACAGTATGTGGCATTTCCTGGTTCTGGAGGGTTCCAGCTGCCCACATGCGACATGAGCCCTGCACCGAGCAATAAGGAACTTTGCTGCTCCTTGTGCCACAGCTGACCAGTGTTGGTGCCTTTACAGCATAATGCCTGGTTCTAAGGGTCTTCTCTCAGCCTGTGAATTAAATAAACCACGTTCAAAGGAAAATCAGAGCAGGAGGAATTCCAGCCAAGGTCCTCAAAGGGTCACCAGCGTGACAGCCCCTTTTGGGGGGGCCACTTTCTCTCAGGGCTTGAGGCCCTTCACCTCCTGGCCTGGCACCTCTCTGAGGCCCCAGCCTGTCTATGATGTGGGCACGTTCAGGGACCCCATTCCTAGAGGGAATAGTACAGCCCTCTTGTCCAGCCCAGAGCGACTCTCAGCCAATGTCAAACAGGAGGGTTTATTGAGCTTTGAACCCAGCACAGGAACCCTCAGCCCTGCAGGCCTGGCTCCCTTCAGTCCAGCACATCTGAATCTGCCCCCCGTCCCATCCCTTTGTCCCAACTGATCCGGTATCTGTGTGCGAGGAAACACTGGGATGGTGAGTGACAAAAGGGAGATGTTTTGGCTTTGGAAAAATATATTTTTGTAAAGAATTTTCATCCCAATGGATGAATTTTTCTGATTTCACAAATCAAACTTGTTTCACGTTCATGGGATTTTCCAACAAACTGTTTCCAGTCAACATTTCCCACCATCTCAATTGCTCAGTCTGCCCCTGCTGGGAAGATTTCTTGTCTGCTGGTTAGGGCAAGAATGAGACCAACTGGCTTTTCTCACTAGCTCTGTCCTCACCCTGCAGCCTGGGCTTGGGCATTTCCCATCTCTGCGCCTCAGGACCCTAAGCTGCCCAGTGGGAGGAGAGACACTTGTGTGACTCCTAGCAGAAGTGAGTCAGGGCACAGAATGGGCATAAAACTCTGTGTGGAGGAGAAAGGGCCATTTCATGGTGCTGAGCGCCAAGGCATCTGAAATGTGCTCAAATCTCTAAGGCAGAGAATCAAGTAATGTGTGAGGACAAAGCCCGCAGTGGGGTGTGAGAGAGAGAGAGCCCGGGGGGCATGTTTAGGGTTTCCTCAGGGCTTCACACTCCTCACTGTCCTGTGGAAGGTAGAGCCCCTGGACCCTGGCTTTCCCTTCACAAGGGTTTGGCAAACCTCCTGGCTGCCAGGCTGAGACCTGCTGGCAGGATACTCAGACACCGACAGGTGCCAATACAGCTCAGTGGTGAGCCTGACAAGGAGGGTGAGAGGCAATTTTTCCTGGACTCTGGGAAAGGGAAATGGGAAGATCCATTTTCCATCCTGTGTCCCCAGGTGGGATCCCACTGGGCCCTCCTTGACCAGGGCAGTGAGTGCCAAGCAATGTTGGGCCTTTCCTCAGGCCCTCCTCTGTCAGGCCACTCCAGGCAAGAAAAACCAGGGGCTTTTCTTCCTCCAGGGCCAAAGGAAGGAGCTGAGACATGGAGCCAGAGCTCTGCCTGACTCAGTTGGGTGCTGACCACAGACCCCAGGCAGGCATGGAGAGAGAGAGAGACCCATAACCCACCCCCCACTATGGAAGCCAGAAGATGTTTCCGAGAGTCTCTGGTCCCTTCCTACAGCAACAGGAGGCTGCCCAAGGACTCAGCCCATTCTCTGCTATGGGCACTGAGATACCTGGGAGGGAGGGGGTGGTCCTCACAGCCACACACTGCTCCCCACCAAGGACATTAGAGTGGGGAGGGACAAGGGATCTGTCCCCTTCCTGATGAGCTTTGCCTTGATCAGGGAGTCTGGGAGGATAGGACCAGCCCCGACATGGAAAATGGTCCCAAGCTGGAGAGACAGTGACAAGCTGTGACCTGCAGGACACACATTGTCCTGGGGGCACCAAGCCCCTTCACAAGCTCTGTGCTCCCTGACTCAGATATTCCTCCTCAGCACCATGTCCCAAGCCCAGGGGATGGGGAGGGGCCATTTGCACAGCCCAGTGACTTTGACCTGCCTCCCTCTCTTAATAGTTAATTTGGTATACTAATTTAGAATATATATATATAATCGTGTTGCATGTTTATAACTATGTTAACTACTTTAATGTTAAAAAAGTGATTTTATGTAAAAGAAAATGGAGTCGGTCCCTTTGACACTCTGGGCTCCATCTTGGGCCTTGCCCTCCCCCTTTGGAACATTCAGAGGCCTTTGGGGAACCGGTTCCGACCAGATTTTCCCGCCTTGGCGAGAGTTCCGCTCCCCTCAGGTGTGGCACCAAGAGGCCCATATAAGCCTGTGAGCGTTGCTGGTCCCTGTTCTGGGGCCAAATTAGAGCCAGTTCCCCTGAGAAGGGAAAGGCCTCATCCCATTCTCTGGCCCCCAGAACTAGCCTCTCTCCAGTTACATTACTGCACAGACAAAGCCACTGGGGATATTTTGAAAAGCTTCTAAGCCCTGTTTTGCATTTTCACTCACTTGCAAAAATATGGAGGTTTGCACATTTTTAAATTGTTTCATTTATTTACACATTCACAGTTGCAAGAAATTATGGAAGAGTCAGTCAGTCATTTCTTAATGACACAACATTGTGATTCAAAAGCCGATAGCCTAATAGCCATTAAAGCACAAATTGTCAGAGACATGAAGTACAGTGCTATACACAGACAGACAGATGCACATTTCTAAAATATATAGTTAGAAAATACACAGCATGATCCCAAAATTAGTAAACTCAACAAAATGCTATTACACACCGCCCATTGCTTGCAGAGGACATCTTGGAGGGTGGTGGCAAAAGTGGGATTGCTCTCCCAAGGGCTTTCTGGCAGGCTTTGCCTTGCCTCACTGATAGCTGATCATGTCTATCCTGAACACATGGAGCCTTGAATGATACCCACCAGAGGACTGGAATAGCTAAGCTGTCACAGTTGTGCTAAGTTAGGGATGTGGCAAGGCAGAGAACCATGTTATGTCTCTGGTCAACCAGGCAGAGGGGACAACTCCCTCCCACTTGAATGGACTCTGGAAAAGTCTCCTGTGATGAGATGAAAATGAGACAGAGAAAATAGCTTGGGGGATTCTGCCCTCCCTGTTGCCTGGTGCAGCAACAAAGGAACAGCCCATGACATTACATTAAAAAATGGACAAAAGACATAGTCACACACTCAGGCTAGGTCTACACTGCCCCTTTCTGTCCAATAAAGCTACGCAAATTGCACACCACTCCCACTGAGGAGTCCATCAAAAGCATCCCAAGACCCCTAATCCCTTTGTCAATAAAGCAATATGAGAGAAAATATCATGTTGCCTCTTTAAATCAGTGATACGCCACATCTTTAACACGGTGTGCAGGTGAGGTCGCCCCATCCCAAGGATGATACATTGAAATTGTTAAAGATAAAGAAAAGGGCAACAAAGTGACTAGTGGTATGGAACAGCTTCCATATGAAGTGAAGACTATGACCTTTCTGCTTGGAAAATAGACAATTAAGGGGAGAAGAGAGAAGTTTATCAACTCATGACTAGTGTAGAGGAAGAAAAGACTCAGGTGTGTGTAGTTGTGGGTGTCCCTTCTGCTCTGCATATGTGTTAGTTTCACCAGCCCCATCCCTGAGGAGAAAAGAACCCAGGTATCCTGGTAGAGCTAAGGGTATGTCTACACTACCCTCCTAGTTCAAACTAGGAGGGTAATGTAGGCATACCGCACTTGCAAATGAAGCCCAGGATTTGAATTTCCCGGGCTTCATTTGCATAAGCGGGGAGCCGCCATTTTTAAAACTCCGCTGGTTCGAACCCTGTGCAGCGCGGCTACACAGGGCACGAACTAGGTAGTTCGAACTAGCGGGGTAGTGTAGACATACCCTACGTGAGAAGGTTCCCCAGGCACCTCTTGGGTGGAAAGTCCATGCCCAAGGGACCAATGTGTGCAATGCTGTCTGTGCAGCCATGGAGCCGCAGGCTGGTATCATTTGCCTCAAGCCCGGACCTTCCTCCCTGTCCTCCTCAGGGCTGCAGCCACGTCCTTATTCCTCAGGCTGTAGATGAGGGGATTCAGGGAAGGCGCCACAATAGTGTAGAAGACGGCCGCCACCCGGTCCTTTTCCTGGGTGTCACTGAAGTCTGGGTAGATGTAGGGTGAAGTCGCAGTGGCATAGAAAAGTATCACCACGGTCAGGTGGGAGCCGCAGGTGACGAAGGCCTTGCGCAGGCCTTGGGCAGAGCGCAGGCGGGCCACAGCCACCCCGATGCGGACATAGGAGGCCAGGATGAAGGCAAAAGGGGTCAGCACCACCAGGAAGCCCTCAGTGTAGATCACTAGCTCGATGGTGATGGGGCGGGTGCAGGAGAGGAGCAGAAGGGGCGGCAGGTCACAGAAGAAATGCTGCAGGCGGTTGCCACAGTAGTGCAGCTCGGCGATCATGATGGTATCCAACAGGGCATGTGGAATCACCACAGCCCACGAAGCAGCCTCCATCTTGAGACACAGAGACCGCGTCACCACAGCAGCGTAACGCAGCGGGTCGCAGACGGCTACGTAGCGGTCGTAGGCCATGGTAGCCAGCAGGTAGCCCCCCCATGTTTCCCATAGCCACACAGATGAAGAGCTGAACCATGCAGCCAGTGAAGGAGATGGCCCCATGCTGGGTCAGGATGTGCACCAAGGCCTGAGGCACGATGACAGAGACCATGCACATGTCTGCTATGGCCAGCTGGCTGAGGAGGAAATACATGGGGGTGCGTAGCAGGGGGTTGGCCCACATCAGCCCCAGCAGCATGGAGTTGCCAAATACATTTACCAGATAGGTGGCCAACAGCCCTGCAAAGATCAGAGGCTGCAGTTCCTGGCGGTCAGACACACCCGAGAACACGAACTCAGAGACGGACGTCCAGTTGGCCTCGTCCATCACAAGGGGCCACAGCAGCACCTGAGTGGGGAGGAGAAAGGTGTTGGCAGTCATGTAACATGCTGATGTATTATGCAAGAGCTCTACAGATGTTGATTTAAATCTGTTGCTCGTTAGATACTCCAGCAAACCCTCACTCATTTCTGGTACTGCTTACTGGCCTTCACTGGTAAAAATGCACACCTTATCTCTCCACTGTATTTGTCTAGCTTCTGCCTCCAGACCCTGCCTTCAGTCTTCATTTGTCTACCATATAAGTTCTCTATAAAGTTTTGCCTACTGTCGGCAAAATTAGGAACTGATAAACCCATAGCTGGAGGCCAGAGCAGCCCACCTACAGGGCAGTTTTCCTCAAAACAGGGATAAGTCTTGGAGGAATGCGTTTAGTCTGCGTTTATGCTGCTTACTATGTTGGGGTATGCCTACACTACGAAGTTAATTCGAACTTACAGCCGTTAGTTTGAATTAATTTTCATAGGCTTTACAAATGCAAACCGCTAGTGCGAATTTAAATAGAACTAGCGGAGCGCTTGATTCGAATTAGGTAAACCTCATTCTTTGAGGACTAATGCCTAGTTCGAATTAAGTAGTTCGAATTAAGGGCTGTGTAGCCACTTAATTCAAACTAGTTGGAGGCTAGCCCTTCCCAGCTTGCCCTGGTGGCCACTCTGAGACAAGCCAGGAAAACTCTTCTGACCCCCTCCTGGCCCCGGAGCCCTTAAAGGTCTGGTACGGTGCCCGTGCCAGGTGTAAGCCTGTCAGCACCGAGCCAGCAGACCCTGCACCTGGCATGGCATGAGCCAGCCACCCACTGCCACCCAGCCCTCCACCTCTTCCCAGGACCAGGCTGGCAGCTCCCAGGAGCCTGCCCGGGGCCACAAGAGGCGGGTGCCCATGTGGTCTGGTGCGGAGATCGTGGACCTCATCGAGGTTTGGGCCTCCAATGTCCACAATCTCCGCTCTAGTCACAGGAAAGTGGCCGTCTAGAGCAGGATAGGTGCCAGCATGGCCACCAAAGGCCACATGTGAACCCAGGAGCAGGTCTGCATGAAAATCAAATTGGTCCAGTGAGACGCCCGACCCTGAGCCCTGAGCTTAGACCATAAGAACATAAGAACGGCCGTACTGGGTCAGACCAAAGGTCCATCTAGCCCAGTAGCCTGTCTGCCGACAATGGCCAACACCAGATACCCAGGAGGGGATGAACCAAAAACAATGACCAAGCCATTTCTCTCGTGCCATCCATCTCTAGCCTTCCACAACCGGAGGCCAGGGAGGCCAGGGACACCATTCCTACCCCCTGGCTAATAGCACTCCATGGACCCAATCTCCATGAATTTATCTAACTTCTCTTTAAACTCTTTTATAGTTCTCACCTTCACAGCCTCCTGTGGCAAGGAGTTCCACAGGTTGACTATTTGCTTTGTGAAGAAGAACTTTCTTTTATTAGTTTGAAGCCTGCTACCCATTAATTTCATTTGGTGTCCTCTACTCCTTCTATTATGGGAACTAATGAAGAACTTTTCTTTATGCACCCTCTCCACAGCACTCATGATTCTATAGACCTCTATCATATCCCCCCTCAGTCTCCTCTTATCTTAGCTGAAAAGTAACAGTCTCTTTAGCCTCTCTTCATATAGGACCTGTTCCAAACCCCTAATCATTTTAGTTGCCCTTTTCTGAACCCTTTCCAAAGCCAAAACATCTTTTTTGAGGTGAGGAGACCACATCTGCACACAGTACTGAAGATATGGCATACCACAGTTTTATACTTCCCCTCCTCCTTCTTCCCCTGGCTTCCCCCTTCCAGTTCCTTCCTCCCAGGTTTCCCCCTCCCCTCTCCCACCCTCTCTCTTCCCCTCTTCCACCTCCTTTTCCCAGTCTCCCTAGAGGTTAATCCTCCCCCTTTGTTTGTTAAGTAAAGAGAGTTTCTATTTTTGAACACACGTGTCCTTTATTTTTTACATCAGGAAGGGGGGCTAGATAGGGGTAAGTAGAAGGAGGTGAGGGAGGAATGGGGCACGAACCTCCGATGGGGAGGACTGGGGTGGCTCTGCGGGCTCTTCGGGGTGGAAGCTCTCTTGCAGGGCCTCCTGGATCCTGACAGCCCCCCGATTGACATCCCCGGATGGCAGCCTGTGGCAAGTGCAGCCGGGCTGATGGCTGAGTACTGTGATGTGCTGAGTATGGGCACTCAGGGCACTCCAAGACAGGACTGCTTTGCTGTCCCTCATCGAGATATACAAACAAGCGGGGAACCCTGAGAACCGTCTGTCTGGGGTGGGGGTCAGGTGCCTTTAAGCACAGCCCTCGGCTAGCCTGAGGCAGCAGCTCCACACTCTAAGCCCTAACCTGATGCCCTTCTGGCACTGGTTCCGGCCAGCCTTAACTTCGGTTCAGGGTCCACTCAATGTGGCCATGCTAGTTAGAATTAGCAAAACTCTAATTCAAATTAGTTTTTAGGTCTAGATGCGTTAGTTAGAATTCTTTTAGTTCAAATTAACTAATTCGAGCTAAATTAGTTCGAATTAGCGCTGTAGTGTAGACATACCCTTGGTATTCCAGGCTATAACACAGTATGTAAGTTCTGCATTATAGCTTAAAAAATGTTCTGAACTTTGGAACCCTCCACACCACCCATCCAGAAGGAGTTTCCAAATCAGATGGGACACAAAGCAGAAAGCAGGACCCAGGGACAACAGAGACGGCCTTAATTACAACCCAAGAGACTGTGACTGAGAAAGCATTCATTAGCACTTAACTGACACACCCCAAAGCTAGGAGATGTGGGGGTCTCCAAGGGACATGGACTTCTGTCATCTTGAGAGGTCTCACACAGACCATCATCTGGAGGCCAGTTACTGACTCCAGTCTCAGGGTATGTCTACACTACAGCACTATTTCAAATTAACTTAATTAGCGCATCTATACACAAAAACTATTTAGAAATAGCATTTTGCTATTTTAAAATAGCACATCCACATTGAGTGGACCCTGAACCAAAGTTAAGGCTGGCCAGAAGCAGTGCTGGCAGGGCATCAGGTTAGGACTTAGTTTGTGGCGCTGCTGCCTGAGGCTATCTGAGCGCCGTGCTTTAAGGGACCCTAACCCCACCCCAGACAGACAGTTCTCAGGGTTCCATGCTTGCTTGTCTACCTCGATGAGGGACAGCAAAGCAGTCCTGTCTTGGAGTGCCCTGAGTACCCACACTCGGGACACCATAGCACTTGGCCACATGGAGCCAGAGCTGCCTCTGGGCACGCTGGTGCATCTTGTGGTGTGGTTGCCATCAGACCGGCTGCACTTGCTGCAGGCTGCCATCCGGAGGGTCCATCGGGGGGCTGTCAGGATCCAGGAGGCCCTGAGGGAAAGCGTCCACCCCGAGAAGCCCTCAGAGGCTTCCTGGTCCTCCCCACTGGGGGCTCGTGCCCCATTCTTCCCTCATGTCCTTCCACTTACCTCTCTCTAACCCCCCCTTCCTGATGTCAAATAAAAGACACATATGTTCAAAAATAGAAACTGGGTTTATTGAACAAAACTGGGGGCAGATGAACCTCTGGGGAGACTGGGAAAAGGAGGTGGGAGAGGGGAAGAGAAAGCATGGGAGAGGGGAGGGGGAAACCTGGGAGGAGGGAGCTGGAAGGGGGAAGCAAGAGGAAGAAGAGGAAGGGGAAGCTCTGGTCTCAGGGTTGGGCGTCTCGTCAGACCATCTTGACTTCCATGCTAACCTGCTCCTGGGTTCGCATGTGGCCTTTGGTGGCCAGGCTGGCAGCTATCCTGCCACAGACGGCCACATTCCTCCTTCTAGTGCAGAGATCATGGACATTGGGGGCATCCCCCCCCCAACCTGAATAAGGTCCATGATCTCCACCCTGGACCAGGAAGGCACCCACCTTCTCCAGTCCCTATCAGGCTCCTGGGAGCTGGCAGACTGCTCCTGTGGAGTGGTGGAGGGCTAGCTGCCAGTGCCTTGCTGGCTCATGTTTTGTGGCCACTGGGTCAGGGGTCCCGGTAGCCACTGCTGGCATTGGGCTGACAGGCTTGGAGCTGGCACAGGCACTGTGGCCAGGGTCTACCCTTTTAATGGCTCCAGGGCTGGGGTAGAGGAGAGTAAGTTTTCCTGGTTGTGCCCAGAGTGGCCACCAGGGCTCCCTGGGAAGGGCTGGAGGACCCCTATTTCGAATGAGGTGTCTACACAGCACTTAATTCAAAATAGATATTTCAAATTTGGTGTTACTCCTTGTAGAATGAGGTTTACCAAATTCGAAATAAGGGCTCCACTATTTAGAATTTATTTTGAAATAGCTGTTTGCCTGTGTAGACGCTATTAAAGTTCATTCAAAATAACTGCTGTTATTTCGAATTAACTTTGTAGTGTAGACATACCCTCAGAGGGTGTAATCATGTGGTAGAAACCACAAGGAGTCTATCTAGTCTGTGCATGCTGACTACTCAGAAATTCCAGGTCTCCTCCCTCTCAAAGGCCTAGTGCGCCTCAGTTTACCAGTTTGCCCTTAAACAATCCATCTCCTGGATACCATCTGTGAGCACTTCTGATGAAACCAAAGGTGCCTCATTAAAGAAAGTATGAGGGGTTTCCATGAGCAACTAAATGAGCAGTTACAAGCTAGAAGGAGAACCACAGATCACAAACCTTGCCTTCTCAACAGATTCTGCCCTGGCTAATTAAGACAGTTTCTCTCTTCTCCCCAAGATCAAACCATTGGAACCTGGTTCTTGTGGAGCTCACTGGGTCCTCAAGAACCAGGATTCAAATTTTCACAAAAGCCCCCTCACCAAGGACTTTTCCTCAGGGAATAGAGTCTTTCCCGACACTCTGCCATGGGAACTGTAAACTTTGTCATCATTGGTAGCCAGGAGTAGCACCTGCATGCAGTGACGTGTCTTGTGCCAGCACTTATGACTGTGTGGAAACACTGTTAACCAGTGGAACTCACTGGCCCATGGAGTCCAGGAGCAGGTCAGTTTTGCGAGGGGGCTGGAAACCTGTATTAAAGCTGATTGGATGCAGGCGGTTGCAATGCAGCGTGGATGCTGGCACTGCCAATTGGGATCCAGCATCCTAGAATTCCTGGGATTACCAAAGAGCGTAGACGCTCAAACCCTGCGGTAAGAAACCCAACATCTCCTCATTCCACTTGCACTATCCCTGCACTAACCCTGCTATGTAGACAGACCCTATCATGGCTCTCCTCTTCTCTCTGACATGAGTGCACTCTGCCAGCTCACCACCTGTCTGAAAAGCAAACTCAGTCCTGTCTCACACACACACACACACACACTGGATGGAAAAGGGGAAACTAAGGCATACTTGGGCATCCTATGAAACCCATTACAAAAGTTCCCACTTGGTCACACTCTCACAGGTCAGGAGGGGTGAGCCTCAGTGGGACAGGAAATCCCACAGCCATGTGTGACAGCCCGGGCCATGTCTGGGCACAGCTGAAGGCATCCGCTCAGGGCAAATTGATCAACTTCGGGGCTCCTTACAGCCCCTGGACTGGTGACCTCTCCAAACAGGCCACAAACCAGTCCCACAGGGCCTTCAGCAGCCTGCCTGAAGCCTCACAAGCAAAACCCCTCCGACACCCCAGCAATATCCGTGCCCCAGATGGCCCCAGGCCTCATACACAGGTGGGGAGTCTTAGCACCCAATCCCACCTACCCCGAACAAATTCTGTCCGGTTCCAAGAAACCAGCCACAGATCCCTGGTCAATTCACCCTCTGGACCTTACCCACAAATCACGCTGAGCCAATCCTTTAGAATCTACCATCTAAAGGTTTATTACCACAAGAAAGAAAAGCATGAGAGTAAGGTTTTTAAAGGATAGTACATTACATGCATTGAATCTCCCAGTTCTCGATGCAGGCTCTAGCAGAGATGTTACAGCTGCTAGCTTAAAAGTCCTTGTTGCACATCCTAGGATCAGGATGGGTCCACAGTTCTTTCCGGCCCTTCGATCCCTGCACTACTGCCTCTGGGATGAAGTGCTGAGTTGAGTACCAAGATGGAGTCCACCACATGGCCTCTTTATACATCCTTCCTGGTCTCTTCTTGGCTGCAGCAGGTCACCTGGCCAGCATCCTATCCCTGTGCTCCCTGCTGGCATCCCTTAGGTGTCAGCCCTCATTCTTTAGGTGTGTCCAGGTTTGAGGGCAGAGGCCTGGAGGGGAGTCACCTCACTTAGTGTTTGTCTCTCCTCCAGCTGTGGGCAACCTCGGCCAAGATCAGGGCCAGCAGGACCCTGGTGCCCAGGGCCAGATGGATGATGTTCCCCCGGGTATAATCTGGGGAGAGAAAGGGAGGAGGGGTGTCAACTTCAGAAGTGGAAAGGGGACATTGGGCACCCTACAGAATACAGCCCATCCCCTCTTCTAGCTAATCTATCCCCTCTCATCTCTCTCTGTCCCAGGGCAGCAGAACAGGAGGGCTGGAAACCATGGGACTCCCCATGTTTTACCAGCAGTTAGCGGGGAAGAGGGTATGGAGAGCAGTGAGAGGAGGGTAGGGCCCTGGTGGGAAAAGGTGGCCCGGGAGCAGGTCCTCCAGGGAAAAAGTGACATGGGGGCAGGATCTCTGTGTTTCCTGGGGGCAGAGGTTTGGGTGCAGGTTAATTCACTTGTTGTGGTGCCCATCCCTGCAATGAGTGGAGCGAGGTCTCAGCTTCCAGATGTGGGAGGCAGCCAAGGTCTGGTAGGATCATCCCTGGGGAGATCTGTGCCCCTTGCCCCCACCCACATCCCTCTTCCTTAATGTGGAAATTCCCCAGCTGCCCCGTTCTTCACAGATACTCACATCCCGGCACCCTGATCCACCCGGCTACCCGACAGCCTGGAGAGGAGACAGGTCGTTAGGGGCCAGAGCGCAGAGCAACGAAATCCTATAGACCTCAAATCCACACTCTGCCCCCTGGACGAGGGATGTAGTAGTGCAGTCGATTAACCGGTTAACTAATAAGCAAAAGCTTGTAGGTTAATGCTGTAGACCAGTGTTTTTCAACCTTTTTTATACAGTACGCTATTCTTTAAAAAAAAAGTATAAGTTTTTCTGAAAAAACTCTGTAGTGTAAACATAGCAGAGATGAGTCTCTGGCCCCTTCCTAGAGAAACAGGAGGCTGACCAACGACTCGGCCCTTGCTATGGGCACTGAGATACTTGGGGTGGCGGTCCTTGCAGTCACCTCTTGCTTCCCACCAAAGACGTTCGAGAGAGGGTGCGGGGTCTCTGCCCTTCCTGCTGAGCTTTGCCTAGATCAGGGGCTCTGAGAGGATGGGACCAGTCCAACATGGAAAATGGTCCCAAGCTGGAGAGACAGTGACAAGCTTGTGACCTGCAGGACACACATTGTCTTGGGGGCACCAAGCCTGTTCGCAAGTTCTGTTCTCCCTGAGTCAGATATTCCCCCTCAGCACCAGGTCCTAGCCCTAGGGAATGGGGAGGAGCAATTTGCACAACACCTGGACTTTCCCAGTGACCTTAACCTGCCTCCCTCTGTTAGTTAATTTGGAATGCTAATTTAGAATATATATATAAAATCGTGTTGAGTGCTTATGACTATATGTTAACTATCTTAATATTAAAACAGTGATTTTTATGTAAAAGGAAATGGAGTCGGTCCCTTTTGACACCCTGGGCTCCATCTTGGCCTTTGCCCTCCCCCTCTGGAACACTTAAAGGCCGTTGGGGAACCGGTTCCAACCAGATTTTCCCGCCTTGGCGAGAGTTCCGCTCCCCTCAGGTTTCCCGCCAAAAAGCCCATATAAGCCCGTGAGCGACGCCAGACTTGGCTGTCAGCCCCAGAGGCAGCAAGAGTGCGGGTCTACTCTGAAACTCCTCCCCAACAGCGCCTGTGAGGGTAAAGGAACAGACACCCCACCCTTCCCCATCAGCTCATCTAGCTCCCTGAACTATCTGCAGCTCTCTTCTCTCCCTGAATAACATAGAAGGACTCCTCAGCTGTCCTCTCCAAAGGCGCTGTGGGGCCCACAGGTTGCAGGTCCTGAGCACCTTTCAAGCGGCAGTCACCATCAGATCTTTGGATCCTTTCTCTCCTTACCTTGACTTATCCGATGTGGCCCAGCTGGGTCTTGGTTTTAAGCCCACACGATGAATTTCTGTAACACAATTTTCTTTGTTGTTTGACTGACTTGTATGTTACTTCTCTACCCCAAATCACTGAGGGTATGTCTACACTACCACCCTAGTTCGAACGGGTGGTAATGTAGACATACCGCACTTGCAAATGAAGCCCGGGATTTGAATTTCCCGGGCTTCATTTGCATAAGCCGGGCGCCGCCATTTTTAAATCCCGGCTAGTTTGAACCCCGTGCTGCGCGGCTACACGTGGCACGGAGTAACTAGTTTGGATTAGGCTTCTAATCTGAACTAGCTGTACTCCTTGTGGAATGAGGAGTACAGCTAGTTCGGATTAGGAAGCCTAATCCGAACTAGCTACTCCGTGCTGTGTGTAGCCGCGCGGCACAGGGTTCAAACTAGCCGGGATTTAAAAATGGCGGCGCCCGGCTTATGCAAATGAAGCCTGGGAAATTCAAATCCCGGGCTTCATTTTCAAGTGCGGTATGCCTACATTACCCCGCTAGTTCGAACTAGCGGGGTAGTGTAGATATACCCAGGATGATTTCTCTGGTTTTAGAGGGACCCAGAAAACAGCTAGATAGAGCCTCATTGCCTAGGGGTAGGGTTAATACCCAGTGGCTGAGCAGGAGACTTGTGGTGGGGGAGTGAGACTTCTGGGATCTAGCTGGGTCTGTGGGAGCTAGTGAGTTAACGGGCTGGGAGGCAGGACTTCTGATTCTATCCACAGAACTGAGAGGAAAGAGGGGAATAGTGAGTTAGAGCAGAGAAGGGCTGGGAGCCAGGACTCATGGGTTCACTCAATCCCTCTTCATAAGGAAGTGGATCTATATTCCATGGGGGGCTCCCATTGTCCCTGCAGTGGCCCATACCCCTGCTGGATAATTGGGTCTGCCTCTCAGCCCTGAACGGAAGCCTGCCCCCTGCCAATTTTGCCCCCAGATCCCTCCTCTAACTGGTTGATGGGTTGGAGTGGAAGTTTGGGGTAATTAACCAGACATTCACCCAATGACCTCTCCAAGCTGTGGCCCATGTCTCGCCTTCCTGAGTCAGCAAGTCCATGCTCTGGGGCCAAATTAGAGCCAATTTCCCCCAGAAGGGAGAGGCCCTATCTCATTCTCTGGCCCCCAGAGTTAACCTCTCTCCAGTTAAATTACCAAACATACAAAACCAGTGGGAATCATTTTAAAAGGTTCTAATCCCTGTTGAATTTTCACTCACTTGCAAAAATGTGGGGGTTTGCACATTTTTTAATTATTTCATTTATTTACACTTTCACAGTTGCAAGAAATTATGGAAGAGTCAGACAGTTGTTTCTTAACGACACTCGACATTTTGATTCAAAAGGCTATAGCCTAATAGCCATTAAAGCACAAATTGTCAGAGTCACAAAATACAGCACTATAGACAGACAGACAGGTGCACGTATCTAAAATATATAGTTAGAAAATACACAACATGGTCCCAGAATTAGTAAACTTAATAAAATGTGGTTACACACTGCCCATTGCTTCCAGATGATACCTAGGAATGTGGTGGCAAAAGTGGATTTGCTCTCTACGGGCTTTCTGACATGCTTTGCCTTGCCTTACTGAACCTTCCCCCAGTAAGTGATCCTGTCTGTCATGGACACCCAACACAGAGTCAGCTTGTGGAATTCCTTGTTAGAGGACGTTCTGAAAGTCAAGATCATTACAGGGTTCAAAAACAAACTAGATATGTTCATGGAGGACAGGTCCATCAATGGTCCTTAGCCAGGATGGGCAGGGATGGTGTCACTAGCGTCTATTTGCCGGAAGTTGGGAACAGGCAATAAAGGATGGATCACTTGATGATTCCCTGTTCTGTTCATTCCCTCTGGGGCACCTGGTATTGGCCAGCTTCAGTGGACAGGATCCTGGGAGGGGGTCCATTGGACTGACCCAGTCTAACCGCTCTTATTTCAGATCGTTGAGTGTTCAGGCCAATGTGTACTAAGAACAATTATACAACAGGCCTTGGGGCTGATCCCACATGGCCATGCCCTTGAGAACATGTCTGAATTTATCTCTTTTTCCATGGAAAGACTTCAGCTGTGTGTACTTGTGTGTGTGTGTACGTGGGCGTGACCCTACCGACGTGTTAGTTTCATCAGCCTCCTGTGTGAGGGGAAAAGAACCCAGGTGTCCAGGAGAAGCTAAGGAGGAAGGTTCTTCAGACACATCTTGGGTAGAAAGTCCATGCCCAGTAAAGCGATGGAGCCATGGCTGGACTCATATGCCCCAAGCCAGAACCTTCCTCCCTGCCCTTCTCAGGGCTGCGGCCACATCCCTGTTTCTAAGACTGTAGACGATGGGGTTCAGGGTGGGCACCAACGCAGTGTCCAAGAAGGTCACTTGCTGGTCATGCCCCTCAGTGTCACTGGAGTCTGGGCGGAAATAGAGCCAGATTATGATGCTGAACGTGAGCAATACCATGGTCAGGTGGGAGCCGCAGGTGGAGAGGGCCTTGCGGAGGCCTTGGGCAGAGCGCAGGCGGGCCACAGCAACCCCAATGCGGACATAGGAGGCCAGGATGAAGGCAAAAGGGCCCAGTGCCACCAAGACACCCTCAGTGGAGATCACCAGCTCAATGGTGAGGGGTTGGGTGCAGGCGAGGAGCAGGAGGGGCGGAAGGTCACAGAAGAAATGCTGCAGGCGGTTGCTGCAGTAGTGCAGATTGGCAGCCATGACAGTGTGCAGCAGGGCATGTGGAATCACCACGGCCCATGAAGCAGCCACAATCTTGAGGCACAAGGACCGCGTCACCACAGCGGCGTAGCGCAGCGGGTCGCAGACGGCCACGTAGCGGTCGTAGGCCATGGCAGCCAACAGGTAGTTCTCCATGTTGCCCACAGAGAAGTACATGAAGAGCTGGGCCATGCAGCTGGTGAAGGAGATGGCCCGGTGCTGGGTCAGAGCGTGCACCAGGGCCTGAGGCAGGGAGATCGAAGTGAAGCTCATGTCCACCACAGCCAGGTGGCCGAGGAGAAAATACATGGGGCTGCAGAGCTGGGGGTCAGTCACCACCAGCCCCAGCAGCAGGGAGTTGCCGGCCAGGCTCACCAGATATGTGACCAGGAGCACCACGATGATCAGCAGGTCCTGCTCTTCGGACAGACCCAGGAGTACAAACTCAGAGATGGATGTCCAGTTGCCCTCATCCATGGCAAGGGGCCGTGGCAGCTCCTGAGTGGGGAAGAGAAAGGAGTGGGCAGTGAGGGGTTGGTCAAGTGGAGAGGATTCATACCAGAGCCCCAGCAATGCCTGAAGGATCAGAAAACCTGTCTGATCATGAGAAATGCCAGGCACTCAAGCTAATTAGTGGGACAAAGAGAAAGTGAAAGGTCGACTCGATCCCAGGCTAGAGGTACCAACATGGGGAACAAAATTACACAGTGACTCTTGGGTCTAGCAGAGAATGGTCTGACCTGAGGCAGTGGCTGGAAACGGCAGCTAGACACAGTGGCTGTGACAGCAGAGATGCAGGACGTCTGAAAAACCTACCTGAGAGACCAGAGGAGCTTGGTTTGCTCAGTTCATTGAACAGCCAGCTAAGAGGGGACTTGGTACCAGTTTGGAAACACACTCACAGCCCTTCGTCAGCATCTGGGTCCTGCCTGCAGCCCTGCCCCTCCACAACGCCTCATGGGAAATGTGGCCTGAGCAGGGGCTCGGGAACATGTTGTCCTCCAGAAAAGTCTCCTGTGCAGAGAGGATAGAGAGCTGAGTGGTCTATAAAGTGTAAGACGGAGTATGATGTGATGAAAATGGGACAGAGAAAAAAGCTTGGGGGATTCTGTCCTCCCTGTCACCTGGCATAGCAACAAGCGAACAGCCCATGACATTACATTCAAAAATGAACCAAAGACATAGTCACACATTCAGGAACTGGGGAACTCTTTGCCTCAGGAAGATGTCCAGGCTAAAACTTATCAATATTAAATGAGGGAATGGACATTTCCAAAGATATGAGGAATATCACTCAAACAAAGAAATGGTTGGGGGAAGGATATTAAACCTCATGATACGGGCTGTTATGAATCACTAATGGTCAGTAAGAAATTGCAATGGGGAGAGGGCAGATCCCCACCTGCTTCTGCAGGTTCTTAAACATTGTGGCATTTGCTCAGCTCAGAAATGGATTCTGAATTGGGGGGGAGAGTTGTTTTGACCCAGTCTGGCCATTTCTACACCAGAGACCCTCCTTTCAACTCACACTCAAACACTCACACATAGTTCATGAGACATCTTTGATGACCAACACTGGGCCGAGATTTTCCTCCTCCAACTCCATCTTTCCTTCAAACAAATTTCTACCTGTACAAGTCAGAAGTTCCCCACCAGGTGAGATATTTAAAGCCTCATACCATACGCTCCATACAATGCACTAGGAAAGTCAGTCCAGACTGACATTTCATACTGACATGGGGCTTGTGGCTTTACTTGCCATGCCCTGATGTGTTAGTGTGACAGTCACATTTCAAATGGTTCATTTTATAGTTATTTGGTACAAAGGAGACATCTTCGTATCATTCCTTGGGATTTCCTAAGCAAGTCATTGGGAAGTGAGGGGAAACTTACACAAGGAGGCAAAACAAATCAGACTCCTGAAAGGGGTCCAGTAATCCGGAAAGGCTGGGAGCCAAAACTAGAGCTCTTCCCTCATTTCATTTCTGGAACAGCTCTTTTAAGCAAACACACCGTCTTGGCTGAGAAAAGTCAGGGGTGGTGAATCTACCACACCCATTGGTAGATTGTGACTGTCACTAATTAGGTCCCTGGTTATAAATTTATGCCTTTGTTTCCATGCCGATTTTGTCTGTCTTCAACATCTGGCTATAATGCAATCCATCCCACTGGCCCCCTTGGAAACCTTCCATGTCATCCCAGACCCCAGTAATCCGGAACCTTTGCAGTGAATGCGAAGGACCCCAAAGAGAATTCACCAGAATTCAATACAGTTGCCAGAGGATATAGCAGGAAATGGCCCCTTCTCTCCATGACAAATCCGGGAAATGTTGGAGAAAAATGCTCCATTTTGTAGGGTCTTTTTCAGGGGGCTGGGCACAACACACGTCCGCACTGCGAGCTCTCGGTTAGAGCCCCTGACACTGTGGAGAACTGGTCTCCACTGGAAATTGAAGCTCCTGTGGAAGGGAGACAGACGCTGATAGTCCGGAGATCCCCATTCCCACAAAGGATGAAGAGTGGAGACAGAATTTAGTCTGAGTGGGGACCCACTGGTGCCTGGGGCCCTTCTCCAGGCACTGTCAAAGCACCTGGCTAGACAAGCAACACATGAGGCTGCAGATGGTGGAGACAGGCTGGGTGAGGGACTGTCTGAGGTGATCGTGGGTGGGGAGCGACTTTCTGTTCAGAGCCAGATACCAGAGGGACAGAGGAGCACAGGAGATGTGGGGTTTTTGCCTGCCGTCCTGCTTCCCCAGCTGTGCTGGGCCCTGCCCCTACATGGCCCCATCCAGACGGCATTGCCATCCCAGCCTCTCCCCTGCGGTGCCCCCAACACACTCCCTGATACCAAGCCTCACCTTGGACAAGCACGCTTGGCTCCTTCCTGCCCTCAGCATCTGCAGAGGAATAGCTACCCCTGTGTGAAGATGAACCACAGAAACCAGTCCCCAGAGGCAGCAGAGCCGGCCTTAATTAACCCCTGGGGGACTTTGACTAAGAAAACATTCATTAGCGCTCAACTGAGCCGTCCCATGGCTCTGGGCGCAGGGGATCTCTGAGATCCATGGATTGCTGTCATCATGTCTCCTCGTGGACCATCATAAGCAGCCAGTCGCCAAGTCCCCTAAATCTCTCCCCTGTGCTGTCCAATCCCCATACTCTGGCAATTCACAGGCATTCCACATCTTCCCCTCCCAAAAGGGGCAGTGCGCCTCAGTTTACCCATTTCACTTAACTCCCCCTCCACACATTCTTGAACCCCATCCATGAGCCCTCCTAACAAGAGTACAGATGGCTCATATAAGGAAGAACTGAGGGGTTTTTCACAAGCACCAAGAAAGAATGGTTGCAAGACATAAGGAGGATTCCGGCTCACCAGGATGGCCTTTGCAATAGTTACTGCCCTAGCTAAGAAAGCCAAGTTGCCTCTTCCCCTGAAGGTCAAACACCCGGATCCGGGTTCTTCTGGGCCCAGCCAGAACATATAGTCACTGGCCTGCGATGGTTTCCCATTGACCAATCTGAAGGAATCTGAACAGTGCAATGCCACAGTGACTCATTTCTCTTTCAAGCCCAGAAATCCAACTGTCCCTGTTAGCCTATTATACGTGCCCAAGTATAACCTGTCTGGGTGGCTCACCGTACTGATGTGTCTTGACAAGGTGTGAGCTTCCCACCAGGAGGGGGGCTTGGTTGTCCTTCAGGGCAGGCTCCAGAGCCTCACCACCTCTCAGGAGTGAACCTCTGGTCTCCAGCCCTCTAGCTTCCTGCCTTGGGCTCTGCCCATCATGTTCAAGTGGGACAGAATGAGACACAGACAACTCATTCGGGTTTAGTAGTCACCTGGAACCTAGCACAGGAAGCCCTCAGCTTCCACAAGAGAAAGGAAGGTCCCATAGATCAGTGGTCACCAAGCAGTAGATCAGGATCTACTGGTAGATCATGGAACCTATGACAGCTGATCCTGACAGGTTTGGTATGTTATCAAGTGCCGGTACTTCATCTGCTCCTCTCAGCACTGCCATGCTGCTCCCGCCCTCTGCCTTGGATCTGCCCTTCCTCCCCCAGGAGACTCCTGCCTGATGTGCAGGGCACGGGAAGAAAAGGAGGCGGTGCTGTTGTCAGGGTGCCTTTCCCCCCATCCTGTACCCCATCTACACAGAGTGGCAGGGATGCCAAGAGTTTGCTGGCTGCTTTTGGGAGTGGTGCAGGGCCAGGGGAGGGGTGAGCCAGCCAGCCTTAGCCCCCTGCACCACCACCCAGTAGCCACGTGTGGTAAGCAGTGCTCAGCCACCTATATTCTGAACTCCAGGTCCAGTTCTGAACCCCTCCTGCCCCCCAAACCTCTGCCCTGAGTACCTCTGCACCCAAACTCCCTCCCACAGCCTACACCCTGAACCCTGTCCTGCACCTCAACTCCCCGCCCCAGGCTCAGCTCAGAGCCCCTCCCACACTCCAAATCCTTTAGCCCAAGACCAGAGCCTGCATCCCCTCCCCCACACTCCAACCCTTTGCCCCCAGACTGATAAAACTGAGTGAGAATGTGGGAGGATGGAGTGAACAGAGGCGAGGCCTCGGAGAAGGGGCGGGAAAGAGGTGGGGCAACTGGGTTTGGGTTTGACATAGATCCTGGATTGCACTTCAATTCATAAAGGGGATCTCATGCTTTAAAAGGTTGGAGACTACTGCCAGAGATAATTACGTCAGCCCAGACTAGGGATGTTAAATTGCAAGTAATTGACTCATTGAATAGTCGATGCATAAGAACATAAGAACAGCCATGCTGGGTCAGACCAATGGTCCATCCAGCCCAGTATCTTGTCTGCTGATAGTGGCCAATGCCAGATGCCCCAGAGGGAGGGGACACAAAAGGTAATCCTCAAGTGATCCCTCCCCTGTCACCCACTTCCAGAGAAACAGATGCTAGGGACACCATTCCGACCCATCCTGCCTAATAGCCATTGATGGACATAGGCATGTGCACAGGGTGTGCCGGGTGTGCCCAGGCACACCCTAATGTCTTGGGCTGGCTAGCAGCTGCTGGAGGAGGAGGGAGATTTGAGACGAGGTAACACAGCCCGTCACTTTCCCCGTGGCCATCTACGGGGCACTTTGAGGAAGAGAGCGTGTATGCATGGCGGAAACAGCTGGGGCCGGACCAAAGATGCCAGCCCGAGCCATTTTTACACCCCGAGTCCTGCCCTGCAGCACTGCGTGGCACCCTTTCTGCAGCTGAGGGCGCCCCCGCCCGGCCCGGAGGCACTACACAGCACCCCTTCTGCGTCCAGGACCGGGGTTCCAGCTCCAGCCTCGGCTCTGGCCCAGCAGCACCACACGGTGTCCCTTCTGGCCCTGGGGCTGCAGCCCCAACCCCAGCCCTGGCCCCATCCTCAGCTTTGGCTGCGGCCCCAGCCCGGCAGCAATGCGCGGTGCTCTTTCTGCCCCTGGGGCCGCGGCCCCGGCCCTGGCCCCGCCAATCCCAGCAGCACTGCGCGGCACCCATTCTGCACCCGGGGCCTCGTCCTTGGCCCCGCCCAGCCCAGCAACCCCACGTGGTGCCCCTTAAAGTGAGGCACCCCAGGCTAGGGCCCGGACGGCCTGTAGCTTGGGCTGGCTCTAACTCCAGCCCGGCAAGCTGGAAGGCAGAATCCGGCTTAGCCTAAAGTAAGGGAAAGGGAGAGGGGGGAAATAGGCAGGGGTGGGAGAGGAAGAGGCCTGTGCTGAGGGGAGGGGGGCAGGTCAGGATAAGAAAGGGGAAAGCACCAAGGAACAGGGTGGAGGAGAGACAAATGCCAGGGAGCCAAGTGGAGACAATGAGGAAAAGAGCAGGAGGGGAGGTGTCAGTGGGAGGGGGGACAGTGTGATGCTGGGAGAGGAGAGGAGAGGGGAAGGGCATTGGGGATTTGAGGGGGAGGTGCTGGGAGAAGGCTTGAAAGAAGGGGTGGGCATGAGGAAGGCAGGGATGGAGCAAGACGTGTGAGGGCACAGGGGCATGAGGGGAACAGGGGCCGGGGGTGGTGAGGGGATGGGCATCAGGGAAAAAGAGGGCAAAGGGGGAAGAGGCAGTGAGGGAAGGGGGAGCACCAGGAGGGTGCAGGGTTAAGGGAAGTTGCAGGTGCCAGGGGATTCTGGGGGTGAAGCAGAAGGGCAGACACCTGCAGGGGAGGGACCAGCACCAGAGGAGAGAGGCAGGGCAGGTGTGTAGAGGGGGTGTTAGGAAAGGGGATGAGAAGGGGTAGCTCACGTGATCAGAGTGGGGCTACTGAAGGAGTGGGCACAGGGGAGAGAGAAAGGCTGGTGGAGGAGGGCAGGTCTCAGGAAGGCTGAGAACAGTGAGAAGGGAAGTAGTCAGGACAGCAGAGGAGGGTGAGAGGTAGGGGGGCAGCAGGCACGAGGGGAGCTGATGGAGCAAGGGGAGATTTGGCAGCAGAAGGAAAAGGTAGCGGTTTATAAGATATTTATTAATGACAGTGGCACAGCCAAACAAGCCACATGAACTCAGTACAACACAAAATTCATTCTGCTCATGGGAGGAAACTCTTAGAGGGAACACTTCCCCCAGCCTCTCTGCCCCTGAGTTAATGTCACACACATTGGCTACGTCTAGACTGGCATGATTTTCCGCAAATGCTTTTAACGGAAAAGTTTTTCCGTTAAAAGCATTTGCGGAAAAGAGCGTCTAGATTGGCACGGACGCTTTTGCACAAAAGCACTTTTTGCGGAAAAGCGTCCATGCCAATCTAGATGCTCTTTTCCGCAAGAAAGCCCCGATCGCCATTTTCGCCATCGGGGCTGTGACGGGGCGAACAGGCCCCGCACTGCAGGGCTGGGAGTAGCCCAGGCCCAGCTGGCTGAGAGGGCCCCGCCCTTCCGGCCCTGCTGGGCATGCTCCCAGCAGAGGCCAGGCATAAAGGCAGAGGGAGCCCAGCTGCAGGAGGCTGTGAAGGCTAGAACTAGAACAGAGTTTAAAGAGAAGTTAGATAAATTCATGGAGGTTGGGTCCATGGAGTGCTATTAGCCAGGGGGTAGAAATGGTGTCCCTGGCCTCTGTTTGTGGAAGGCTGCAGATGGGATGGCACAAGACAAATGGCTTGGTCATTGTCTTCGGTCCATCCCCTCCAGGGTACCTAGTGTTGATCGCTGTCGGCAGACAGGCTACTGGGCTAGATGGACCTTTGGTCTAACCCAGTACTGCCATTCTTATGTTCTTATCTTCTAAGCTCAGGGCTCAGGGTCGGGGGTCTCACTGGACCACCCTGATTTTCATGCAAACCTGCTCCTGGGTGGCCAGGCTGGCAGCTATCCTGCCCTAGACGGACACTTTCCTGTGCCTAGTGCGGAGGTCGTGGACGTTGGAGGCTTCCCCCCAAACCTCAATGAGGTCCACGATGTCCGCACTAGACCAGGCGGGCGCCCGCCTCTGGCAGACCTGGGCAGGCTCCTGGGAGCCGCCAGCCTGGTCTCGGGAAGAGGCGGAGGGCTGGGTGGCAGCGGGTGGCTGGCTCGTGCAGTGCCAGGTGCAGGGTCTGCTGGCTGGGTGCCGGCAGGCTTGCACCTAGCACAGGCACCGTAGCCAGACCGTACCCCTTTAAGGGCTCCAGGGCCGGGAGGGGGGCAGAAGAGTTTCCCTGGTTGTGCCCAGAGTGGCCACCAGGGAAAGCTGGGGAGGGCTAGCCTCCCACTAGTTCGAATAAAGTGGCTACACAGCCCTTAATTCGAACTACTTAATTCGAACTAGGCGTTAGTCCTCGTAGAATGAGGTTTACCTAGTTGGAATTAAGCGCACCGCTAGTTCGAATTAAGTTTGAACTAGCGGTTTGCATGTGTAGCGCCCATCAAAGTTAATTCGAACTAACGTCTGTTAGTTCGAATTAACTTTGTAGTGTAGACATACCCAAAGAATGGCATTTAGAGAGATGACTAATTTCACATCCACCTCAGCCAGATGGAACCAAGGTGGTCGACCAGTCTGACCTCCACAGCCAAGAGCCATACTCCCAAATATTTCCCCTGGAAGACGCTGTTGGAAAACCCTGAAGCTGAATATCCCTTCCACAGTGTTTAGTAAATCTGGGAAACTCTTCTGCCCCCCTCCCGGCAATGGAGCCCTTAAAGGGGCATGGTCTGGCTACGGTGCCCATGCCAGATGCAAGCCTGCCAGCACCCAGCCAGCAGACCCTACACCTGGCACAGCTCGAGCCGGCCACCCGCTGCCACCCAGCCCTCCGCCTCTTCCCGGGACCAGGCTGGCAGCTCCCGGGAGCCTGCCCAGGTCCTCAAGAGGCGGGCGCCCGCCTGGTCTAGTGCAGACATCGTGGACCTCACCCACGACTTCCGCACTAGGCACAGAAAAGTGGCCATCTAGGGCAGGATAGCTGCCAGCCTGGCCACCCAGGAGCAGATTGGCATGAAAATAAAGGTGGTCCACTGAGACCCCCGACCCTGAGTCCTGAGCTTAGAATGGCCGTACTGGGTCAGACCAAAGGTCCATCTAGCCCAGTAGCCTGTCTGTCGACAGCGGCCAACACTAGGTACCCTGGAGGGGATGGACCGAAGACAATGACCAAGCCATTTGTCTCGTGCCATCCATCTCCAGCCTTCCACAAACAGAGGCCAGGGACACCATTTCTACCCTCTGGCTAATACCACTCCATGGACCAAACCTCCATGACTTGATCTCACTTCTCTTTAAACTCTGTTCTAGTTCTAGCCTTCACAGCCTCCTGCAGCAAGACGTTCCACAGGTTGACTATTTGCTTTGTGAAGAAGAACTGTCTGTTATTAGTTTTAAGCCTGCTACCCATTCATTTCATTTGGTGTCCTCTAGTCCTTCTATTACGGAAACTAATGAAGAACTTTTCTTTATGCACCCTCTCCACACCACTCATGCTTTTATAGACCTCTATCATATCCCCCCTCAGTCTCCTCTTTTCTAAGCTGAAAAGTCCCAGTCTCTTTAGCCTCTCTTCATATGGGACCTGTTCCAAACCCCTGATCATTTTAGTTGCCCTCCCCTCTCCCACCCTCTCTCTTCCCCTCTCCCACCTCCTTTTCCTAGTCTCCCCGAGTTTTGTTCAATAAAGAGAGTTTCTATTTTTGACCACATGTGTCCTTTATTTTGTATATCAGGAAGGGGGGCTAGGGAGGGGTAAGTGGAAGGAGGTGAGGGAGGAATGGGGTACGAGCCCCCGATGGGGAGGACTGGGGTGGCTCTGCAGGCTCTTCGGGGTGGAAGCTCTCCTGAAGCCCCTCGATTGAGCCCCCCTCCGGATGGCAGCCTGCGGTAAGTGCAGCAGGGCTGATGGCCGAGTGCTGTGATGTGCCGAGTGTGGGCACTCAGGGCACTCCAAGCCAGGACTGCTTTGCAAGCGGGGAACCCCTGAGAACTGTCTGTCCGGGGTTTAGGTCGGGTCCCTTTAAGCACAGACCTCGGCTAGCCTGAGACAGCAGCTCTACACTCTAAGTCCTAATCTGATGCCCTGCCGGCACTGCTTCCGGCCATCCTTCACCTCGGTTCAGGGTCCACTCAGTGTGGACATGCTAGTTCGAATTAGCAAAACGCTTATTCGAACTAGTTTTTAAGTCTAGATACTCTAATTCGAATATGCTTAATTCGAATTAGCTTAGTTCGAATTAACTAAGTTAGTTCAAATTAGTGCTGTAGTGTAGACATACCCTTTGATGCTGATTGCAGGGGAAGTGCTACAGCCTAAAAGAGATTTAAAAAGGGATAGAGAATGAGACAGAGAATATCTTATTGCCTATATATAAACCCATGACACGCCCACATCTTGAATACTGCATACAGATGTGGTCTCCTCATCTCAAAAAAGATATACTGGCATTAGAAAAGGTTCAGAGAAGGGCAACTAAAATGATTAGGGGTTTGGAACAAGTCCCATACGAGGAGAGATTAAAGAAACAGGGACTTTTCAGCTTGGAAAAGAGGAGCCTAAGGGAGGATATGATAGAGGTCTATAAAAACATGAGTGATGTGGAGAAAGTGAATAAGGAAAAGTTATTTACTCCTTGGAACTCCTTGCCTGAGGAGGTTGTGAAGGCTAGGACTGTAACAGGGTTTAAAAGAGAGCTAGATAAATTCACAGAGGTTAAATCCATTTATGGCTATTAGCCAGCATGGGTAAGGAATGGTGTCCCTAGCCTCCCCTTGTCAGAGGGTGGAGATGGATGGCGGGAGAGAGATCGCTTGATCATTACCTGTTCGATTCACTCCCTCTGGGACACCTGGCATTGGCCACTGTCAGAAGACAGGGTACTGAGCTGGATGGACCTTTGGTCTGACCCAGTATGGCCGTTCTTATGTTCATCCCTAGAGGTTTTTAAGTCTAGTCTGGACAAAGCCCTGGCTGGGTTGATTTAGTTGGGATTGGCCCTGCCTTGGGCAGGAGGCTGGACTTGATCATAGACTCATAGAATAATAGGACTGGAAGGGACCTCAAGAGGTCATCGAGTCCAGCCCCCCACCCTCAAGGCAGGACCAAGCTCCGTCTACACCATCCCTGACAGATGTCTATCTAACCTGTTCTTAAATATCTCCAGAGAGGGAGATTCCACCACCTCCCTTGGCAATTTATTCCAATATTTGACCACCCTGACAGTTAGGAATTTTTTCTGACAGTTAGGAATTTTGATGACCTCCTGTGGTCTATTGTAGCTCTATGATTCTATGATTCTAGGGAGGGGTAAGTGGAAGGAGGTGAGGGAGGAATGGGGTACGAGCCCCCGATGGGGAGGACTGGGCTGGCTCTGCGGGCTTCTGGGGGTGGAAGCTCTCCTGCAGCCCCCCGATTACCCCGCCCCCGGATGGCGGCCTGCGGCAAGTGCAGCTGGGCTGATGGCCGTGTGCTGTGATGTGCCGAGTGTGGGCACTTAGGGCACTCCAAGCCAGGACTGCTTTGCCAGCGGGGAACCCCTGAGAACTGTCTGTCCGGGGTGGGGGTCGGGTCCCTTTAAGCACAGCCCTCGGCTAGCCTGAGACAGCAGCTCCATGCTCTAAGTCCTAACATAATGCCCTGCCGGCACTGCTTCCAGCCATCCTTATCCTCGGTTCAGGGTCCACTCAATGTGGACATGCTAGTTTGAATTAGCAAAATGCTAATTCGAACTAGTTTTTAGGTCTAGATGCACTCGTTCGAATTAGCTTAGTTCGAATTAACTAATTCGAATTAAGTTAGTTTGCATTAATGCTGTAGTGTAGACATACCCTTATTGTCTTCATATAAATCCATGGTACACCCACATCTTGAAATCTGTGTACAGATGTGGTCTTCTCATCTCAAAAAAGATACACTAACATTAGAAAAGATTCAGAGAAGGGCAACTAAAATGATTAGGGGTTTAGAATGGGTACTATATAAGGAAAGATTAAAGAGACTGGGACTTTTCAGTTTAAAAAAGAGGAAACTAAGGGGGGATATGATAGAGGTCTATAAAATCATGAGTGGTGTGGAGAAAGTGAATAAGGAAAAGTTATTTACTTGTTCCCATATGTGACAGAGTGGCGCCCCGCCACCTCCGTTCAACTCTTAAAGTTCCCCGCTGTCGCTGCTGCACGGGGGTAGCTGCGGTTCCAATCTCCCGTACTGACCGGGGAGATAGGGGGGTGCGGGCCCTCCCTCTCTCCCGGACCCCAGCCCAGGGCCCTAGGGTCAGGATCAATTAATCCTGACCTGCTGGGGGGGGGGGTGCTGGCCCGCAACTCACCAGCACGCCGGCTCCTTGCCCTGCTCTGGGCTACTTCCTCTCTCTCTCCCGCGGGTCTCCCTGCCTAACCCTCGGCGCCCCTTGCTCCCGCGCTCCCAGTCTCCGGTTCATCTGGGGGTGTCCGGGCCTCCCAGCGCCTGCCCTGCTACGCCCCGTTCTCCCCTGCTCTCCCGCTCCGCTCTGCTCCCCTACGCCCTGCTCTGCCCACTGCCTCTCCTCCCCTTTGCCGGCGACAGCTGACATTTTGAAGGGCCCGCCTCCGGCGCGCGGGCGTGGTGACATCGCACGCCACGTACCCGGGCTCCTCCTCCTTCCCCTTTCCCCAGCTTGTGGCCAACGGGGAATCCCTGGCGCCACCGCTCAGCTGAGCGGCAGTGGCTGAGCACACGGCGCACGTTCCCCCCGGGGTTTGAGTCACCCCGAGGATGGTCAGGGCGACCGCAGGTTTAGTGCGGGGCAGGCTCGCCTCCCGGGGGGGGGCGAACCCGCTCCGTCACACCATAATATAAGAACTAGGGGCCACCAAATTAAACTAATGGGCAACATGTTTAAAACAAATAAAAGAAAGTTCTTGTTCACACAGCTCATAGTCAAGCTTTGGAACTCCTTGCCGGAGGAGGTTGTGAAAGCTAGGACTATAACAGCATTTAAAAGAGAACTAGATACATTCATGGGATATGTCTACACTAGCTCATTAATTCGAGCTAGGTAAGCAAATCAGGCTACCAGAGTTGCAAATGAAGCCCAGGATTTAAATATCCCGGGCTTTATTTGCATGTTCTCATCCGGCCACCATTTTTAAATCCCCCATAGTCCAAACAAACTGCCCGTGGCTACAGGCGACAGTTTAAAATTAATCTGAACTAAGTTCTTAGGTCGGATTAACCTCATTCCCTCCATCTAACCCTAACAAAAGGTTCAGGACCTTTTGTTTTGTTTTAATTTATTTTTTCGGTGGGAAAAATAATTAATTTTCTGGGTAAATATCAGGATTGAGTTTGGAGGACAGAAGGTTGGGGAGGAATAAAAGTATTCAGTAGACTCATGCTTTGAATTCCGCTCATTGCTGTGTTTTGCTGGAGAAGTAAAACAGAGCTCAGAACTCAGGGTGTGTCTAGATGTCACGGGGCGCACGCCCCCCAGTAGCCTCAGTGCCACCTGACTGTCTTCACATGGCCCATCTCAGGGCAAGTTACAGTCTGTATGGGTTGCTCATCATCGGCTACACAGCAGTTTATACTGGCCCTTTAAACAAGGCCGAGTCCACAAACGGATTATCGTCGTAGCTGGGCACCCCCCCCGGTAGGGGGACCCAGGCCCACCCTACTCCACCGGGTCCTGGCCCAGGGCCCTGTGAGCGACCGGGATAGGGTCACTACCTCGGCGGGGCTAGCTAGCCGAAACACACCGAGCCTCTCGGGCCAAGCGGGGCGCCTCCCGCTCCTGCCCTGGGCCACTTCCTACCTGGCCTTGCCCAGCTGGCTGCGATCTCCAGGTTGGCGTCCCCTCGGCAGGTAGGCTCCAGGTGACACCAACTCGCCTCTGCCTTCCTCCAGGCCTCTCCTGGAGTCCCCGGTAACTGCTGAGGGAGAGCTCCCCTCTCCAGTCTGTCTCCCGCAGCTGTCTCCCTCCCAGGAGCTCTTGCTGCCTCTGCAGTCAGCCCTACACTGACCCCTCCAGCAAACTGGGCTTCTCCTTTTATAGCTGGCAGCTGGGCTCATTAGCCTAACCATTCCAGCTGGTTCTTCCAGCCTCTCTCAGGCTCGGGGCCTGAGCCTTGGGCTTAAAGGCCCAGTGCAGGGCAGGCGCCCTGTCACACTAGACTAAAGGGTTTTGTCGACAAAAGTGGACTTTTGTGAACAAAACTATACCTGCATCTACACTACCGCTGAGTTCTGTTGACATAACATCGACAGAACTTGGCAGTTTTGTCGACGGTGGTAAACCTCATTCTACAAGGAATAACGCCTTTTGTCGATTGAGTTCTGTCAACAGAAGGCGTTATTGCATCTACACTATCCCAGGGTATGTCTACACTACCCCGCTAGTTCGAACTAGGAGGGTAATGTAGGCATACCGCACTTGCAAATGAAGCCCGGGATTTGAATTTCCCGGGCTTCATTTGCATAAGCGGGAGCCGCCATTTTTAAAACCCCGCTGGTTCGAACCCCGTGCAGCGCGGCTACACGGGGCTCGAACTAGGTAGTTCGAACTAGGATTCCTATTCCGAACTACCGGTACACCTCGTAGTACATGAGGTGTACCGGTAGTTCGGAATAGGAATCCTAGTTCGAACTACCTAGTTCGAGCCCCGTGTAGCCGCGCTGCACGGGGTTCGAACCAGCGGGGTTTTAAAAATGGCGGCTCCCCGCTTATGCAAATGAAGCCCGGGAAATTCAAATCCCGGGCTTCATTTGCAAGTGCGGTATGCCTACATTACCCCGCTAGTTCGAACTAGCGGGGTAGTATAGACATACCCCCACACTATTGCTTTGTTGACAGAACAGGCTGTAGTCTAGATGCTCTTTGTTGACAGAAGCTTTGTCGACAGTAAGGGTACGTCTAAACTACATGCCTCCGTCGACGGAGGCATGTAGACAAGTTTATTCGAAAAAGGGAAATGAAGTGGCGATTTAAATAATCGCCGCTTCATTTAAATTTAAATGGCTGCCACGCTGAGCCGACAAACAGCTGATCAGCTGTTTGTCGGCAGATTGGGGCAGTCTGGACGCGCCGCGGTCGACAAGGAAGCCTTTGTCGACTGGCGCTGGTAAACCTGGTTTCACGAGGCATACCTGCGCCGATCGACAAAGACTTCCTTGTCAATCGCGGCGCGTCCAGACTGCCCCAATCTGCCGACAAACAGCTGATCGGCAGAGCGGGGCAGCCATTTAAATTTAAATGAAGCCACGATTATTTAAATAGCAGCTTCATTTCCCTTTGCCAATCTGTCTAATCTACATGGCTCCCTCGACAGAGGCATGTAGTCTAGACACACCCTGTCTGTCAACAAAGCCTCTGTCGAGAAAAGCCTGTAGTCTAGACGTACCCTCAAGGTCCCCTCTGGGTTTACAAATGGAATTTAACTGTAAGCCCTCCAAAACTTTTCATTTGAAGAAGCAGTTTCCTGTTGTAGACTTGGGAGGAGAGTTTGTCTGTCTGTGAGTCTGTCTGTCCATTTGTTCCAGGACTCCTCCCAAACAGTAAGAGCTAGGACCACCAAGTTCAGGAGGCAGCTTCCTCTGATCATAACTTAAAGCAAGTCAGGAGTTGGTTGCGTCTGGACAATGGGACGTGCCTGGAATGAGATCCCATCAAACTATACAGAAAAAAGACAAAATCACCAGGCAGATGGAAAGGGCTGGCTGCCCCTTCCCATGTAGGACTGCACTAGCCTCAAGCCTCCCACCCCCAAACACCCTGTACGGAGAGCAGTGCAGGGTCTGAAGTTCCTCCCCATTCATATAGGGCCATTGCTGGCTGCTCCCCTTTTTCAGGGAGCCAGGGGAAAGTGCTCAGTTTGCTGCATCCCTCACACTGGCTGGGGAGCACAGGGGGCAGATGAACCTGGACCTGCCCCAACCAGGGGATATCCCCCTCCCCCCGATGTGCCCATTGAAGCTGCAGCAGCCACGGAGAGGCGCTTCTCACCTAAGCTGCTGTAGTGGGAATGGGCTGGGTTAGTCCTCTCTTCCCAGCCCAGCCTGCATCCCAAACTCCTCATGCCCAGCCCCAGAGCAATGACAGACGGTCATTTCCTTCCCGTGTTACTGGGTCAGATCGTTAAACCCTTCTCTGCCAGCAGCTGGAAATGTCTCCATGGGGAGGCGTGAGGTTCATCAGCACCCTGAGACATGCTCACACTGCTAGGCTGTCTGATTTGGGCTGTATCTGCCAGGCTAAGCCTGTGCCTTACACTGGAAGGCAGGTTGGCACAGCCACACAGAATTTTCATTAGGGATGTAAAAATCCCGTTTAATTAGTTAACTGGTTAAATGTAGTGTTAAATCAATTAAAGAGGGGGTGGGCGGGGGTCGCTCCAGCACAGCTGGAGTGAGAGGCTGACAAACAAAGATCCCTGGGGAAGGGGCAGCAATGTGAGGGAACACAAGATTGGGGGATCAAGGGGGAGGGGCTGGGATGTGAGGGGACATGGGATGGGATGGGGCAGAACAGGAGAGGAGCTAAGGGAACAAAATAGCACAAGGGCTTCATCACCCCTTCCCCTTCTGGGTAAGTCTACATTTGCTCCTGAGTTCGGACTAGGGATGCAAATGTAGTGAACCGAAATAGCTAATGAAGTGGGGATTTAAATATCCCGTGCTTCGCTAGCAAGAACTCGCCTGGCGCGTTAGTTCGTATCACAGCTGATTCGAACCAGGTTTAGTTCGTATCACAGCTGATTCGAACCAGGAAGTGCACGCCAGGACGCGGTAGTTTGAACCAAAGCCCTTGGTTTAAACTAACGTTACTCCTCATGTTTTGACGAGATCTTGCTAATGAAGCGTGGGATATTTAAATCCCCATTTCATTAGCTATTTCAGTACACTATATTTTCATCCCTATTCCGAACTAGGGAGTAAATGTAGACGTACCCTCTCTCCATCCTCATGCCCTCCCACCACTCCCCTCCCCCACGGAGTGAGTACTGTGGCTGGCAGGTGGAAGCTGTGAGCTTCTAATCAGGGTTTGAAATCTAGAAGCCTCTACTCATTGGTTGAGCCTTAATCAGGGGGAGGGGCTATAAGGCAGTCCAGCGCTTTATAAAGGAGTGAGCCAGCGACCAAGGAGCTTGCAAACAGGGGCTGTTAACAGGGAGTTTGGAGAGGGAGTTGGGAAGGAGGTGAGATACACTCGCTATGCTTTAAAATCTTTTCACTTCTGCCCTTCAAGAACGCATTTAATAACAACTGAGGAATCTCGCAGAAGGAAGGCAGGTATGGATGGTGATAGGTCTGCTGTTGTTACTTGCTCAGCATGTGCCATGTTTATCTTTCTCCCAGCAGAAAGAAAGGATTTCATTTGCACTAAGTGCAAGCTGGTCGCCATTGTGAAAGAAAAAATTACAGGACTTGAGGCCCAAGTATTGACCCTACGTGCTATCAGAGAAGAAGAAGACTTCCCTGATAGAAGGCAGCATTTAATCCTGCAGGCAAAGCAGCCTGAAGAGCCAAAGGGTATGTCTACACTACAGCGCTAATTCGAAATAAGCTAATTCAAATTAGCGCATCTAGACTTAAAAACTAGTTCGCATTAGCGTTTTGCTAATTCAGACTAGCATGTCCACACTGAGTGCACCCTGAACCGAGGTTAAGGATGGCTGGAAGCAGTGCCGGCAGGGCATCAGAGTAGGACTTAGAGCATGGAGCTAGGCTAGCCGAGGGCTGTGTTTAAAGGGACCTGACTCCCACCCCGGACAGACAGTTCTCAGGGGTTCCCCGCTTGCAAAGCAGTCCTGGCTTGGAGTGCCCTGAGTGCCCACACTCGGCACATCACAGCACTTGGCCATCAGCCCGGATGCACTTGCCGCAGGCTGCCATCCAGGGGGAGGTAATCGGGGGGCTGCAGGAGAGCTTCCACCCCGAGGAGCCCACAGAGCCACCCCAGTCCTCCCCATCGGGGGCTCGTACCCCATTCCTCCCTCACCACCTTCCACTTACCCCTCCCTAGCCCCCCTTCCTGATGTACAAAATAAAGGACACGTGTGTTCAAAAATAGAACCTCTCTTTATTGAACAAAACTGGGGGAGACTGGGAAAAGGAGGTGGGAGGGGGAAGAGAGAGGGTGGGAGAGGGGAGGGCAAATAAAATGATCAGGGGTTTGGAACAGGTCCCATATGAAGAGAGGCTAAAGAGACTGGGACTTTTCAGCTTAGAAAAGAGGAGACTGAGGGGGGATATGATAGAGGTCTATAAAAGCATGAGTGGTTTAGAGAGCGTGCATAAAGAAAAGTTCTTCATTAGTTCCCATAATAGAAGGACTAGAGGA
Source organism: Pelodiscus sinensis (assembly GCF_049634645.1). Classification (NCBI taxonomy): domain Eukaryota; kingdom Metazoa; phylum Chordata; order Testudines; family Trionychidae; genus Pelodiscus; species Pelodiscus sinensis. The sequence goes on from NW_027465849.1 coordinate 2,501,084, forward strand.
CACCAAATGAAATGAATGGGTAGCAGGCTTCAAACTAATAACAGAAAGTTGTTCTTCACAAAGCAAATAGTCAACCTGTGGAACTCCTTGCTGCAGGAGGCTATGAAGGCTAGAACTAGAACAGAGTTTAAAGAGAAAAGAGATAAAGTCATGGAGGCTGGGTCCATGGAGTGCTATTAGCCACGGGGTAGAAATGGTGTTCCTGGCCTCTGTTTGTGGAAGGCTGGAGATGGATGGCACGAGACAAATGGCTTGGTCATTGTTTCGGTCCATCCCCTCCAGGGTCCCTAGTATTGGCCACTGTCGGCAGACAGGCTATTGGGCTAGATGGACCTTTGGTCTGACCCAGTACGGCCATTCTAAGCTCAGGACTCAGGGTCGGGGGTCTCACTGGACCACCCTGATTTTCATGCACACTTGCTCCTGGGTGGTCAGACTGGCAGCTATCCTGCCCTAGACGGCCACTTTCCTGTGCCTAGTGCGGAGGTCGTGGATGAGGTCCACGACGTCTGCACTAGACCAGGCAGGCGCCCACCTCTTGTGGACCCAGGCAGGCTCCCGGGAGCCGCCAGCCTGGTCCCGGAAAGAGGCGGAGGGCTGGGTGGCAGCGGGTGGCTGGCTCGAGCCGTGCCAGGTGCAGGGTCTGCTGGCTGGGTACATAAATTGAAAAAGTGATCTTGTGGTTTAAAAGGTTGGAAACCACTGCTCTAGTGAATGGCAGCACTTGACTGATAATGGACCCTAAGTGGTGCCAATCTACATCCAAGGAATTTCCCAGTGAACCAGCAAGTAGGCCATGGCCACTTGCCTAAAAAAGACATGGACATGGACAAGTAACTTGCTCATGTGACAAGCTCCATTTTGGGAAGCGCCTTCATACTTGCTCTGGGGCTGGGTTATGACATTAACCAGATTAAACACATTGGCCACACCATAATCGACCTCGATCTGGAGTTTAAGTCTGGCAACTCTCTCCTCAGCTTGTCTGAGTCGCTCTTCTGCTGCTGCTGGAACGAGGCGTACAGATAGTTTGGATTAGGAAGCCTAATCCGAACTATCTAGTCCGTGCCGCGTGTAGCCGCGCGGCACGGGGTTCGCACTAGCCGGCTTTTAAAAATGGCGGCGCCGGCTTTATGCTAATGAAGCCCGGGAAATTCAAATCCCGGGCTTCATTAGCAAGTTCGGTATGCATACATTACCCCCCTAGTTCGAACTAAGGGGGTAGTGTAGACATACCCTTAGGTATGTCTACACTGCCACCCTAGTTTGAACTAGGGTGGCTAATGTAGGCATTCAAACTTGCAAATGAAGCCCGGGATTTAAATATCCTAGGCTTCATTTGCATGTTCCCAGGCACCGTCATTTTTAAATGCCTCGTAGCTCGAACTACCTGCCCGCGGCTACATGCGACACAGACTAGTTAGTTCGAATTAAAGCTCCTAATTCGAACTACCGTTAAACCTCTTTGCAGGAGGAATAACACTAGTTCGAATTAGGAGCTTTAATTCGAACTACCTAGTCCGTGCTGCGTGTAACCGCAGGCAGGTAGTTCGAACTATGAGGTATTTAAAAATGGCGGCGCCCGGGAACATGCAAATGAAGCCCAGGATATTTAAATCCCGGGCTTCATTTGCAAGTTGGAATGCCTACATTAGCCACCCTAGTTTGAACTAGGGCTGCAGTGTAAACATACCCTTGATTACCCACCCTTTCACAATAGTTGGGTGATGCCTGTTCAGATCCAGATCCAGTACTTCTCACTGTAAATACACAAATCCTACAGGCCTATGAATAGTAGAAACAGAACCAGCAAAGCAAAAGCTTTCAATAGACACCTCACTGGGCCCACTTCGTACAAATTTGGGGTGAACCCATGACAGTGGGTGCCACAATGTTCTGCGTGTTCACATCAAAGTCCCATAACGCCACAGCAGTAAAGAGATGACGGTTCAAGATAAAATGAACCATCTGAAGAAATTTGCCTCTAAACCTGGGATGTGCAGAGGCTGAAAGCCAGTACCCCCGGCCCCTTCCCTTGTGCGTGAGAACCTGCCCCTCCCCATCTGGCCCCACCTCTCTCCCTCCCCATAAAAGCTCCCACCACAGCCCCAGGTGCAGCACTTCTTGGCTGGGGGTGCAGGGGTATAAAACCCAAGCCCTGGTGTGTCCCACAGCCTCAGAGCCCATAGCATAGTCACTGCTCCCCCATCCCTGGCGCCCAGACTCAGCGGCCTGCTATACCCAGTGCCCATGTGGAACCCAGAGAACCTGCCGAGGGAGCACAAAGCGGTGGGGTCTGGCCAAGAGCCTGCTCCGTCCTAATGCCAGCCCCCGCTGCTCCAGCCATGTCAGCTGTTGCCTATAAAATCAGTTTCATTCAGCCCGTGGCAGATACTAATCAGTCGAGACCAGCAGCAGTTCAGTGTGTGACCCAGCACGGGAGCTCCTGCTCACCCCGCTGTCATGGACCCTGCTCTTTCTGGGCTCCTGCTTCAGTGGGAGCCCTTCTCGGGCGTTCAGCCATAGGCCCCTCCGCTGCCTGGGACGCACCTCTCTGAGCCCCCAGCCGGTCTCTGCCGTGGGCCCCTCAGGGAGTCCAGCTTCCCCCTCCTTCCAGCCGATCATCCTGTATCACCAGCCCCACCAGCTCCTCCCCTTGTCTTAAGTGCTAGGGGAACCGGTCACCTGGGCCTCTGTCCTCTCTCCTGGCTGGACCTGGCTGGCCAGGTCACCGGGCTCCTCTCTCTTCAACCCTTTATCCCTCCACCCGCCAGGACCGGCAGCTGCCGAGCTGGGAAAGGCCTTTTGCATCACGGGCTGCTGGAGTCGCCTGCTTCCAGCCCATTGTCCCGGGAACTGGCTGCTGGGTGAGGTCACCCCTGGTCCACAGCAACAACAAATCCTCCCTCACCATCTCGCACATAGCCCCCTGCGAAATGGAGACCCGCCCAGCATTGGTAGAGATCTGTAAGGAAAGCCCCCAGTTCACCACCGGGGTCCAGTCTGGGACTGGGGGGAAAAGCATCCAGGGGACTCTCCCTGCAGCCCCTGTATCTGCCCTGTCCCTTGGGGCCGGGTTATGGGGGCCAAGCTCCCCCTAGTTCAGTGGCAACAGGGGGCTCCTTCCCCCACAGTAGGGACACGGCGCCCAGACCGCCCCACAGGGACTCCAGGTGAGAGTGGACCCTGGCTGGGCAGGGACCGTCTCTGCGTCCTGTGTCCATACAGCACCGAGCACACAGGGCAGCTGGCCCCGGACAGGGCTCCTGGTACTTATCACAAGTTCTCAGTGCTTGTGGCTCTGGTTTCCCTGGAGCCAGGCAGGGGCTGTGTCTCACTGAGGGTCTGGCTGGGCCAATTCTCCTTCGAGTGGTCCCCGTGGGTGCTCCACTCTGGGTGCTGGTGCGTCCTCACGCCGGTGACCAGAGACTTTTTCTAGCTGTTTCTGCCACGGCGCGCAGGCGCCGTGGCGCCCTCTAGTGTTGTTTGAACTGAAGGGCGCCTGCGCGCGCGCGGCTCCTCAGTTCCTTCTCTACCGTCCTCGGCAGCAGACGGAGCCCTCTCTCTCTACCAATTCTGTCAGAAAAACAGTTGAATTTGTCGTTTTTACCCCCTAGTTACCTCATCATCCAAGTTCTTAAACCCCCCCCAAGAAATTTTTCTTTCTGTTGCGGTTCGCCGCTTGTTCCCCAGACCTTCATGCCCGGCTCGCCGGGCTTCAAACGCTGCGAATCATGTCGGGACGCCATGCCGGCGTCCGACGGACACTCTGCGTGTATTAAGTGTCTGGGGGAGGCACACCAGACGCAAAAGTGCCAGCACTGCTCTAAGCTAACAGCCAGAGCGCGACGTGACAGAGCCAATAGACTGACGACTCTCTTGTACGAGAAGTCGCTCCATCCCTCCTCAGAGGATTCGCCTCAGTCGACATAGGATTTCCTTGCAAACACTTGGAAGGTAATAAAGTGATAGGGAATAGCCAGCATGGGTTTGTGAAGAACAAGTCATGCCAAACTAATCTGATAGCTTTCTTTGATAAGATAACGAGCCTTGTGGATAAGGGAGAAGCGGTGGATGTCATATACCTAGACTTTAGTAAGGCATTTGATACGGTCTCGCATGATATTCTTATTGATAAACTAGGCAAATATAACTTAGATAGGGCCACGATAAGGTGGGTGCATAATTGGCTGGATAACCGTAGTCAGAGAGTTGTTGTTAACGGTTCTAAATCCTGCTGGAAAGGGATAACAAGTGGAGTTCCTCAAGGGTCTGTTTTGGGACCCGTACTGTTTAATATCTTCATCAATGATGTAGATATTGGGATAGAGAGTACGCTTATTAAGTTTGCAGATGATACCAAACTGGGTGGGGTTGCGACTTCTTTGGAGGATAGGGACATAATTCAACATGACCTTAGCAAGTTAGAGAAATGGTCAGAGGTAAACAGGATGAGGTTTAATAAAGAGAAATGCAAAGTGCTCCACTTAGGAAGGAACAATCAGTTCCATACATACAAGATGGGAAGCGACTGTCTAGGAAGGAGCATGGCGGAAAGGGATCTAGGGGTCATAGTGGACCACAAGTTGAATATGAGTCAACAGTGTGATGCTGTTGCAAAAAAAGCAAATATGATTCTAGGTTGTATCAACAGGTGTGTTGTAAGCAAAACTCGTGAAGTCATTCTGCCGCTCTACTCTGCACTAGTTAGGCCTCAGCTGGAGTACTGTGTCCAGTTCTGGGCGCCACATTTCAAGAAAGATGTGGAGAAATTGGAAAGGGTACAGAGAAGAGCGACAAGAATGATTAAAGGTCTAGAGAACATGACCTATGAAGCCAGGCTTCATGAACTGGGCTTGTTTAGTTTGGAAAAAAGAAGATTAAGGGGGGACATGATAGCGGTTTTCAAATATCTAAAAGGGTGTCACAAGGAGGAAGGAGAAAATTTGTTCCTCTTGGTTTCTGAGGACAGGACAAGGAGTAATGGGCTTAAAGTGCAGCAGGGGAGGTTTAGATTGGACATTAGGAAAAAATTCCTAACTGTCAGGGTGGTCAAATATTGGAATAAATTGCCAAGGGAGGTGGTGGAGTCTCCCTCTCTGGAGATATTTAAGAACAGGTTAGATAGACATCTGTCAGGGATGGTGTAGGTGGAGCTTGGTCCTGCCTTGAGGGCGGGGGGCTGGACTCGATGACCTCTTGAGGTCCCTTCCAGTCCTATTATTCTATGATTCTATGATTCTATGACTAAGGGTATGGAAAAAGATCAGCCCCCTACCCATTCTTCCTCTGCGGCATCGAAAACGGCACTCCCTCCGGCCTCAGCTATGCCCTCAGGATCGCCGGTGAGCACTGTGGACACGCCGGGACCCTCCGGTGCGCCACGGTCTAAGACGCAGGCACCGCACAAGAGAGCTCATTCTGAGCCGAAACAAAAAGCAGCAGCACCGACCGCTTCGGCACCTAAGCCGTCATCGGCACCGACGGCGCCGTCTATGGAGCGCTCGGTACTGAAACAACACCTAACGGCACCGGGCTCTGCACCGAAGAAAGCCCGCACCGAAAACCTATCTAGTAAAACTTCGGTGCCGAGATGTACGTCAGCACCGTCATCGCCGCCGAAACCGCACCGCTCGGCACCCTCTCAAAGCCGAAGCCGGTACCGATCCCCGGTGTGGAGTCACACCTCTTCGGCACCGCCATCCCTGGCTTCCTCCATCCACTCTGCCAGATCGCACCATTCCTCAGCTAGTGGCATCGGAACCGAACCCAGAAGCAGGTTCTCGTCACAACATTCTAGCCCGACTCACAGACCTCCATCCTGGCAAATGCCTGCGGTTCAATACGCATACCCTCCCCCTCCGCAGCCATGGTATCCACACCAATATGCCTATCCACCACCGCCATATGCCACCCAATGGCAACCGTGGAGCCCACATCCAAAGAGGTCTCACCATCGACCCTCTTCTACCGTTTCTAGGCCACCTCCAGCCTCTCCCTCTGCTACCACATCAGCTACAGAGCCGAACTCTCCTGCTCCTTCGGATGGCCATGATTCACTCTCTGATGGCGAGACCAGATCTCCGATACACAACTTTTCCTCCTCCCCAGACGAAGCGGTCACCACCGAAGCCCCGCCGTCGGGAGACGATACTAAAAAGTTCCAAGAACTGTTTAAAAGAGTGGCACTAGCTCAGGAAAAAGATCTTCAGGAGGTGCAGGTCAAGCAATATCGACTTCTCCGCTCACTTCAACCTCCAACCGCTACTAGAATTGCCATCCCTATGGATGAGGCTATTATGGACCCAGCTAACAACATCTGGCAGACCCCAGCGTCCATTACACCAACAAATAAGAGAGCAGACCGCAAATACTTCATCGCTCCCAAGGATATGGACTTTCTTTTCACCCATCCACCCCCTAACTCCCTAGTAGTGGATTCGGTCCGACACAAGGGTAAACAACCTAATTTAAGATCAACCCCACAGGATAGGGACCACAAAAGGGTGGACATTATGGGCAGAAAGGTCTATTCTTCATCCACACTGCTCCTTAGGGCGGCCAATTACACCGCTATGCTGGCAGACTATGATAATGCCAATTACTCAAAGCTCCAGGACCTCCTCCAACATCTCCCGGAGCATAAACGACCAACCCTGCGTAGTATTATGCAGGAAGGCCTCGCCATTTCACGCACAGCTTTGCAGTCCGCTATGGACGTGGCAGACACTGCGGCTCGAATTACAGCCTCGGCGATAGTCCTACGCCGAATGTCATGGCTACAAGCCTCCGGCGTCCCTAAGGACCTTCAGCAACCTATTTGCATCCAAGACTGATGAGGTGCTACATTCCATGAAAGACTCCCGTACAACCCTTAGAACTCTAGGAATGTACACTCCCCCTTTTAGAAGGAATAGATATCAGCCTTACCAACGACCCAGAGAACCATTCCGCCAACAGCCCAAATATGATTTCCGTAAACAAAGACCACATCGTCGTAGACCGCAGCGTCAACAACAGCAACATGCCACACCTCATCCCCCTGTCGGCAAGCAGCAGGTTTGAAGGCCTGGTCGAGAGCCAGGAAGCCAATCCGCCGACCCTCCCAACTGCTACCCTACAATTCCACTACCCCCTCCGAGCTTTTTTCCACCAATGGTCCCTCATTACCTCGGACAAGTGGGTTTTGAATTTAGTCCAGTCTGGCTACGTCATCCCCTTTACCTCTACCCCGCCCAACCACCCTCCTACCCTATTCCTTTTCAGGGACCCCTCTCACGAAACCGTACTCCTGCAAGAAGTTTCACGCCTCATTCAACTGGGCGCAGTAGAACACGTACCAACACAATTCCGAGGCCGGGGATTCTACTCGACGTACTTCCTAACCCAGAAGAAGACAGGAGGTTGGTGCCCCATTTTAGATCTCAGGCGCCTCAACAAATACGTTGCATACCACCGTTTCAAGATGGTTACCCTTTCAACTATCATTCCCGCACTCGACCAACACGATTGGCTCTCGACCTTCAAGACGCGTACTTCCATATTACAATTCATCCTGCTCACAGACGCTTCCTACGATTTATAGTGGGTACCCAACACTACCAATACAGAGTGCTCCCGTTTGGTCTTTCTACGGCCCCCAGGGTATTCTCCAAAACTCTATCAGTCGTAATGGCCTTTCTCCGACGCCAAGGCATTATAATATTTCCATACCTGGACGATTGCCTCATAAAAGCTGCGTCTTTCCACGAAGCAAAGGCCATGACAGACACCACAGTAGCCCTCCTACTCAGTCTCGGGTTTCACGTAAATTACGCAAAATCCACTTTGCGTCCAACACAGAAACTGGAATTTATAGGCGCCCTCCTCGATACGATCACAGCAAGGGCCTCTCTTCCCGATCACAGGTTCGCGACAATATGTGACCTTGTCCGAGCAACACAAGCGGCACCTACTGTCACGGTCCGCCACTGCCTCAAAATCCTCGGGCACATGGCCTCTACGACTTACGTCGTCAATCTCGCCAGACTCCACATGAGGCCCCTTCAGTCCTGGCTCGCTACGGCATACAGACCCTTCAGGGACCAAATGAGCAAGCATGTTGCGATCCCACCACGCATTATCAATTCCATGCTTTGGTGGACAATCCCTCGAAACATGCTACACGGCGTCCCCTTTCAATGTCCAGCGTCTACTCTCACGCTTATAACAGACGCCTCACTCATGGGATGGGGAGCCCACTTGGGAACCATCACAGCCCAAGGCAAATGGTCATTTGTAGAGCAAACACTCCACATTAACCTCCTCGAGTTACGGGCAGTCAGATATGCATGCCAGTACTTCATTCAGCACATAGCTCACAAGACCATCACCATTATGACGGACAATACCACATGCATGTATTACATCAACCGTCAGGGTGGCGCCCGCTCCCCTTCTCTATGCTCGGAAGCCACCAAATTTTGGACCTGGTGCCTCTCACATGGGGTCACCCCTTCTGCAGTATACCTTCCCGGAATACTCAACGTCACAGCAGACACCTTAAGTCGCACGTTCATGGACCAGCACGAGTGGGAGATCGACAGACGCGCCCTCACCCCGATCTTCCTTCACTGGGGCCAACCGGAAGTGGACCTTTTCGCCACAAAGAACAATCGGAAGTGCCACCTCTACTGCTCCAGGGGAGCCCTGGGCAGGAATTCCCTCGGAAACGCCCTTTCCATCGCATGGAACGCCTCCCTCTATGCCTTTCCCCCCCTTCTACTCCTACACAGAGTCCTGGACAAGATCAGATCGAGCCAGGCACAGGTGATTTTGGTGGCACCTGCTTGGCCCAGACGAACATGGTATCCTTACCTCCTCAAGATGATGATAGCAGAACCGTATCCCTTCCCTCCACGTTGCGACCTCCTCTCACAAGACCACGGGTGAACCCTTCACCCAGACATCCCCAAGCTGAAGCTCCACGCTTGGCTCCTTCATGGCTCCATGTTGCCGAAACGGCCTGTTCAGAGCAAGTGAGACACATACTAATTAATAGTCGCAGACGCTCCACCAGGAAAACCTACTGCTACAAGTGGACGTGTTTCTCCCAATGGTATGCTCAGACCCATGCAGGCCCGCCGCACCTTGCTCCAATACATAACTTATTGGACTACTTACTCTCTCTAAAACACTCCGGCCTAGCACTTAGTACTATCAAGGTCCATGCCGCGGCCATAGCGGCTTTCCACCGTTACCCTCAAAGCTCTTCTTTTCTCACTGACCCGCTGACCAAGCGCTTCTTCAAAGGCCTGCAGAACACTTTCCCTCCGGTTCGACCACCAGTCCCCATTTGGGACCTGAACCACGTCCTCAAGAGCCTCACAAAACCCCCGTTCGAGCCAATAGCAACCTGCTCTTTGTCTCATCTGTCGATGAAAGTGGCTTTCCTGGTCGCCATTACCTCCAGTAGGAGGGTGAGTGAACTTGCAGCTCTAATGGCTGACCCCCCATACACTGTATTTCTACAGGACAGGGTGGTACTCAGACCCCACCCTAAGTTCCTACCTAAAGTTCCCTCACCCTTCCACGTGAATGAACCCATACACTTACCTGCCTTCTTTCCTAAACTGCACACGGAACCGATCCACACCGTGTGGCACACTCTCGACGTCCGACGAGCATTGGCGTTTTACATAGATCGTACGAGACCATGGCGGGCCTCGCCTAGACTCTTCATCTCATATGCTGATAGATCCAAGGGACAAGCAGTCTCATCTCAAAGAATCTCTAAATGGATTACATCCTGAATTAAGACCTCTTATACCTCACATAACAAAGACTTACCTGGACTTATCACAGCTCATTCCACTAGAGCAGTAGCTTCCACGACCGCTTTTCTCCGTAATGTGTCATTACAGGACATTTGCAACGCTGCTACCTGGTCATCTGACCATTCGTTTGCACAACACTATGCTCTCTCCACCTCGATAGCATCTTCTATGGCGGTTGGACAAGCGGTGCTGTCTACGGTTACTACCACACGGCTCCAAACCCACCTCCGCGAGCCGACAACTGCTGTGTAGTCACCCAGAGTGGAGCACCCATGGGGACCACTCGAAGGAGAAGAAAGAGTTACTCACCTTGTGCAGTAACGGTTGTTCTTCGAGATGTGTCCCCGTGGGTGCTCCACTACCCTCCCTCCTTCCCCTGCTTGGAGCCTGATACTCTGGCGGGTAGAGAAGGAACGGAGGAGCCGCGCGCGCGCAGGCGCCCTTCAGTTCAAACAACACTAGAGGGCGCCACCCCTGCGCGCCGCGGCAGAAACAGCTAGAAAAAGTCTCCGGTCGCCGGCGCGAGGACGCACCAGCACCCAGAGTGGAGCACCCACGGGGACACATCTCGAAGAACAACCGTTACTGCACAAGGTGAGTAACTCTTTCTTCTTGCGCAAGAACTCCCCGCCAGTGTAGACAGGCAGCACGTTTTTGCGCAAAAGCGGCCACTTTGGCGCAAGATCGTGCCAATGTAGACACAGCCTACATGTACCCTCAAATGTTGAATGGCTATTCATTTTCACTAGGGCAGGTCAAAAACTTCTCTCTAATCTAATTATTAATGGAAAGCTGGACTCTCAATTACATCACATTTTTCACAAAAAGTGATTTTTCACAGAAAATGTCTTTTGTCTACAAATTCATAAGGGTTTCACTCCTATTCAGGAGATGTGGCTATTCTTTAGATCAGGGGTGGACAAAAGTCTCTCAGCGGGCTGGATCCAGCTCGCTTTGGGCTTTGATCCGGCCCGCGAGGCAATTACAGACCCCTCCTCCTAATTACAGGACTCATGATGGGGAGGAGCTCAGCTGAGCCCCTACATGCCCCACACTGCCACTGGAGAGGAGGCAGCGCCAGGACTCAAGCACCTCTATAGGGCCAGCCTGGAAGCATTGCTACCGCAGCCAGGCAGCCAGGGGCCAGCCCAGGAGACACTGCTTCTGCGGCCACACAGTCTGGGGTTGGCTCCGGAGGATGGAGACGCTGATACCACGGCACCTCCAGGGCTGGACCCGGACGGCCTGGCTGCAGTAGTGGTGCCTCCAGGCCAGCCCTAAGACACAGTAGCAGCACCTTCAGGGCCAGCCCTGGGTCACATAATTGTGGTAGCAGTGACTCCAGGGCGAGCCCCAGGCCATGTATCCGCAGTAGTGGCACCTCTGGGGCTGGCCCCGGGCCATGTGACTGCAGTGCCTCTGGGGCAGCCTGTAGGGCCTGCTGTGTAGCCATGACAGTGGCACCTCCTGGGCCAGCCCCAGGCCATGGTGCCTCTGTGGCAGGTGGTACCTGGGGTCCGGCCGCGTGGCTGCGGCAGTGGCACCTCCAGGCTCTGGGGTGGCCTGTGGCTGCAGTGCCTCGGGGTCAGCCCTGGATCGCATGGCCACAGCCGCAGTGTCTCCGGCCTTCGGAACCACGTGGCCCGCAGAAGCAGGGCCTCCCTCTGGGGCAGCAAGGACAGCGTGGCTGCAGCCATTGCTGCAAGGGAGCACGAAGCCAGGTAAGGTTCCCCCTCATGTCCAGACCCCCTCACTTACACCCTAATCCTGTCATTTACCTCCCCACCAATACCCAGCATCCCCAGCTTACTCCGACACCCTCCTTTGTTCTTTAACCCTCTCTCCTGGCCACACACTGCACCTTCCCTCGTTCTTGCTCCCTCCAACTAGCCAGAAACCCTACTCCCAGCCTGCTTCTGCACCCCAGCTACCTCCCAGATCCTGCACCCTGTCCCTATCCTACTTGCTGGGAGTCTTGTCTCACACACTGTCCCCTTGGGGACAGCCACCACCAGTGTCACAGAGAACGAACCTGGCACCCTTGAACACAGGAAGGATAAAGGGGCCCTGAAGGTAGGGAGGTTGGAGGGCTCCTTCAGTGTCACAGTGGATAAGGTACCTACCTCTGAAGCCTCATTTTTATCCCTACACCAGAGTCTAATCCACTAACTCCAGAACTCCAGAAAAATAAGTCTGGTCTATGGGAAGCCTGGAACCTCAGTTTCCCCCTTCACTTTCCCTCACTCTGTGAAGTTGTGGCCACGAGGAGTAACGGTAGTTCGGACTAGGAAGCCTCGTCCGAACTACCTAGTCCGTGCCGCACGGCACGGGGTTCGAACGAGCCGGGATTTAAAAATGGCGGCGCCCAGCTTATGCAAATGAAGCCCGGGAAATTCAAATCCCGGGCTTCATTTGCAAGTGCGGTATGCCTACATTACCCTCCTAGTTCGAACTAGGAGGGTAGTGTAGACATACCCCTAGAGTCCCAGGAGAGAACAGCATTGGCAGTATTTAATGATCACACAGCGGTGTCAGAGCTGTTCACATTTCTCCAGCAGGGAGAAGGGCCATTTGCAATGACCATGCAGAGCGAGAGCCTGGATAGCCAGGTGTCAGCTGAGCCCCTTTGGGCACTAGAAGACATGTTGATCTCATAAACGACTTTGCCATTTGCTAGAAGTGCCTTCTCCTACCAAGTACTGCTGGCCCTTGCCCATGCTATTGGCTCCTCTGTCTCCTGCTGCCTCTCATCCATTTATCCCTCTCTTTTGCTATTTCTTTCCTCCCCCTTCTCTTGGGACCCATCTAATTTTCATCCTTCCTGCTGCTGCCACCTCTGCTCCTGCCCTGTCACCCATTTGCTGGTGCTTTCTCCCACTTTTAGCTGTCTCCACCGTCAATTTGCTGCCTTCTGCTGCTGCTATTACCACAGGCTTCTCCCTCCTCCCCTCCTAACTACTCTGTGATCTTGTCCAGGAAGACTGCTGATGCTGGGGGGTCTAGATTGGGATCTGATAAGAGCTGATCCAGCTGCTGTGGCATATGGTGGATCTGGCCAGCAGGAAGGTGTTTGTCTGAGAACGGCCCCCACAGACTCAGGGGATGGGATTGCCCCTGTGCATTCAGCAGGGAGTCTGGAATGATAGGATGGGGAGGGAGTGGAGATTATAACAGATTGGCTATCCAGCTGCCCAGGGGAGTTGAGGCTGGAGCCTGTGAGCATTGAGGAGAAGGTTCTGCCTTGGCTAGCAGTGCAGATGGAGTTAGGCAGTAGCCGAGACCACCCCATTAGAGGGCTTGTGGTCAAGCAAATTACTGCACCAAGCCCTGTTGTGCGCCCACCCACACAGGCTTTTTCCTTGGGCCTCCAGCCTGGGAGGCAGCTGTCCTGCATGCTAGGGGTCACTGAGGGGGGAAATGCAAAGCCTTGCTTCCCATAAGCATTCAGAGTCTTTCTCCTTGGCCTGGGTGTTTGCTCAGTACTCTATACCTCACCTGCACCCTAACACTGTGCTCCAGCCTAGAGCCCCTTTCCTGCACCCAGTTTCCCTCCCAGAGCTTGCATCTCTTACCCCCTCCTGCTCCCAGAACTCTTGGTTCCAGCCTGGAGCCTGCACCCCCTGTCCCAGCCTAATGAAAGTGTGTGTGTGGGGACAGCAAGTGATGGAGAGAGCGGGGAATGAAGTCTGTGGAGCCTCAGGGGTAGGGTGGGAGTTGCCCTAATACTTAAAAAATGTTCTTGTGCATAAAAAGGTTGGAGGCCACTGGTGAAGACATTAGAGATGTTAGAGTGTAACCAGCTAACTGTTTAACGGATAAGTTGATGCTTGTCGGTTAAACTTAGGCAGTTCCCAGGGATGTAGCTTCACTGTGGCAGGGAAACCACTTCCCTGGGAGCCAGGCCAGCAGGGGCTGACAGGCCTGCTCTCAGGGAGGCATCCCTGTGGGCTCAGCAATATAATGCTTATTTAAGAGCATGCAGCATGTTGCCCATGAGATTTTCAGTGGTCACATAGTTACCTATTTAATCAACTTTTAACATCCCTAGTAGACATACCCTGTCTGCTCCATTCACATTCTCACTCAGCATGGGTGCTTGATACGAACATAAGAATGGCCAAAGGTGCATCTAACCCAGTATCTTGTCTGCCAACAGTGGCCAACACCAGATACCCCAGAGGGAGGGAATACAAGTAATCCTCACGTGATCCCACAGATCCTCTCCCCTGTTCAGTTGGAAAACAGTACTTCTCGTGGGCTAGCACTCATCAGGCTTTCTAATGCACTGCAAGAGCCCAGCATATAAATTACTTCTAACATGTTATTAATATTTCTAAACCCAAGCATAACAAATATCTCAGGTCAGGCCTGAAAAAAGTCATTCATTTGGCTTAAAAATCATGAGGTTTTTAAAAAAACATATTATTTTTGGACTGTTTTCTGGATTCGGAGTCATTTGGGTGAACTCATGTCATGTTTTAAACTTCTCTGTAATCATGACGGATAGAAACTTACTTTTTGAAGGCAAAAACTGAGTTGTACATAATCATGAATCCAAGAGCTAGGGCTTGGAGGAAAAACAAAACTAAACAAAACAAAATCCTGCTAAAGTTGGCCACACACATAGATAATCATACTGTGCTGAGAAGCTCTCAGTATCTGTAGCTCCCACTGACATCTGTGGAAGTTGATGACACTAAGACTTTTGCTCATTGCTTTGGATCCAACATGCCAGCCTTGGAGTTTATGGATGTAGACTGTCGCTCTCCATAGACAGCTCAGCAAGTGTGTGGATACATTTCAAAGTGCTTGCTATTCCCTGCCTACATGTGCTCTGCATGTTAGGAAATAAAACGGGTTTAAGTTGTATTTCCTAATGATTATAGTTGTACAAGTTGACAGGCATATATCACTACACGTTTTTATGAGTCCCTGCCTTTGAGTCAGCCTTATGTGTGTCACATCATTTCTTTAAAAGAACAAACTAACTGTTGGGCTACTGTGTATGCAGGCATGTATGTGCGTGTCTGAAGAGATATATCACAAATAAATATCCTTTACTCCTTAATCTTTCATTGTGTCTGTGTAGAGTACCATTGACATGAATGCAGACACACAGATCTATCTGTGTGGATCATTTTGTAGGAGTAGGGCCCAGATCCATAAAGGTATTTAGCCTTCTAACATCCATTGAAAGCAATGGACTTTAGGGCTACGTCTAGACTGCAAGCTTCTTTTGGAATAAGCTTTTCTGGAAGGGTATGTCTACACTAGCCCCCTAGTTCGATCTAGGGAAGCTAATGAGGGTGACCGAAATTGCAAATGAAGCGCGGGATTTAAATATCCCGCGTTTCATTAGCATGTTCCTGGCCAGTCGCCATTTTAGAAATTGACTAGGCCGAAGTAACTGCCCGCGTCTACACGCGGCAGTGAAACGGGATTCCAAATTAAAGCCCTAAATTGAATTAGCTGTTATTCCTCCTGCAATGAGGTTTACCAGTAGTTGCTTCTGGGTGCTGTTGCCTAAGGCTAGCTGAGACATGTGCTTAAAGGGACCCCGCTGCTTGCTTGCCTACCTCTCCGAGGGACAGCAAAGCTTTTGCAGCGTGTGCTCTGCTTGCCCAGCTTTTGGACACCACAGCATACTCTTTGCCATGGAGCCGAAGCTGCCTGTGGGCATGCGATGGCCCCACACTGCTGCAGCTTCTGTTTGTGCAGGCTGCTTCCTGGCCCTGCACGAGCTCGACACCGAGCTCATCATTGAGACCCTCTCCCTGTGTGCGGAGCAAGGCCCTGGCAGCTGCATCCCACAGTGAAGAGACGGTTTTGGAGGCTGGACACCAGTTCCGACTGGTGCGACCAGCTGGTCATGGAGTGGTGGGACAACCAGCAATGGCTCCATAACTTTCGTATGAGGAAGGCCACCTTCAAGGAGCTGTGTGCCTGGCTTGCCCCTGCCCTCCATTGACGGGATACCCAGATACGACCCGCCATCCCCCTGGACAAGTGGGTCACCATCGCTGTCTGGAAGCTCGCCACCCCAGACAGTTAGTGGTCTATGGGCAAGTAGTTTGGCATGGGAAAGTCCACTGTCCGGGCCCTCCTCATGGAAGTAAGGTGTTCTCAGAATCTCTGGAGGAGGAGGGGAAGTCTTGGAAAAGGGGACCCTAGGGAAAGGGGTGCGAGGCTGTGGGGGGTGGGCTGGGAGTGGAGGGAAAGTCCCATCCCTGGGGGGGATGTGCCATCCCGCCCTCACACAGCCCTGCAGGGGGTGGGGGACGACTCATAGGGGGTGGCTCCTGCGGTGTTTGAGGGGGAAAGGAGGAAGAGGGACTCTGGAACCTCCCAAGGGCTCAGGCACCCCCTCTCATTCTCTGTTTTCTGTATTTCTTTGTCTCCTTCTGCAGGTGGTGAAGGCCTAACTCCATCCTGCTATACAGGGTCATCTACTTGGGAGACCTGGACCCCATCATGGCCAGATTTGCCACCCTGGGCTTCCCCACCTGCGGTGGGGCCATAGATGGAACCCATATTCCCATGCATGCACCACAGCATCGAGCCGCCCAATACATCAACTGCAAGAGCTATTTCTGCATGGTGCTGCAGGCCCTGGTCTACCACCATGGACAGTTCATGGACATTTTTGTTGGGTGGTTGGGCAGAGCTCACGATGCACACATTTTCAGGAATTCCAGCCTCTACCACTAGCTGGAGGTTGGCACATTCTTCCCCCAGCGTGACTGTCAGGTTGGGGATGTGCAGATGCCACTGTGCATCATGGGGGATGTGGCCTACTCCTCATGCCATGGCTGATGAAGCTATACACCTGCCACCTGGACCTCAGCAGGAACCAATTTAGTACCCACCTAAACAGGGCCTGTATCCATGTGGAATGCGCCGTGCACAGCTGCCATCCACCAGGCCCATCAAATGAGGGTGCACATCTGGGAAGCTCTGAGGGAGAGTTTCTTTGAAAGACCCCACCAACTCTCCCCACGACCCCCCCACTAGAGGCCTGTGCCTTGCCCCTCTCTGCCTTTCCCACAACAATCTTTCCCTTCCCCCCTTCCTTGGTATCAATACAGATACCAGCTTTGTGTTGAAAACCAAGAACTTTGTATTTTGTCCATAATAAAAGTAACTAGGGAGGAGCAGGATTCAGAACCTAGAATCATAGAATCATAGAACCATAGAGCTGGAAAAGACCTCAGGAGGTCATCAAGTCCAGCCCCCTGCTCTAGGCAGGACCAATCCCAACTAAATCGACCCGGCCAGGGCTTTGTCAAGCCGAGACTTAAACACCTCTAGGGATGGAGACTCCACTACTTCCCTAGATAACCCATTCCAGTGCTTCACTGCCCTCCTAGTGAAATAGTTTTTCCTAATATCCAACCTGGACCTCTCCCACCACAACTTGAGA
This sequence comes from Pelodiscus sinensis, assembly GCF_049634645.1. Taxonomy (NCBI): domain Eukaryota; kingdom Metazoa; phylum Chordata; order Testudines; family Trionychidae; genus Pelodiscus; species Pelodiscus sinensis. Next base: position 2,518,319 of record NW_027465849.1, read on the forward strand.
CCATTGCTCCTTGTTCTGCCATCTGTTACTACTGAGAACAGCCTCTCTCCATCTTCTCTGGAACCTCCCTTCAGGAAGTTGAAGGCTGCTATCAAATCCCCCCTCACTCCTCTCTTCTGCAGACTAAACAGACCCAACTCCCTCAGCCTCTCCTCGTAGGTCATATGCTCCAGCCCCCTAATCATTTTGGTTGCCCTCTGCTGGACTCTCTCCAATGCGTCCACATCCTTTTTGTAGTGAGGTGCCCAGAATTGGACACAGTACTCCAGATGTGGCCTCACCAAAGCCGAATAAAGGGGAATAATGACATCTCTGGATCTGCTGGCAATGCTCCTCTTAATGCAACCTAATATGCCATTAGCCTTTTTGGCTACAAGGGAACACTGTTGACTCATATCCAGCTTCTTATCCACTGTAACCCCCAGGTCCTTTTCTGCAGAACTACTACTTAACCAGTTGGTCTCCAGCTTGTAACTATGCTTTGGATTCTTCCATCTTGTTGAACCTCATCAGATTTCTTGTGGCCCAATCCTCCAATTTGTCTAAGTCACTCTGGACCCTATCTCTGCCCTCAAGCGTATCTACTTCTCCCCCTAGCTTAGTGTCATCTGCAAACTTGCTGAGGGTGCAATCCATCCCCTCATCCAGGTCATTAACAAAGATATTGAACAAGACCGGTCCTAGAACCAAACCTTGGGGCACTCCGCTAGAAACCAACCACCATCCTGACATTGAGCCATTGATCACTACCCGCTGGGCCTGGCCTTCTAGCCATCTTTCTATCCATCTTACCGTCCATTTATCCAATCCACATTCCCTTAACTTGCTGGCAAGAATATTGTGGGAGACGGTATCAAAAGCCTTGCTAAAGTCAAGTATATCACATCCACTGACTTTCCCACGTCCACAGAGCCAGTTACCTCATCATAGAAGCTAATCAGATTGGTCAGGCATGACTTGCCCTTTGTGAATCCATGCTGACTATTCCTAATCAGTTTCCTCTCTTCCAAGTATCTCAAAATGGATTCCTTAAGGATCCCTTCCATGATTTTTCCAGGACTGACCGGCCTATAGTTCCCTGGATCGTCCTTCTTCCCTTTTTTGAAGATGGGCACTACATTTGCCTTTTTCCAATCATCCGGGATTTCTCCCGACCTCCACGACTTTTCAAAGATAATGGCCAAAGGCTCCTCAATGACATTTGCCAACTCCTTCGGTACCCTCGGATGCATTAAGTCTGGACCCATGGATTTGTGTACGTTTAGCTTTTCTAAATAGTTCCTAACCTGTTCTTTACCCACCAAGGGCTGTCCATCTTCATCCCATGTTGTGTCATTTAGCGCATTAGTCCGGGAGCCCACCTTGTCCGTGAATACAGAGGCAAAGAAAGCATTGAGTACTTCAGCTTTTCCCACATCATCTGTCACTAGGTTACCTCCTTCATCCAGTAGGGGCCGCACACCCTGTCTGATCACTTTCTTATTATTAACATGCCTGTAGAAACCTTTCTTGTTATCCTTCACATCCTTAGCCAATCGCAATTCCATTTGCGCTTTCGCCTTCCTGATAACCCCCCGGCATTCTTGAGCTATACATTTATAGCTCTCCCTGGTCATTTGTCCAAGTTTCCACTTTTTGTAAGCTTCCTTTTTGTGCTTAAGTTTACCAAAGATTTCCCCTGTAAGCCAATCCAGTCTCCTACCATGTTTGCCTCTCTTGCTACGTGTCAGGATGGTTTCTTTCTGTGCCTTCAATAAGGCTTCTTTAAAAAACTGCCAGCTGTCCTGGACTCCTTTCCCCTTCATGTTAGCATCCCAGGGGATTCTGCCCATCAGGTCTCTGAGGGAGTCAAAATCTGCTTTTTTGAAGTCCAAGGTGTGTATTTTACTACTCTCTTTTCTTTCTTTGGTCAGGATCCTGAAATCTACCATCTCATGATCACTGCCTCCAAGGTTGTCACCCACCTCTACTTCCCCTATTAGTTCCTCCCTGTTTGTGAGCAGACGGTCAAGCTGTGCATGGCCCCTGGTTGGATCCTTCAGCACTTGTGTTAAGAAGTTATCCCCAATATTCTCCAAAAACTTCCTGGATTGCCTGTGTACTGCCGTATTGGTTTCCCAGCAGATGTCAGGGTGATTAACGTCCCCCACAAGAACCAGGGCCTGCGATCTGGAAGCTTCTCTCAGGTGTCCGAAGAAAGCCTCATCTACCTCATCCACCTGATTCGGTGGCTTGTAGCAGACACCAACCACAACATCACTGCTGTTGTTTGCTCCTTTAAACTTAACCCATAGACTCTCAACAGGTTTTTCTCTCTCTTTATACTGGAGTTCAGAGCAGTCATAGTGCTCTCTTACATATAGTGCAACTCCTCCTTTTCTTCCCTGGATAGGGCCAAGGAGGAGGGGGACTCAGGGCTGGGAGTGGTGCGTGGTGCAGCTGGAAGTGCCACCTCAGGTCTCAGGACCTCGGCAACCTCGGGGGGTGGGTGGGGCCTGGGACAACAGGAGAAGCATGAGCAGGGAGGGCAGTGGGGGAAGCGGGGACAGGGACAGGGACAGGAGCTGGGTGTGCCATCATTTCATATATGGTAGCACACATGTTTTGGCTCTGCTGCACCATCTGAGCCACACACTTTGGGTAGCTCGGAGGGAGGGAGTGCCACACCCCTTATGCGCGAAGCCATGTCCCTTCCCCTCACCCGGGGTCCACAAAGGACATCATATGCAGAGACACAACTGGTTTTAATGAAGGAACAAGCCATGAACAGGAATTAATGACGATATTGGACTGCTCTCTGTAACAGAGCAGCATTCACCTCTCTTGAGTACCCCTTCTGGCTAAGCACATGCGCCTGCACTCTCTTGTCTGACTTCAGTGACACAGTCTCTGGCTGAGTCTCACTCATTGTGTGTGCTCATCAAAACCCCTTCCAGTGTACGCATCTAATCGGAGCCTATCTTGGTTAGCTCTCTTATGTCCTTTCAAGTTTGTTCCCCACTCAAAGAGAGTGGTGTCCCCAGAGCTACCCCACCAAAATACAGCATTTTTGCCCTTACCTCAGGGCTTTATTTCAAAGTCCCATCACAGTCCAGCACTCGCCAATAGCTCTTCACAAGGAGCTGTCTGCAGTGCTGCCACTCTCTCAGGCAGCCTGTCTCCTGGTTCTGCATACCTTGTGGCCTCCAGAGACACTGACTGATATCTGGTCTTTCGGCTGCTTTTATAGGACTTTCCTGGCCCTGATTGGTTGCTTCTCCCACAGCCACTCCAGTCTGCCTGGAGGACTTTTCTATTGTGTCTCTAGGCAGGGTATGGTCAGACCATAGGGCCTCCAGGAGGGGATCCCAAGGCCAGGTCAATTGCATCACGTTCCCTTTGTCTGTAAAAATGTTTATGGATGAAAAGAATCATAGAATCGTAGAATACTAGGACTGGAAGGGACCTCGAGAGGTCATCGAATCCAGGCCCCTACCCTCATGGAAAGACCAAATACTGTCTAGACCATCCCTGATAGACATTCATTTAACCTACTCTTAAATATCTCCAGAGATGGGGATTCCACAACCTCCCTGGGCAATTTCTTCCACACTGTGTCTAGACTGCATCCTTTTTCCGTAAAAGGGATGCAAATTAGACACATCGCAATTGCAAATGAAGCAGGGATTTAAATCCCCCCCGCTTCATTTGCATAAACATGGCTGCCGCTTTTTTCTGGCTCGGAGCTTTGCCGGAAAAAGCGCCAGTCTAGACGGGGATCTTTCGGAAAATAAAGCCTTTTCCAAAAGATCCCTTATTTCTTTTTTTAAGAGGTATAAGGGATCTTTTGGAAAAGGCTTTATTTTCCGAAAGATCCGCGTCTAGACCAGCGCTTTCTTCCGGCAAAGCTCCGAGCCGGAAAAAAGCAGCAGCCATGTTTATGCAAATGAAGCAGGGGGGATTTAAATCCCCACTTCATTTGCAATTGTGATGTGTCTAATTTGCATCCCTTTTACGGAAAAAGGATGCATTCTAGACACAGCCCTAGTGTTTGACTACCCTGATAGTTAGGAACTTTTTCCTAATGTCCAACCTAAATCTCCCTTGCTGCAGTTTAAGCCCATTGCTTCTTGTTCTATCCTCAGAGGCCAAGATGAACAAGTTTTCTCCCTCCTCCTTATGACACCCTTTTAGATACCTGAAAACTGCTATCATGTGCCCCCTCAGTCTTCTCTTTTCTAAACTAAACAAGCCCAATTCCGTCAGCCTTCCTTCACAGGTCATGTTCTCTAGACCTTTAATCATTCTTGTTGCTCTTCTCTGGACCCTCTCCAGTTTCTCCACATCTTTCTTGAAATGTGATGCCCAGAACTGGACACAATACTCCAACTGAGGCCTAACCAGCACAGAGTAGAGCGGAAGAATGACTTCTCATGTCTTGCTGACAACAAGCAGTATAAGAACCTCTATAGAGTAGTGAAGGAAAAAAGAGCCTCTTCCCAGGATTATCCCTGTCCCTGTCCCTGTCCCTGTCCCTGTCCCTGTCCCTGTCCCTACAGATAGAATCATAGAAGCATGCAGAGTATAATTTGATGTATTTCTACAACAGGGAATATAAATAACAAAAGTTATGCAAACCCACACCACTAGGTGGAGGCAGATATTTTGAGGAGTTTGTGAGAAAACTTTCAAAAAAGAGAAGTAATATTGGAATTCTGCTTTAAGTCATTTGGCTCACATCTCAGCAGAGTGATCTGTACAATGCTGGATCTTTAATTTTTTTCCATGAAAGAACCTGGTTAAAATCTTTTAAATAAATAATGTTATTTCCACTCTCCTATTTGTCTGTGCTCTAATAGGGATAGAAAAAAGATAATTATTTGCTAATAATGGCTTATATTTGAATCAGAGAGTTAGTAAAATTATTTAAAAAAGAAAATCTCTCTAGAAATGCATATTGTTGTTGCATCAAATTCTGCCGTCCTTGCTCAGATCCTCCCAGGTATTGAGATTCCTGGCTCCCATTGGTTTCAATGGAAATTAGTCTAAATACCTTTGAGGATCTGGGCCTCATACCCTACTCTGACAAAACTTAGGTTGAATTAGAGTCAGTCAAACGCTGAGCGGGATTAAGGTGTGCATCTTACTGCACATTGTACAAAAGCTTCTTGCTATCAGTCTATTTTTTGCAGTACAGCTGCTCCCCGAGTTGCGAATGGTAGTTACGACCGTTCGCACTTACGACCAAAGCTCCCATGGAGCAGTCGTAAAGGCGGTCCCCGTGTTACGAATGTGACCTGCGCTTACAAACAGCGTGGTCACGTGTAACTCAATGGGGTCCAAGTTACGAACTGATCGAGTTACAGCCAAGTGTTTGGTCTGTAACTCGGAGAGAGGCTGTAATGTTTTTTCTGTATTCACCAGTTTTGTTTTCTTGCCTCCTTGGACATGTTGGACTTTGTACATAATGGTGAATAAATGGTATATTTATCATCCTCTCTGACTGTAATGTGTTTTGAGTGATGGCAAATTGTCAAGCCATATTCAGTACAGGCTGATCAATTGATACTCATTAGTGAGATAAGCATGTGAATTGTAAGCCCAGGACTTGCTAAGGGCAGGATCCCACTACTAATTGCTGCAGGACAGTGTGTGTTGCTGCAGAACTCTTAGTTGTGTATGTGCACATGACTTGTTTTTGTAAAAATCTGGCCCTGGGGCAAATAAACTAACATTCAACGATTCAGCTTTTTATCTTGTAAAATACAACCAACTGATAAGTAAAATACAACCAATTAATAAGTAAAGTTTCCTTTTGAGGATATACTATTGCACCAAGATCTGAATGAAGGTTATATGCTAACTTATGAGTTCCCTGACGTCTGCACAATGTTTGTGATGACTTTGCCACACACATTGGTGTCCTTAATCTGTTCTGTGGTCCTGGGGTTATTTGTCACATGCACAAACATTATTCCTATTGCTGATCCACCCATAGTGGACTGATATTGGATGCCTTGCCCTCATGTGAACAGATACAACGAACAAGCATTGTTACAGTTACCTGTACATGATGCTGTGTTTTTGAAAGGCCTGAACTTATGGAGCAGGTGTAGACAGTGAGGGATGCGTAAAACTAGCAGAGACAGGAAGTCTCTCTGTGCTGACCATGCCCTTAGCTTCTTGTGGAAGTGGCCTCCTGTGCATGTATTAAATATGGAGTACTCTTGAACTGTACTGCTGTACACTTTCTATCTAGCGCAGTTGTATAAGACCCCAGTTTGCACAATGGTATGGAACTGGGGCTTAGCCACAACAGACCCTGAATCAGGGAGAAAGTTTCCTAAATATGTAGTATTATTACACTAGTTTCATGTTGGTGCCTGGTCAAAGTAGGCTTATCTTCTTGCTTAATTATCTTCTCTGTTGTGCTGTGAATAAATATTACTTAATGACAGTTAAGGACCATCTTATTCTGAGTTTGTACAGGTCCTAAGGCAATGAGATTCTGGCCTATGACTGGGACTATGAGGTAGTACCACAATACAAATAATCACATGCTGATCTACAGAAATATTTTTCTGCCTTGGACAGACTAGCTTGAGAGATCCAGATGTATCAGTTACTGAAAATGGAAGCATGTGAACTTGACAGCTTCAGTTTGAGTCCCCTTGTTTCCTGCACTGAGTGGTTTTTCTGCTCTTTACACTAAATGGTAAGCATGTCCACATAATAGTGTTATGAAGATGGATGGATGGGAGGTTTTGACTTCCTCAGTCATGGCATACTGTTGCAGGAAGGAGGTTTGCTGGGAAGAGATGGGGTCGATCTGACCACAAAAGGGAAGGACATCTTAATGCAGTGACTCGCCAATCTTATTAGAAGGGCTTTAAACTAAGTTGAGTAGGGGCAGGTGACAAAAGGCAACTAGGTTCAAAAGGTATCTTTAATAGAGGACTAGTTCTTTGGGGAGAATCAGATATGGAAAATTAGAGTAGAATTACAGGAGCAACAAGAGGGAAATCCCTGGGGGGAATCTGATCAATACCTTAGATCAGTGTTTCTCAAAGTGATCCGTGAAACCACTTTGAGAAAGTTGCTAACTGGCCGCGCCAGTGTGTTTATTTACCAGCAGTGAGGCCACGGAGCCTTGCAGGTCCCTTTGGCTCTGGTTAGCCAGTCATAGCAAAAGGAGCTGTGGCTGCTGCTTCCCATGGCTCCCTTTGGCTGCAAACAGCAAATCGGATCCAATGGGAGCCACGAGGCTTTGTGGCTGCGGCACCAGTAAATAAACACACCAGTGTAGCCAGTTAGCAGTTTTCTCAAAGTGGTTTCATGGACCATTTTGAGTATCACTGCTTTAGACGTCTACTCACAAATTCAAGGAATAACAGGACTAAGCAGTCAGAATTGGGAGTACTAACAGACAAGTCATAACTGAGCTTAAGTGGCATCTCAGATACTTGATGGGATAAATCTCATAACTGCAGTATTGGCATAGAGGGGTACATCTTGTTCAGGAAGAGCATGTAGGAATAAAAGGGAGGTGGTGTTGTATTGTACACTTGTTCTGAGTTCCAGAAGGAGGCAAGAGGCAGACCAGATGAAAGTCTCTGGGTAAAGACGAAGTGGGGAAAACACATCCAAACCAGGAGGAGGAGGGAGATGAGGCATTTCTAGAACAAATAAAACAAATATCCAGAACACAGGCCCTTATAGTAATGAGGGACTTTACCTACCTAGACATCAGTGGGAAAAGTAATATGGTAAAACACAAAATATCCAATGAGTTCTTGGAATGTCATGGGGACAATGCTTCGTTTCAGAAACTGAAGGAAGTAACCCAGGGCATAGGCATTTAAGAATTGATTCTGACCAACAGGGAGGAGATGGTTGTGAACCTGTAGGTAGAGGCCTATTTGGGAGAAAGTGATTATGAATAAGGCTGTGAATCATTCATGGAGGTCACAGAAATCATGAAACAAAAAACAGGACTATGTAGCACTTTAAAGTCTAACAAGATGGTTTATTAGGTGATGAGCTTTCGTGGGCCAGACCCACTTCCTCAGATCAAATAGTGGAAGAAAATTGACACAACCATATATACCAAAGGATACAATCAAAAAAATGTACACATATGAAAAGGACAAATCAAATTTCATGTGTTCATTTTTTTGATTGTATCCTTTGGTATATATGGTTGTGCCAATTTTCTTCCACTATTTGATCTGAGGAAGTGGGTCTGGCCCACGAAAGCTCATCACCTAATAAACCATCTTGTTAGTCTTTAAAGTTCTGCATAGTCCTGTTTTTTGTTTCAGCTACATGAGACTAACACGGCTACATTTCTATCACAGAAATCATGGATTCTGTGACTTTCTGGGACCTTTGTGACTTCCACAGTAGTTGGCGTGGTACATCTCAGGGCATCCCTGGGGCCAGATGCTGTGCTGGAGCATTGGTTGGAGAGCAGTCAGGGTACCCTGGGCAGTTCCCCCACCTGGAGTGGAAGTAGTAGTGGCACTCCAGCCTGCTCTCAGAGCAGTGGAGTCTGCTGGAGCGCTGCCTTTCCCCAGCACCTAAAATTTATTTAGGGCCATTTTTAGTAAAAGTCATGGACAGGTGACAGGTCATCTTAACCATAGTTCTCTCCAGCAAAGTGACAGAGTCCCTGTGTGCCTACCTGGTCATCAACAGTTTATGGAATTTGCTTAGGTCACAAGGATGTCACAATAGTGCTTGTGTAATTTTAACTGGAAGTTCTGGTTGACAGACTGAGAGGCCATCTATCTCTCAGTACTGGAGCTAGTTGGAGAAAGGATTGAGAGAAGGTGTTGAGGAAAGACTAAACCATGAATAAATTTGTGAGTGAACAGGAGGTAATTGATAGAGGTAAGGGTCACTATTGTATTTTTTTATATCCAACCTGTATCCACACATACACATTCAAGAGCATGGGTGCATCGAAACGTGTAATATTCTCCATTTATATGACCAGATCATTAGCTGCTGTAAATCCAGTGAGCCTCTACTGACTTCCCTTTTAATTGACTTGAGTTGAAGGACTGGCCTATAGCCTCTGAACCTGGAAACTTTCCTGACAACCTGTGTCACTATTGGATGTTATGGGGAAGGTCTTCTTTCCTTTCTCCAGTTGTTTTATGTTTAATATGGGTCCTTATTTTATGATTTCTGCATCCTTGGAGCCAAAATCTAGTGGTGCAAGCCATCAGAGATGGGAGAAATTAGAACAGAAAACACAGAAGGACTTCTCTTCTAGCTGACTGTGTCTAGACTACAAAGTTCTATCACTTTTCTTCTGAAAAAGGCTTTTCTGACAGTTGGCCCGTCTACACTGGGCCAAATGTCAGAAAAAAAGCCTCTTTCAGAACATCCCTTCTTCCTCGTAGAAGGAGGTTTACAGAGATGCTGAAAAAATATGTCTGCTTTTCCAATATTTTTTTGGAAAAGCAGACGCATTCCTTGGACGTGGCAGAGCTTTTCTGGGATATCTCTGGTATCCTGGAAAAACTCTGCAATCTAGATGTACCTGCTGTCTACTTAAGATATTAAGTGGATAGCTAGCATATTAAATGGAGGATAACAAAGCGTTTCTTAGCAACACTAGTGCTCTTAATCCTACACCATTACTATTGCAACTGTATGGGCAATGTAAGTTACAGTTCTGATTCCATCTGCATCTGGGTGTTGGAATCGAAGGGTAAGGATGGGTAATCGCCTAATCCTGAGCAATCTTTCATGGGAAGGGTAAATTCTGATCAATTCCTCCTCCATGCCTTGGAATGCTGTTACGATGGAGACAGATAAATATGGCATTTCAGATTTCTTGTTAAATATTAAGTCTCCAGGAGAATTTCTGCTGAGAGACACATGGGAGATAAAATCCTGATTTTATTAATACATCAACTATTTCACAGTTTCATAGAGTTTAAGGCTGGTAGGTCATTAGATCATGTACTTTAATCTTGTGTATGTCACAAACCATTACGTTTCACCTAGCAACCCTATGCTGAAACCAAAACTTGTCTTGGACTAAAAATTGTCACTCTTGAAGGGTATGTCAACACAGCAGTGTTAATTTGGAATAACTGATGTTATTGCAAAATAACATAGTCCGCATCTACACAGCAAGCCATTATTTCAACATAATGTCAAATAATGTCAAGCTGGAGGACTTCTTTCTCCAACTCCTATAACCCGCATTTTATGGGGAGTAAGGGAAGTAGGAGGAAGAGTGCTCTTTCCCCGACTTCCTGCTGTGTAGACAGTGCCAAAAGCCGAAATAAACTATTTCAACTTAAGCTGCACAATTGAAAGCTCAAGTTGTGTAGCTTATTTCTGCTTTAGCCCTGCTGTGTAGATGTGCCCAAGGCCTAGGAGACTAAGATGCTATGTGCTGCATACAGAGGATAGGAGAAACTGAAATGCTACCAATGCCTGAGGCCTTTGCAATGGTAGAGAAATGATTAGGTCAGAAATGCCCTGATGATCCTGGTGGTTGATCAGTGCCCCATACTCCCGAAGAAGACAAATTCCCAACCTCCCAAACAATAATCCCTGCTAGTCTGACCCAGGGAAAATTCCTCCCCACCCTCAAATCTGGAGATCAATTGCATCCTGACCAATGTTCTCTCCAATTCTACGTGTAGAATACATTTGATGTGCATTGAGGCATGTACGGATGTGTACAACCATTAGAAACACACGTCTGCCACCCAAGTGCTCAGTTTACAGGTAACACTGATCCTGACTATGTGAGCAAGACTTACCAAGACTTAATCTCTGAGGCTTCACATAAAGGTATGGGGCAATCACCCTACCCATGGAAAACACCTAGCTAGATAATTTCATGGAGGTTAGGTCCATAAAAGGCTATTAGCCAGGGGATAAAATGGTGTCCTTGGCCTCTGTTTGTCAGAGGCTGGAGAGGGATGGCAGGAGATAAATCGCTTGATCATTGTCTTCGGTCCACCCTCTCTGGGGCACCTGGTGCTGGCCACTGTCGGCAGACAGGGTGCTGAGCTAGATGGACCTTTGGTCTGACCCAGTACGGCCGTTCTTATGTTCTTATGTTGTGCACTGGGGGAAAATCTTTTAGGGTCTCTAGAGGCAACTGGACAAATACCTATTCCATGTGTCTTCTCTGCAAGTATTTAAATTACCATAAAATAAAACTGAAGCCTTTTTTCAAAACAGAGTGCATAAAGTTTGACTTCTAAATTCATACAGTGGGGTCTTTAAAAAGTGGCTTGATTTTCAAGAGATACTGAACCCCTAGAAGTTCTTTGCACTATCCATAGGTAATTCTGGGTGCTCAGCACTTTTGGAAATGACACCCTGACTAAGCAAAACACTTCAGCATGTGTTTAACTTTAGATTTATTTGTTGGCATAGAGTTAGGCATGTGATTAAGTTGCTGAATCAGGATGTAGGCGTGTTAATATGGATTGAGGAGTTTTAGTTTAGGCACCCAGTTTTAAAAATCTTGGCTATAAATTATTCTGTGTGCTATCAAAATGCCTAAATTAATAGTAAAGGTGGAAAATATTATTTTATGTGGGGATCTTATTTAAAAGGAGCAGCTTTTCCTTATTATAATCCGTCCCCCCACAATAGTTCTGCAAACAGACATGGTCACCATGAGGGAAGAAAAGGATTTGCATGATTCCCAGATCCACTTATCACCATGTCTGGTCTCCTACAGAGTCTTTACTAGATAGTGAATTAAAGACACAAGCACCGAATCCCAATATCAATGATAACCAGCAGAATCCTTTCCTTTAATTTCAGCTGTTTACAGCGAGGTTGTTTTCCTCCTGGACCACATGGACGATCAAGATAAGGCCACTATTGCCCTTCAGATTGTCAAGATAGCTGAGACCAAACTGGCTGTCGTTGTGACTGTTCTGCTAGAAAAACTTCAGCAGGATGAGGTAGGGCAGTTTCATCAAATCACATCTGTTTTCCATGTTTCCACTCCAAATTCTGTTTGACTTCATGGAAGTACAGGCAGTCCCCGGGTTACGTACAAGATAGGGACTGTAGGTTTGTTCTTAAGTTGAATCTGTATGTAAGTCGGAACTGGCGTCCAGATTCAGCCGCTGCTGAAACTGATCAGTTTCAACAGCGGCTGAATCTGGACGCCAGTTCTGACTTACATACAGATTCAACTTAAGAACCCCAGGCATCCCCAAGTCAGCTGCTGCTGAAACTGATCAGCGGCTGATTCCAGGAAGCCCGGGGCAGGGGCTTCCTGTAGTCAGCCACTGGTCAGTTTCAGCAGCGGCTGACTTGGGGACGCCTGGGGCAGAGCAGCTGGGGTGCTGCTGGGTTGGTCCAGTAGCGCCGCCGCTCCTCGGCGCTACTGGACCAACCCAGCAGCTCCCAAGCTGCTCTGCCCCAGGCATCCTGATTCAGCCGCTGCTGAATCTGACCAGCAGTGGCTGAATCAGGACGCCTGGGGCAGAACAGCTGGGGTGCTGCCCGGTTGGTCCAGTAGCGCCCAGAGCGGCGCTACGGGACCAACTGGCAGCGCCCCAGCTGCTGTACCACAGGTGTCTGGAGCAAAGCCACGGAGCACGGGGGCAGCGGGACAGCCCAGATGCACCGTGGCTGTCCGCTGCCCGCGTGCTCCGCGGCTTTGCTCTGCTTTGCCACTCCCCCCCGTCCCCCTGGTCTGCTGACCAGGGGGATGGGGGGGGGCAAAGCAGAGCCAAGCCCCGGAGCGCCCGGCCAGCTGACAGCCCAGACGCATCTGGGCTGTCAGCTGATCGCGCGCTCCGCGGCTTGGCTCTGCTTTGCCCCCCCCCATCCCCCTGGTCTGCAGACCAGGGGGACGGGGGGGGCAAAGCAGAGCCAAGCAGAGCCAAGCCGCGGAGCGCGCGATCAGCTGACAGCCCAGATGCGTCTGGGCTGTCAGCTGGCCGGGCGCTCCGGGGCTTGGCTCTGCTTTGCCCCCCCCCCGTCCCCCTGGTCTGCAGACCAGGGGGACGGGGGGGGGGCAAAGCAGAGCCAAGCCTCGGAGCGCATGGGCAGCGGACAGCCCTGTCCGATGCCCACGTGTTCCGCCGCTTTGCTTCCTCTCCCTGGTCTGCTGGAGACCAGGGAGAGGAACCCCGTTCGTAACTGCGGATCCGACGTAAGTCAGATCCGCGTAACTCGGGGACTGCCTGCAATTCAATACAGAACTTGGCTCAGCCCACCTTCAGTGTAATCAGTATTTACCCTTCTGTCTTCATGCAAAACTCATAATGCAAAATTCTGTTACAGATCAGGATGATATAATAAAGAGACACTCAGAGGAGCACTGTCCTTTTGTACATACTGGAGTATATGGTCTGTATATTATAAAAGTGCACTGTAGGGGTATCTATAATCTCTTATAGCTGTATTTTGTCCTCCTTTAGCATCTTCATCCAAAAACCTGAAAGCACTTACCTACTTACTCATGAATTAGGTTTTACAGCACCTTTGGGAGAGTGATAAACATCCCCATTTACTGATGGGCTGTGTCATGGGGAATTAAATAACTTGCTCAACACCACATAGTGAGTTAGTAGAAGAATGGTGAATAAAACCCATGTGAACTGACTCTCTGTTCTAAACCCAAGACAACACTTCTTAATTATAATGACATATGATTGGGATATAGCTTTGAAGGGTTCTTAAATAATCCAAACCCCTTTTTCCTTTATTAATACTCGCATCCAGCAAAGTCCATTTCTCTATTAAGGGTCAACACAGAAGGCATTTTAGTTTCAAGTACCAAGAAGCCAAGACAAGCAGTTCATTTCTGGCTCACTTGAATAGTGTGGGGCTCATGTATTCATAAGTTATCAATTATGATTTTCAATTAAAAATCCTCCTTACATTTAAAAATGAATGGAAAGAGGCAGAGCCTCTCCCCACTAGAGCAGTGATAGCAGTTTGCAGCAGCATCCTTTAAAAGCACAACCACTGGAATGTGTAGCCAACCATTGGCTTTGAACATTCCAAAGTGCTTTATGACCTTAGCAGGCAGTTCACATCTTCAGCTGCCTGAATTCAGAGTTATAGACTCACAGGAGACAGATGTGAAAGGCTTGTTGGATCATCCAATTTCCCAGCAGTGCCTTTTTCATTTTTTTGGGCCAAACCAATTTTAAAAGCTCCCAGTGACTGGGTTTCCACCACTTTCCAATGAAGACTATGTAATAACCTGATAGCTGTCTTATAGCTGGGGCATTTTTCCTGATGTTAAAGTCTAAATTTTAGGTCTCTGATACTGCCCCCTGCTGTGCAATGTACGTGCTGCAGGTAAGAAACACTGACTCCTAGAATAGTGATAGAAATGTAGCCGTGTTAGTCTGGGGTAGTTGAAGCAAAATGCAGGACAATGTAGCACTTTAAAGACTAACAAGATGGTTTATTAGATGATGAGCTTTCGTGGGCCAGACCCACTTCCTCAGATCAAAATCAAAACTGACTCCTAAGCATCCTCACTCCACAGTGCATGCTATGCAGCAAGGAGGTGGTGGCTGGCTGGAGTAGGCAGTCACGGTTGTGCTGACTCTGTGGAGGACAGCTGACCTGACCTGAGCCCAGGGGAGTCCAGTTGTTTTCCCACTGTGATGTGATTCGATTTATTTTAGATCCAAGAGAAACCGGGACACTCCAGGGATACTTAACCACTTTCTTATTTATTGCAAGCTTTAAGCAGTTATGACAGTTGTTTAAGTTTTACAAGCCTTAAAAACAATTACTACACGATTTGAACCTTAAATGCCATACATTCTAAAGCAATAATATAGTGCAAAGCAATGCAAAAGCAATTAATAAAAGAGCTACTATAATACAATAATAAAGACTAGTTCACTTACACTTCACCCGTATGCTACCTACAGTAGCAGGAAGGAGGTCAGGGTTCCTTTTCTTCTCATGCATTGGAACACCGTGCACTGGATCACCGGTGTGAAGGGCCTATTTACTTCTAGTTACATCGAGCAGGACCTGTGGGTCAATCCTGCTCATTCCCTCCCACTGATTGTTCTTACTAAGCCCATTTTATAGCAAAGCGAGACTCGGTTGTTCTAATAATATTTATCAATTGATTACGTATTGTGTAGGATATGGAACATGCCCAATACCCTATCTGGAGTACATCCTGTCACTCAGGATGTTGCTGCTATGTGCATAGTTGACAGTTGTATGGCTGCATCTGTAATTTGTGGTTATCAGAAACAGAAGTACCTGTACAAGATTGCTTGCCATGTGTTCTTGACATGGTCTCACGTACCATGCTTCATCTGCATTGTTATGCAAAACATTCCTTCCTCTCACAGCTTCTCCCATGACCTTGCCTGCATGCTTATGTGCACCAGACTTGAGACAGGCCTGGGTTTTCCTTGTTAAAGATCCGCACGTGTTAAAGGGAGACGTGGCCATTTATTGTCAAGGCAGGCTCCCCTACACCCACCCAACCTCACCCTGATGCATGAGGTCAGATCCCATAGAGGTTGCAGGTCTCTATTTAAAAGTCAGTTCTGCTGGCCTCCCTGCACTTTTAAAAATTTTCTCATGAATTACTTCCAAGCTGTTGATCTTTTCTGGGGAATGTGGTGCCAAAAAAGTGAAATAAGCCAGAAGCAGTCACACCTCAGATGAACAATGAGAAACTGTTGTCTTCCTGCTTTATGACAAGATTCCTGTATGTAACAAACCCAACCCAGATGGCTGACTTTTTTTTTCACTGTCACTCCAGGTCACTTGTTGTTTCTCACTTTTCTCCCTCTCATTATGTCAGTTATATTGACCCCCTCTCTAGGTGCGCTAGTTTGCAGTTCTCTGAAATCAGTCTTGTTCTGCTCAGGTTTCTAATTTCTCTGTGCCCCTCTTTATTATTTCTCTGTCACAACTCATACCTACAACTCCTCCATAGTTAGTATCATCTGTGAATTTCAACTTTGATGGACCCCATAAAAGAGACCTTCAAGTGTGCTACTGTCAATGTAGAGGTAACTCCTGAGCTAATTTTCCCTAAAAGCTGCAGAAGATTTACTGCAGGAGTTGGGTATTTTATAATTGTATTTACAAATTCTGTCTGGAGTGGATAAAAAAGGGCAAGATGCTAATAATAATAACAACAACAATAACAATAATAATAATAAACGAAATTAGATAAGGGGGCAGTGCAGGGCCCTTATTCTGATTAAAAAATTTGTAAATTGCTCAGCTTCTTCTGAAATGCTGCTAGCTGGGGTGATTGTGGAGGGCATAGCAAGTTTTACACAAATGAAGACAAGGGGTTACTTGAGTGAGTATGCAGGCTGTGGAATCAGTGTGGTCTAGTGGAGAGGACTCCAGATAGTGAATCAGAAGACCTGAATTATTTTCCTGGCTATTGATCTGCTCTTTTAGCCTGGGCTAGTTGTTTCATGTTTAGATTGTAAACTCTTTTGGGCAGAAGCTTATTAGCGTAAGTGTTACTATATTGCGTTACTATATTAGCTTATAGCATTACTATATTGTCATCAAGGAAACATTTTCCCCAATTGTTCTTTTATGTTTTGTCCCCAGAAAAACAGAGTAGACATTTACTGTATCCTGGAGAAAGTATTACAGCAGGATGCCCAGGTCCTAGAGAGAAGGCTACTGAGCAAAATAATAACACTTGCCTCAAACCACATGAGAGAGACTCAGGTAAGTTAGACTAACGGAAGTGTTGGAGCATAAGCTTTCGTGGTCAAAGACCCACTTCACTGCTTTTGCAGATTCAGACTAACATGGCTACCCCTCTGATACTCAGGTAAGTTAGTTTTCCCTATATGCTAATGACAGGAATGAAAGCTTAAACTAATTAAAACATTTTTTGTAAACTATATACTGAAACTAAAATGTATTCTCCAGGATTAATGACTGCTAGGGGCCCACAGATCCCCACACCGTCCTCCAGAAATCCCAGGTCCTAAGCAGCATGTGACTAGTTTCATCTTGTTCAAGTTACACATGTGCTTAAGTGCTTTGTAAGGTCAGGATATTGTGACATATATCAGATGCAGAGAGGCCTACCGTTTCTTAACAAGCAAGTTTTTTGTGAAGTCTACTAGGGATTTCATTATTGATACTGATTTTGTGTGGAAGGTGCTCTGATACTATGGTGTTAAGCAGCAGGATGAAACCTTAAAACAGAATCTGAGCTATTTCCAAAAGAAGCAGTATTTGGATTTAGGGTATAGTTTATTCAGGAAAATTCTCTGAATATCTTGAAGCTGCCCACCTCCTCTGAGGGAAAAATATCATGTCACTATGATAGCCAATCATCCACCACAAATAGCTAATAGCGAATAGTCTAAGCAGCTTGCAAACGACTGAAAGGCTGACAAGTGTTTAGCCAAACGATTCAATGATTATTTATGACTCATGATTCTGTTCACAGAAAGTTGGGTGGAAAACAGAAATAAGAACTTGATTCATTTGAGCAGCATTGGCTGGTGTAGTTGGCTTTAATCACTTCAGTCTCTCTCTTTTTGTATTTTTTAAGGAAGCAACAAATGAACTAAAAGTGGCAGCGAGCAACACATTCGTGGCTCTGGCATGCTGCTATTTCAGTGAGGTGATGTATGAGCTTCAATGTCATCTGAAACCACTGGAGTTGCCTGAGGAGTTCACTTTGATTACACTGGGCAACCTATCATCAGCCTATCGTATGTCAACTTCCATCTTTTGTTTCAAAGTTATTGTCTTCCATTTAAGGACAGAGGTTCACGCTCTGTACAGCTACACAGAGTGCTATTTGGGGGGCATGAGATGAACTGCTGTGGCTGGTTCTAGTTGCAAGACCATGAGCTATCCACACCAAGGTGCAAGCTCTTATGCCCCATTTGAAGTTCTTAAAGGACAGGATTGAGGAAAATCAGGTCTAGTGGAGCTCTTCTCCATTCCATTTCTCATCCTTCCCCAGTGCTCTCTCTCCTACTCTGGGAGAGGATTGGGCATCTGGCACAGCTGCACACTGGTGGAGAATGCTCCTCCTCAGGGTAAATCCCCCACTGATGTTTTACTTCTGCCTTATCATTTGTGTACGCAGCACAAAATGACCTAGGAGCCCATAGCATCCGACCCAGCTGTGTTTCTAAATGCGATAGTAAGAAGGCAGATAGCAGTCAATTGTCTGTCTTCCTTTTCTTCTGGTCCTTCTTTTCAGCACTCAAGTGCATTCCTTTTGTGGGAATGACCCTGTACAGCATGAGCTACATGCCGATGTTAGTCGACGAGAGCAGGCTGAGGCAAACATTTTGTGGTGGTAAGTGCCAACACTTATTGTAGATGTCCAAAATGGATATTTAGGGGCCTTGGTACAGGAAACTCCTGGGGGAGAATGTGCAGGCAACAGATTGAATTACATTTAAAAATTTCCCGTTTTCCACCCCTCCACCCATTCCTCCTCTTTAGTTTCTTAATTATCATCTCCTTTCACCCTCTTTCTCTGTCCTCTGGTCTTATCCACTTCTCTCTTCCTTTGCTTTTTGGTTGATGCTCAAGTAAGGCCACGTCTGTACTATGCAGAAGATCAACGCTGCGGCAGTTGATCACCAGGGTCCAAATTAGCAGGTCTAGTGAAGACCCACTAATTCGAACTGAGTGGGTGCTCCCGTTGGCACCGGTAGTCCTGCTTCTCATGAGGAATAACACTCCTGTCAACCTTCCACTGTGTGGACAGTCTGAAAACACGATTTAAGATACGTCAACTCCAGCTACATAATTAACATAGCTGGAGTTGCGTACCTTAAGTCAACTTTCCCCTTTAGTGTAGATCAGGCCTAAGGGACTAATCCTGCACCTTTGAGATAAATGGGAATTTTGCCATCAGCTTCATAGAACATGGGATTGAGCCTTAATTTTCCTTTCAAGGGCAGCGGGTGCATCTAATTTTAGGGTCAAATGCTGTCAAATCTCAATATAGCTAATAGGAGTTAAGGGCACTGAACATCTTTCAGACAAACTGTAACCCAACAGGAAATCATACAGTTTTAGGGCTAAATAAGCAATAACTGCAGAGGACATGAATCATTCAGAAAACAGCTGGTCAAAATATTTTGTTTTTTTATTATATTTTTCATATTTTTTCCAATTTGATGGAATATTAAACTGAAAAAATGTCAATGACAGTTTTAATCAGGATGTGTTCAGTGTTTTTGTGCAGCTAAAAATGTGGCTGAAATTTGTTGATTTTTGAAACATGTGAATGATCTTTGTAATTTGAAATTTTGAAAAAAACAAGAGTAAACACTTTTCATTTAATTTAAACTACCTTTTCAATCAGCTCTAATTAAGAGGTAACAAGGGAGAAAAAATATGTTTTCAAATGATGGGAATTAAAAAGAGATGGAGAGAGACAAAAGAGAAGAAAACCTTTTGAGAAACAAGAAACGGAAAGGAGGGAAGAGAAATAATTCAAAACTGTTATTGGATTTCATCAGCTGTTTCTGAATTGGGCATGGAATTGTAATAAACTACAAGCCTGGGTATCTTCACTGATAAAGCAACGTATCCTTATTACTATTGCATCCTTTTCATATTGCCTGTCTTTTTTCCTTCCATGCAGTTCTGGAAAAATGGTCAAGGGCAGTAAATGTATATTTTAGTAACTGGGAAAAGTGCCCACTTCCCAGAATGGGTAAATCTCAATTCTGTGATAAAATTCTTCCCCTCTATCGTCATGTGACAAGCAAATGGACCACATGTGAAGATTTGGAGGTGAGAATTGTAGGCTTTCTAAACCTTTATGAGAAATTGTATTGTTACATTCTCTGTGTATGGCACTCTTTGTGATGATGGAGTTCAATGGCAGGTTCTTTGGGATAGAACGGAGTATGATGTAAAACATTTTAAAAAGATTATAATGTCACAATATCATGGAAATTCTGTCTGTACATAGTGTACATAGATTCCAGTTTTGTCACCTGACATGCAGATGAATATAGGAGAATGGGCTAAATTCATTCCTGGCAGATGTCTATTCAGTTCCAGTAGAGTTACAGCAGGAATGAGTTGGTTTAGTGTGCATACTAATCTGGGGAAATATCCCACTTGGGAAAATTGTGAGGTGCAGTAGAATATAATTCTGAAACCAACACCACAGCTGTGTCTAGACTGGAAAAACTTGCCAGCTGTCTACACTGGCTGCTTGAATTTCCGGAAAAGCACTGACGATCTCATGTAAGATCGTCAGTGCTTTTCCGGAAATACTATGCTGCTCCCGTTCAGGCAAAAGTCCTTTTCCAAAAGACTTTTGCGCAAAAAGGCCACAGTAGTGTTTTCAGCAAAGCACAGTAGTGTTTTCAGCAAAAAAGCCCCGATCGCGAAAATGGCGATTGGGGCTTTTTTGCGGAAAAGCGCGTCTAGATTGGCCACGGACGCTTTTCCGCAAAAAGTGCTTTTCCGTTAAAAGCATTTTCGGAAAATCATGCCAGTGTAGATGTAGCCCATGAGTCTTGATTCTTTACCAGGAAATATTGAGATAGGGCTGTTTCAACAGTGGAAAAAGGGAAATTGCACTCATCAGAAGTAGAAAAGATGGGCCCATTGCATGAAATTGAATGACTTTGTAGGAACATAAATTCTGTGTCTCTATGTAGCTCAAGCAGGCCATCATCAAAGCCCTTGGTCCCATGATGAGCCTCCTCCTGCATAAAGAAGAGCATCAAGATCAGGTGTTCAAACAGATCCCATGGCTCCTTGAGCAATATAAAGAGGATGTTAATGTTTTTCATGTCACCAAGGTGAGATACTTATTAAAATAACTATCAATGTGTGCGCATAGGTGAACTGCACTAGCTGCTACCAGTGGCATTTCCTGGTCTACATAGTGACTTGTTAGATGATAGATATCCATTTTGGACATCTACAATAAGTGCTGGCACTTACCACCACAAAATGGTTGCATCAGCCTGCTCTCGCCGACTAACATCCGCATGGAGCTTAATGTGGACATCCTAGTTCGAATTAGCAAAACGCTAATTCGAACTAGTTTTTTAGTCTGGATGCGTTAGTTCGAATTAGCTTAGTTCGAATTAACTAATTCAAACTAAGTTAGTTCAAATTAGCGCTGTAGTGTAGACATACCCTGGGATATTATGTACTGGGGAAGCCCTTTCAACTGGTCACCAACCATGCAGCCCTCAGATAGATTAATAACATGAAGGACACCAGTGCCTGAATCATGAGGTAGTACTTCCCGCTCCAATCCTATAACTTCTGTATGTTACACTGGGCCAGGGAAGGCTCATGCAAACACAGACTTCTCCCAAGTGGAAGGAGACGATGAAGAGGAAGGTCCACCAATGGACACCCTCTTTTGTGACAGAGGATACCCACCATGCATGGTTCAGCGGGGGCTAATCATGATCTGTGGGCTATGCCCCTTCATACTTGCTGGGAATGCTCCAATTGGAACCAGGATATAAAAGGGAGCAGCTCAGTTCTGTCTAGGCCGACAGCTGAAGGGAGCAGAGGTGCTTTGCAGGCTTTTGTGGAGGGACTGCCAGTGCCCTAGGATGCAGAAACCAGCCAGCCTGTGGTTCCAGTTGACCCCCCCACAATCATCCAATGCCACAGATGGAGGAGAGACCACGGAGTTACTGAGATGACCTGCTGCAGAAGAATGGTGGGAAGTAATCTATGTGAACTAAGCATTATTGAGTTGAGGTATTAGACTTTGACTCTGCATGTTTTGGAAGAAACCCCATTGAGCTGCAAGACAAGGCCCTGGGCTGGGACCCTGTGGAGTAGGTAGAGCCTGGTGGAGAAGGGCTGGCCACTAGGCAACACTGGTTTGCCCCAAAGGGTGGTTGAGCACTAGGTTGCACGGTCGTACCTAGAAGGGCTTGGGTCATTGAGCTGAAGAGCCTCATTAAAGGGCTGCTGCACTGACCCTGACTATTAGGCAATGCTGCTCTAAGAACCAGGCCTGCTATGGTGGTTGGGGAGACTAGGCCACTTGGGCTGCCTTAGTTCTTTAACTCCTCCACAACCTGATACCATCCAAACAGGGTGGACCTACCCTGTGACAGGTGACTTACTTACAGTCTATAATATCTGCATGGGGAAATATATGTAATGACCTAGCAGAGAAAGGCATGACATGATCCAGTGGCTACAAACTGAAACAGGAGACATTGAGATGGGAAATAAGGTCTACCTTTTCAGTGGTGGGATATTAGCCATTCAAACCATTTACCAAGAGTCAAGGGGATCATTTTAAAATCAAGATTTTTTTCTGAAAGTTCTGCTTTAGGAATTATTTTGGCAATTTCTAAAGCCTGTGTCATACAGAAGGCCTGACTAGTTGATGACAATCATCCCTTTTGGCCTTGGAATCTATGAATTCCATGAACCTGCTTCAGTCATTGCATATTGCTCCTTTGTATGCCCACCTTCTAACTGTCACCCTCTGTTGTAGAGTCTGAGGCAGCTCTTGGAAGTCTCTGGTGAATATAAGATCCTTCTACCTAAAGGGAAATTTCAAGCCATCTGCAGTGCTCTGCACAACCGGGTGAGGGGAACTTGTTCTTGTATCACTTGAGCTTAAGCACAGCAGATCTGAAGCATATTAACAATAAACATCTTTTGAATGCTAGTGAAGAGCCCGGAGACCTTCTCATGCCTTATTGGTTTCTGCTGGCTTAAGAATAAGCAGATAGTGGTCTCATTTTATTAGCTAAAATCCAGCTCAGTTTGTAAAGCAATTTTAGCATAAGCCAGTTATTAGAGGAAGTTAGAGTTACATAGTAAAAACTGATACCATCCAAATGGGGAGGACCTATCCTGTGACAGGGTGACTTAATTGCAGTCTATAACATCTATGTGGGGAAACATATGTAATAATCTAGCAGAGAAAGGCATAACGTGAACCAATAACTAGAAAATGAAGCTAGACAAATTCAGACTGGAAATAAGGCCTACATTTTTATGGTGGAATAATTAACCATTTGAACCAGTTACCAAGGGTCAAGTCTTGATTCAATTAGCTCTGCTGCTAAAAACACTTTGAAAGCAGGAACTTCTGTTATCCAGTGTATCGGTCATTGTTTCTGATTCTTGTTGTGCAGTCAGTACCATTTATTTTGGGTTCAGAGCTCTATTTGGAAAGGTAGGAAGTGAGTGCTTAGAAATTAATTGAGCATCTTCTTTTCAGTTGCTTGTTCTGATTAGTTTTCCTTTGATCACTTCTCTTCTTCCCACAGATCTGTTCTCCAACTCAGCAGCTCATCATGGAAAATCATATGGAGCTGTTCTATTGTATCCTACTGCTAGGTAGGGGAAGAGACTCCAAATTACACAGTAGTTTCCTTGTAACTTCCTTCTTTTGTAGGTGTGGTAAGAATGAGCTTTCAGTTGTTAGTGAGGATGTGATTTCTTCCTTTGCAGCCCGTTCTTCTCCTGATGACCTCATAGCATTTCTGCACTCGCAGCTGAAGATTGAGAATGAGACTGTTCGTGTGGCATCTCTGAATCTGCTCACAGCTATTATTGGTGCTGACTGTAAGTAACACAGGAGTAACTGTGACTGCTGCGATCATCGCCATTGTGCTGGGGGTTGAGTTGGGGACATCCAGAGCTAAAAGCATGAGCTGCTATAGGTTGATCTATAGAACCAAGGCTTTGCAGGCATGGTAGGGCTATATCATACTCATCATCTCTGCAAATGGGGCACAGAGGATCTGTAACACAGGGGCGGATATAGGGCAGGGCGAGCGGGGTGGCCGCCCCGGGTCCCGCACTTCAAAAAGCCCCGCGCATGAGCAAAAGGACTCTCATATCCTGTCTCATATTGCATGCAGAAGGGATAATAATAAATCGTGCATAATCTCTACCCTTGCAGGTGAGGATGGCAGCTCTCCATTTTGTCAGGAAGCTGCTCAGTTCAGGAAGTGTGGAGAATTGTGCAGCATGGGATATGGTCGCATATGTTTTCAGCGAGTTCAATGTGTCCACCAGAAATCTGGTAAGGAGAGTTCTTAACACTTAAGACTCAGTTCTGCCATTCTGGCATGCTGATTGTTCCCCTTGACTTCAGTCGGAGCTTTGGATGCTCAAGGATGCAGCTGGACTGAAGGATTAGAGCTAGAATCTGATCAGTGATATTCGTGTAAAGCCAGGGTAATGCCCCTGACTTCAGTGGCATTATTTTGGATTTACACACGTGTAACGGAGACCAGAATCTGATTCTGGATATTTACATCTGACAGTGCAACCTACATTACTTAGACCTCGGGCAAGTCAGTGAAAATTCTGACAACACAATCTTTCAGTGAAATGCTCTTGTATAAGGAAGCACATCTTTTTTATAAATAGACTCTCCAAAGAACACAATGGTGCCCAATCCTGTGGCTGCTGAAGCATACATAAACTATTAGCAAAACACTGAAGTTATGCAGCCTACATCAAGATGTCTAGAACCTGGAAAAGTTTGCTGCACACTTCATACTCTGTTCTATGTGTACTAGTTCAAAATCTTTTCAATGGGTATTTCCAGCTATGCGCAGAGTCATGGACTCCAGACACTGAGTTCCATGATGGGATCCATGATATACATTAACTTTACAGTAAGCTGTTGAGGATCTTAGCTCTGCCTGGCCCTTTAGCTATGAAGTGGGAGCTTATGGCTGTACTCACCAACTGCCTCTTTTTCATCCTACCCATCTCAAAGAAAGTAGGAGGCAACTCTTTCTCATCGGGCCACATTTGCTCTTATTTAAACTGAAATCAGTAGAGCTGATCAATATTTAGTCTGGTGTAAGGAAGAACAGAATTTAGCCTATAGATAGACTCACATTCACTATGCACAGAATGATCAAGCTGCTTGGGGCATCAGAACAAACAGAATGGCTCTCTCTAGGTTCTGCATATTTATTTCCACTGGGCAGAGTCTGAGTGGCTCTCCTCAGAGATAAAAAGAAGAAATGAATACTGTTCAGGGACCTCTTTTATAGAATCATAGAACGATAGGGCTTTAAGAGAATTCAGGAAGTCATCGAGTCCAACCCCCTGCTAAAAGCAGAACCAATTCCAACTAAATCATCTCAGCCAGGGCTTTGTCAAGCTGGGACTGAAAAACCTCTAGGGATGGAGATCTCACCACCTCCCTCAGTAACCCATTCCAGTGCTTCACCACCCTCCTCGTGAAATCGTTTTTCCTAAGATCCACCCCCCCACACACAACTTGAGAACATTGCTTCTTGTTCTGTCATCTGTCACTACTGAGAACAGCCTCTCTCCATCTTCTTTGTGTCCCCTTGTGCTGGGGTTTTCCTAAGCCTGGGTTCTGACCCACCAGTTAGGTGTTTCTGTTATTCTCTTCCCTTAAGAATCTCCATCATTAGAGGTTTTTAATGCCAGGCTTGGCAAAGCCATGGCTGGAATAATTTACTTGGGGCTGGCCCTGCTTTGAGCAGGGGGTTGGGATATATGACCCCCTGAGGTCCCTTCCATCCTTAATCCATGATTTTATGATTTGTGCACTCCTAATGCAATGGAAAAGCTCTCATAGGTCAATATTCAGAAAGGCTTTGTAAGAAATAGACACTGATTCTACAGCCAGTGTTTTCCCACTTGCTAGTAAATTCTATGTCTCTATCTCATAGCAGGGGACAAAACTTCCCTCCCGGGATGTTCAGGAAGAAAGCACTATCCAAACTATGTGCATTCACATCCTGCAAGGCCTGGACATATCAGTCACTGGAATGACCCAAGTAAGTGACATGTTGCTACTGCTTCGTGAAATAAAGACATTCTTCCGTATATCTACTGTACCTCTCCATAAGGAAGCTTCTTGCCAGTCAGGATAATGGAGGTACAGCATGTCAAGTTCATGTCAGAGATGATGGGACCTCTGTATCATGGAGGAAGCGATTCACAGTACAGACAAGATAAAAAGGAACTTCACTGGAAGGAACCATAATGCAGTGTTCTTCTGTTAATTACCACCATTGCCTGAGTGCACGTCTCCTTAGATTCCCCATGAATACCTTGGAAATGTAGACTTGGTGATCCTGTATTTAAACAGTTATTGGGGTCGTGATTGTGCCTTCTGTATGTCTGAAAAGTGCAGGATGAATTTATGGTGCTGTCTAAGTAGCTTTATAATGCAGGGAAAGATGATTCATCTCCGGATGAGAACCAGATTGCTAATGCTCACCAAACAAGGCAGTGTACTTAAAATGTAGAGAGAGGGATCACTGGGACAGGTAGAGTGAGATGATGGCGGAGGGGAGGAGAAAGTGAGATAGAGATAAGGTAACGAGATAGGGAAGGGTCAGTGATGACTAAAAGGAGAAGGTGCATGACAGAAGGATTCAGCCAGTAGGAGGTGGGGGAATGAAAATAGCCAAGTGTTGAACTGTCTTGCTCTTCTGTGCAGGTGTTATGGCCAAGGCTTCTAACGTATGTGGTGCCAACTCAGTACACTGGCACTTTGAAGCCTCTCTGCAGATGCCTCCAGGAAATGGCTGAGAAAAAGATGCAAGAAGGAGGAGAAGCTGCTTGCCTGGACTACAGTGGACAAGGTTTATAACAGAAACTCTTTCATTTATTCTCACCAGCCACTATAAAATGACCAGATTCAGCCTGTTCCAATTCTCTCATCTTCAGTCAAGAGACTAAAAGGAATGCAGGATGGTCTTGGGATTAAAACATGGCAATGGGAGGGAGCTAGAAATTGGGGGTTCTGGTTCCAGATCACTACCAAAATTCTGATATAACATTGGGGAAATCACTTGCTCTCTCTCAGCTTTCCCACTTGTGAAATTGAGGACTAATTAATGCCAGTTTCTTAGAGGTGCTATGAGGAGGAATTAACTCATGTTTGTAAAACACTTTTGAGATGCTCTGCCTGAAAACACTATGGAAATGCAAATATTATCAGCTGCATGCAACATTGGTGGGCACATTGGAAATGGCTAGGTGACCAACATCAGCAGGATTCTCCAAAGTCTGGCATAATTAATGATCTTCTATTTCTTTTCCCAGGGAAACTCCCTACACCTCAGGGATTGCTGGCACGACTCCTGGTAAGAGACCACGGAGAACAGGTTTTCTGATAAATGTGAAGTGGAACAGTTAAGTATAAAAATCAGTTTTCCAGCTAAATGCTTTAGGCTGAAGAATGTGTATGATTGGGTCTCTCTCCACCCTCCCCTGATCAGACAGAGACACACTGTTCTACACCCTCATGCTAGTTAGAATACTTTCTTCTTTAGGCAGTCACTGCAGTAGAAGCAGCAGCTCTACAGTGTGTAGTCTCCACAGTGAGAGAATCTGAAATATTTCCTCCTTCAGGAACAAGCTGGTATCTTGCTGCAGAACTTAGCTTTCTCCCTCGTTGACAGGTTGTAGCCTCATCTCCTTATGAAAGAGAAGGACACGGATATTCTGTCTTGCAGCTGCTAAAAGCCTTGCCCCAAAATATCCATGCAGCAGTGGGTGAGATGTGGGGAGTAAAGATTCCAGCTCTGCTGCAGTACCTTGAAGGTAAAGTGCTAGTTGGGAGTGACGTGGTCCATGGAGGATAGAAGAAAAAGCAGAAAATGCAGATTCCTATTGACATGTGTGGTGCCATCCATGTTGCAGTACGTGGGAATAGTGTGGAATTGAAACTGGGGTTCTAGACACCTCACTTTTTCTACAATTGTGAACCAGAGAGCTAACTCCAGTGTCAAACCGGGGGCCAACCACTTAGGATGGAATCAGGCCAGGAAGGTTTCAGTTGAATGACCATTTTACAGCAGTATCTTCCTGATCTTAGCTAGGTGGTTATTTAGGAAGGTCAATACACATGAAACTGGAGGTTTGTGAAACTCTTATGCACTGTTTTTGTGGTCACGAGTACAGTCTGATTTTTGCAAACTGAATTTTTCTGAAAAATTAAACCCTAGGGCTATGTCTAGACTGGCATGATTTTCCGCAAATGCTTTTAATGGAAACGTTTTTCCATTAAAAGCATTTGCGGAAAAGAGCGTCTAGATTGGCACGGATGCTTTTCCGCAAAAGCACTTTTTGCAGAAAAGCGTTCGTGCCAATCCAGATGGGGTTTTGCGCATGAAAGCCCCAATCGCCATTTTCGTGATCGGGGCTTCTTTGCACAAAACAATACCGCATTGTCTACATTGGCCCTCTTGCGCAAAAGCATTTGCGCAAGAGGGCTTTTGCCTGAACGGGAGCAGCATAGCATTTCCACAAGAACACTGACAATCTTACATGAGATCATCAGTGTTCTTGCGGAAATTCAAGCGGCCAGTGTAGACAGCTGGCAAGTTTTTCCGCAAGAGCAGATGATTTTGCAGAAAAACTTGCCAGTCTAGACGCAGCCTATGTTTATTGTCAAGATTAGTTCAATTTAAAAACCCATAATTTTTCTTTCTGTAAGGAAACTTAATCCATATATTATCGATAGACTCCATGCCTGTCACAACAAAGCTATGTTGACCAAGTGGGTGCCCTACGTATAATGTGTAATTTAGGTATTGTAGGCCTGATGTCTTTCACCAATTTTACAGTCGTATGAAACTATTGACATCAGTGGGAAAAAACTTAGCGTTGGTTGTGTCTATACTACAGGGTTATGTCAATATGGTTATAGTGACAAAGCTAGGACAATATAGTCTCTGTACTATGTAACTGTGAGCCAGCAAGCTAAGTTGCACAACTTCAGTTATGTGAATAATGTATCTGAAATCGATACACTTAGATCTACTTACCAGATGCTTTCCTGTCAACTCTACCTACTGTCCTCATTCTGGTGGAATTCTGGAATTGACAGGAGAGTACTTGGTGGTCAATTTATCGTATATATACTAGAGGCAATAAATTGACCCTTTCTGGATCAATCGCTGCCTGTTGATCCAGTGGTTAGTGTAGGTATACCCTAAGTGACGCACAATCCCAATGTGTTTCTGATATATATTGGACCCTACAATTTTCAAGTGGGCTTGCTATTAAAAAAAAAAGAGCTGTATCTTCCCTTGCTGCTGTTTCTGTACAGAGTCCACAGCACTATGTTCTGCAGACATTAAAGAAGGGTAAGTTAGAGCTGGCTGTTCAGAAACAGGGCCAGATTCTTAGTCGATGTAAATCAGTATAATTCCACTGACTTCAGTAAAGCTACACCAGTTTAGGATCAAGTCAGAATCTTGTATTATGCAGGAAAAATGTGCATGCATATTTAAGTCCAGTTTTCTGATGTTCTAAATAGGAATGTAAGTAACTAGTTGACTATCTGATAAGCAAAAGCTTATCGGATAGATGACTAGTTCCTTGACCAGTTGCTTCCCCCCCTCTTGCTGCCTCAAGCAGCGACAGCAAGTGGGGGGAGCAGGAGCCAGTGCTGGGGAGAGCCGGCTTAAAAGCTGGTTTCCCCCAAGCACCATCTCCGCAGGAGACAGGGTAGTAGCGGGTACTGGATGCGAGCCGGAAATCAGCTTATTCCTGACTTGTGCTCCATCCCAGATGCTGCGACTCTGCTTTTTAAATGTATTAAGAGCCTGCCATCTCTTAATACATTAAAAAATCAGAAGCTCAGCAGGGGAGAGCTAGCGTGAGCCAGCAGTCAGGTATCCCGGCTCGCGCTTCAGCCTTTTATATGTATTAAGAGCCTGTCAGCTCTTAATACACTTTAAAGGTAGAGCTGCAGCAGGGTTAGCTGCCAGGACTGAGAGCTAACCCTGCTGCGGCTCCCCTGCTTATTGACTAATCAACTAGTCGATGGAAAATTCATCAACTAGTCGATTAGTTGATTAAACTATATTTAATGTCCCTAGTGCTAAATAGTTTGATGAGACGCCAAGTGCCCTCAGCTCCCATTAAAGTCAAAAGTAATTAGGAGCAGGGCTGTCAGGGGTTGTGGGGCTTGGGGCACTCCCCAGGGGCGAGGCTTAGGGCAGCCCACCAGCCCCAGGCTCCACCTTGCCTCTGCTTCACCTTTTCTCCAAACTCTGCCCCTGTTTTGCCCTACCCTATCCCTTCCTGCCCCTGCTCTGCCCTGCTGCTGAAGCCCCCTCTTCTGAGCTGAGGGATTACTGGGGGGTCCTGGTGCAGGATGGCAGTAGGATGGGCTCCTGCCTTCGCAATCACCAAAGCAACAGGAGTGACAATGGCTCGGCAGCCCGCTTTTCTGCACCTTGCCCCACAGCCCTCTCCCAGCATCGCCGTGGCCATGGGAAGCTCATTGCCTTGGAACCAGGGCACTTTGCTTCCTACTGCCACAGAAACAATGCACACAGCTGGCTGGGAGAGGGCAGTGTGGCAGGGTGAGGCAGGGCAGTGCAGGCTGCTGGGTCTCTCTTGGACCCATCCATAGGACAACTGAGGTGGCCCACCATGGGCTCTCCCAAAGTAGGAGCTGGGGTGGCAACCCCAAAGTATCCTATGGAGTGTCCAGCATCTCGCTCCTCGTGGGTTGACTGACTCTGAATAAAAATGTATAACGTGATACTTTTTCTTAGCCCAGTAGAGAACTTTGGCATCGGTCCCTTTTATCATTGAAATCCCAGGTATGTTACATTGGCATCGGTCCCTTTTATCATTGAAATCCCAGGTATGTTACATTGGCATCGGTCCCTTTTATCATTGAAATCCCAGGTATGTTACATTGGCATCGGTCCCTTTTATCATTGAAATCCCAGGTATGTTACATTGGCATCGGTCCCTTTTATCATTGAAATCCCAGGTATGTTACATTGGCATCAGTCCCTTTTATCACTGAAATCCCAGGTATGTTACATTGGCATCAGTCCCTTTTATCATTGAAATCCCAGGTATGTTACATTGGCATCAGTCCCTTTTATCATTGAAATCCCAGGTATGTTACATTGGCATCGGTCCCTTTTATCACTGAAATCCCAGGTATGTTACATTGGCATAGGTTCCTTTTATCATTGAAATCCCAGGTATGTTACATTGGCATCGGTCCCTTTTATCATTGAAATCCCAGGCATGTTACATTGGCATAGGTCCCTTTTATCATTGAAATCCCAGGTATGTTACATTGGCATCGGTCCCTTTTATCATTGAAATCCCAGGTATGTTACATTGGCATAGGTCCCTTTTATCACTGAAATCCCAGGTATGTTACATTGGCATAGGTCCCTTTTATCATTGAAATCCCAGGTATGTTACATTGGCATCAGTCCCTTTTATCATTGAAATCCCAGGTATGTTACATTGGCATCAGTCCCTTTTATCATTGAAATCCCAGGTATGTTACATTGGCATCAGTCCCTTTTATCATTGAAATCCCAGGTATGTTACATTGGCATCGGTCCCTTTTATCATTGAAATCCCAGGTATGTTACATTGGCATCAGTCCCTTTTATCATTGAAATCCCAGGTATGTTACATTGGCATAGGTCCCTTTTATCATTGAAATCCCAGGTATGTTACATTGGCATAGGTCCCTTTTATCACTGAAATCCCAGGTATGTTACATTGGCATCAGTCCCTTTTATCATTGAAATCCCAGGTATGTTACATTGGCATAGGTCCCTTTTATCATTGAAATCCCAGGTATGTTACATTGGCATCAGTCCCTTTTATCATTGAAATCCCAGGTATGTTACATTGGCATAGGTCCCTTTTATCATTGAAATCCCAGGTATGTTACATTGGCATAGGTCCCTTTTATCACTGAAATCCCAGGTATGTTACATTGGCATAGGTCCCTTTTATGATTGAAAACTCAGATAGTTTTAAGAAGATTGACTGCAGAGGGTATATTGGGGACAGCTATTCTTGCTGTTGTAAATTACACTGTTGTTTTGCCTCCTGCTTTATAGGAAGCACAGAGAATTCTCTGAACCACGAACAGTGGGAGCACATGCTGCTTCAGGTACAGGATGACTTTCAGATGTATTAGTATACATCCCTGAGCCCAAATGTATCAGCTGGGAAAGAATTAATTATAAATTATTCATTATTAGCAGAGTGGGACAAATCATTTTATTTGCAATGTTTGTTTGATGAAATATGGGTTTTTTTTCAAAAACATTTTCATGGAAACTTTTTATTTTGTGTTATCTTTCGACCAAAAACAAAACAACCCCAACCCAAACAGAAAATATTTCGTTTTTTTTAAACGGGTGGGGGGGGGGGGTTTCAGTTGTTTTCCTGTTTATTTCTTTTTTTATCCTCTTTTCAATCAGAAAATGGAAGAGGGAAAAAAGGGATGGTGATGAGGGGTAAGAAAAGGAGAAAACAAAGAACTGAAAAATGGTTTTAGTTTTTCACTTTTTGTTTGTGGCATTGAAAATCAAGAAAACAAACAAACAAAAAATTCCACCTGTTTTGCGAAACAGACTTACCATTTTTCAGACTGCTATAATTATAAATAGCTTCATAGTAGCACTGGGAATGACACAGAACTTAACCTGAAAACCAGCATGCTAATGATGGTAGTGCATCACTGGGGTACTCGTAAAGGAGTCTTTCTTACTTTTTGACATTCAAAAGAAAATCTATTATGTGAAAACCTAAAAAGCAGCAAAGACAAGACAAGGTTTGGTGACTTTCTCATGTATCTTTTTCTAGTTAGAGCTCTTTACAGTCTCGTGTAAATCGAGACAAGGAACATTTTTGTGGCAAGTGCTGAAAATGAAATGAAAGAACTTAGTGACAGATAAGCCCGAGAAGGTCTGGGGAAATTCTGGATTACTCACCAGAATTTTCCATTCTTCTTCAAATGCTTGCTCCTGTCCATTCCAATATGGAAATCGGGAAACCAGCATTTCTTGTCACATAGCTATGGGGGCTTCCAGGCCTACGGGCGCATGCGGAAGAACAGGAGATACATCTGCAAGCCGGACAGCGGCTGTCAAGGGAGGGGCATCTTCATCACCCGCAACCCCAAGGAGATTAAACACGGGGAGCACCTGACCTGCCAGCAGTACATCTCCAAGGTAATGGGGCACCCAGAGGCCGGGCAAGGCGTGAGCATCTGGCCAGCCGTGCCCTGCGCTCCTGCTGCCAGCTCCCTCTGCGACCGCTCAGCCAGCGGCGGGGCCAGGCTGCCGTGCCTTCTTCCCTCCCATGAGCTGCTGCGAAAGCTGCCCCGGCCAGCCACATGTCTGCAGCTCACAGCCACGCCGCCCTTGTCTTCCTTATTGATGGCTTCAAATTTGACATGCGCATCTATGTCCTGGTCACGTCCTGTGACCCCCTGAAGATTTTTGTCTCCGAGGAAGGGCTGGCCTGCTTTGCCACCACAAGGTACATCGAGCCCAGCAGCAGCAACCTGGTAAAGAAGGGATGTTTCCAAGTAACTGTGTAGCGACAGTCGGACTAGGGTGGGCTGCAGACCCCGGGGAGCTCAGGTCTCATTCCCTCTCCTGCTCTGGCTGCTCCTCCCCCAGTCCCTTTACTCCCTGTCAGGGTGCTTAGTCCCATGGGGCTGTTTCCCAGCCATACACCCTGAGGCGCTGGGTTTGCTGCTGACCAGAGATGGGCGAGCGGGTTTGCTGCTGACCAGAGATGGGCGAGCAGGTTTGCTGCTGACCGGAGATGGGCGAGCAGCTTTGCTGCTGACCAGAGATGGGTGAGCGTGTTTGCTGCTGACCGGAGACGGGCGAGCGGGTTTGCTGCTGACCGGAGACGGGCGAGCGGGTTTGCAGCTGACCGGAGACGGGCGAGCGGGTTTGCTGCTGACCGGAGACGGGCGAGCGGGTTTGCAGCTGACCGGAGACGGGCGAGCGGGTTTGCTGCTGACCAGAGACGGGCGAGCGGGTTTGCTGCTGACTGGAGACGGGCGAGTGGGTTTGCTGCTGACCGGAGACGGGCGAGCGGGTTTGCTGCTGACCGGAGATGGGCGAGCGGGTTTGCTGCTGACCGGAGATGGGCGAGCGGGTTTGCTGCTGACCGGAGACGGGCGAGTGAGTTTGCTGCTGACCAGAGACGGGCGAGCGGGTTTGCTGCTGACCAGAGACGGGCGAGCGGGTTTGATGCTGACCAGAGACGGGCGAGCGGGTTTGATGCTGACCGGAGCCGGGCTGCTGAGCAGGCGGGTTTGCTGCTGACTGGAGCCGGGTGGCCGAACGGGTGGGTCAGTCGTGCACCTGGGACCGGCGCCTCCCGTGCACCGTGCGCAGGGGGCTGGGCCAGCCCAGCCTGTCGGCAGGTGTATACAAATGCCCCGGCAGGCGCCATGGCGCCCGTGGGCACCGAGTTGGGGACCACTGCAATAGGTCATATAGTCAGCAGGTGGACAGAGCATCGTCCCCTCAGCGCAGGGCCTGATCCGCCCCCCCTCCCGCACGGGGCATGCCGGGAGCATCGTCCCCTCAGTGCAGGGCCTGATCCACACCCCCCCCCCCCCGCGCGGGGCATGCCGGGAGCATCGTCCCCTCAGTGCAGGGCCTGATCCGCCCCCCCTCCCGCACGGGGCATGCTGGGAGCATCGTCCCCTCAGTGCAGGGCCTGATCCACCCCCCCTCCCGCACGGGGCATGCCGGGAGCATCGTCCCCTCAGTGCAGGGCCTGATCCACCACCCCCCCCGCGAGGGGCATGCCGGGAGCAGCGAATTGGAGAATGAGACTGAGGAAGAGGAGGAAGAAGAGTCTGCCAATGAACACAGTAAGAGCCTGGGTGGGGGAGGTCAGGGGGCGCGGCAGGCTGCCCAGCCCCTGGAGGGAGCTTTCGAGGCAGAGGAGCCGTGCCTAGGGCAGAAGAGCCAGTGCGGCTCGAGAGGGAAACGTGATCTCCTGCCGGCTGTCTCTGATCAATCTGGATGAGCAAGTGACAGAAGACGGCGAGGCAGAGACCACCCCGAGAAAGAAAAAGCGAAAACACAGGTGAGTTTCCTCCACACCGTTCTCTGCAGCCTGTTCCCTCGTGCTCCTCAGGTGTCACCTCGGCCTCCCAGGACCAGGGAGGAGCCAGCTATGTCTGGGTGGCAGCTGCCCAGGGCCTTCCCCCAGGCCAGCGCATGGCTCGCTCGGATTTGCTTTCTGTGGACGCCATGCGCATGCTGACTCCGTGATGATCGTGGCTGCCCCATACCCCAAGCCCGCAGGCTGCTGTTCGTGTACCACAACTCCGAGGCAGACACTGTAGGTGCTTCGGCATGCAGGCCTGGGGTCCCACAGCCACTCCGCCACATGCTGGATGAGACAGGGGGTTTGTCTAGGCTGGCAGGAAGGGAGACTTTGCAGGTGCTCTGGCTACAGAGACTGAGCAGGTGGAGTGCTAAGTGTCAGGAAGCAGCTCTTGTTTGGGTCCCTGGGGGTGTGACAGTAAGACCCAGGAGGGAACTGTCTGCAGCAGATAGCTCATGTTAGTTCACTGTCTCTGCCCAGCACGGGGGAGGCCTCAGCTGGAGTGCTGTGTCCAGTCCTGGGCACCCCACGGTAGGAAAGTGACTCTGCTCTGCAGCACAGCAATACAGCGATGAAAGGGTTAGAAAAACAGACCTGTGGGAAAAGGTCAAAAAATTGCCACTTTAGTCGTGAGAAAAGGAGGCTGGGCAGCAATGTTCCCTCTAATTTTTCCATCCATGTGCGGAATAAATTGTTGCTACCCCGAGGCATGTGCGGATGTGCACCGCCAGTAGCAACACAGAAGGAGCTGTGGGCACCCCGCTGATCAGCTGCGTGGCTTGGGCTCTCTGCTGAGCAGCCACACACGTGCCCAGGTTACAGGGAGCGCTGCTGGGGGCCTGGTTCAGTCAAGGGCTGTTAGAGTGGGGCTGGTGCCCACTTGCTCCTCTTGTTCAGTGGAGACAGGAGAATCAGCAATGGGCTTAATCTGCAGCCAGGTTAGCTCCTAGGAAAAGCTTTGTAAGGACAAGGGGAGCTAAGCTCCAGAGCAGGGCGGGTCTGGGATCCCCAGCCCTGGAGGTTAGAAGAGCAGTCGGACAGCCCCCTCTCCTGGCTGGTCTTGGTACAGGACCTGCCTCGGCGAGGTTCTCTCCAGCCCCCTTGTCCCATTTCTTAGTGTGCGCCACACGCCTCCGCTGGCCGTTCGCTTGCCTGGCTTGGGCCGGGTACTGGCGGGGATCCATGCCCCTGCTCAGTGTCTGTGGGGTGCCCCTGCGAGGTCACGCTGTGGTGCAGCAAGTAGGGGCTTGCAGGGTTCCAAGCCAAGCTCCGTTCCTGGCCCTTATAGGGGCCTCGGTCCCTTGGCTGCCTTAGGGAGTACGCCAGAGACCAGCGCACAGCTGTATTGCCCACAAAGCCTGGGGCCGTCCTGGGTCAGCGCCTGACGCGGGGAAGCGAAGTGCCTGGGAAGGGGCTGAAAGGAACCATGTGAACCTTCTCTGGGAAGCCAGGGTGCAGGGCCTGCATCCACTCAGGCTGGACAGCCGTTGCAAGGCTCCAGCTGCCACCGCCAGCCTGAAGGTGAGGACTGCAGCCTGCTCTATTTTAGGCAGCCCCCGGCAGGTGGGTTGTTTGCGCGCACACTGCGGGGTGCAGGGGGCGAGTGTGCAACTGGCCATTGCCCGCTTGACTGACAGTTGCCAGGCAGGAATTATGCCAGTGGGGTTCTGCACATCTGAGCCTGCAGTGGGCGGCTTCTGCCCTCAATGCAAGGGGGAGCCTGTCTTTCCCCTTCCTTGTTCATCCGCAGAGCAGACGCCCTTGGGGAGCAGTGCCCAGGCCTCAGCCTGTCGAAAAGCAGCAGACAGCACTGACTTTTGGGGCCTGAAAGCCAGTGGGCTCTCTGGGGGAATCTCAGGCCGTTCAGTCTCCCCCAGTGTGGAATTCCAAGTGGGACCCCTCCTTCCCCTCCTCGCTGCCGGCCTGCCTGCCCTGTCCTGGACCAGGGCCAGGTGTGCGGAGGGCGTCCTGTGCTGGCAGAAGGTGCTGGCGTGGGAAACCCTGAGGGCAGCAGGCCTCTGGAATGGAGAGCTCCCAAAGAAACACAGCAGCATGGCCGTCCCGGGCGCTGCCGTCTAGCGCAGGGGCACAGGCGTCCCTTGGGAACGGCAGCTGCACTGAGCAAGTGCAGATCCGAGAGCGGTGAGTGGAAGGCAAGCCAGGGCTCCTCTCAGCCCCACCTCCCTCTGGCAAGTGCTGCGGACCCCCGCCCACCGAGGCACGCTGTTAGCACTGGCTGCCATGCCCTGACCACGTTCCCCTTGCGCAGGCCGAAGCTGGGGGCTTCCCACCCGCACTGGCCGAGCCAGCGGCTCCCCCAAGGCTGGAGAGAGGCGGGCAAGTTCAGTCCCCAGATGGCCGCAGGGCTCAGGGCTCAGAACGTGCCTGCTGGGAGGCAGATGTTGGCATGTGTGCCTTGAGAGCTGTGCACTCCTTTTGCGCAC
Source organism: Pelodiscus sinensis (assembly GCF_049634645.1). Lineage (NCBI taxonomy): Eukaryota > Metazoa > Chordata > Testudines > Trionychidae > Pelodiscus > Pelodiscus sinensis. Next base: position 2,555,599 of record NW_027465849.1, read on the forward strand.
TGCGCAGCTGGGGCTGGCAGGGATTGGCCCTGGGTCTGGCCTGGGCCAGAAAGTCCCCCTCCCTGCCTGTGCCTCTCGGAGTGAGCTGTGGGCAGGAGGGCTGGGGTCTCTCCTGGCACCTCGCCGTGGGGCGAGAGAACACAAACGGCAGCATCTTCTTCCAGGTGGGACTGTTAATGCCCCTGATCCACAAGGCCCACACTGAAGGTCACAGTCTCTTGTGCTGTGGGGAGAACACGGTTTCTTGCTGGCTGCTGGGCCTGGCTGCCTCCTCTCGGGAGGGGGCCAGATACTATGATGATCAGCACCTAAGAAGCGGGGGCAGTGGCCGTGGGGCCAGAAATCACTTCAAAGGGCTGCTCCCCAGGGGAAAAGCCGGAAAAAAGCGTCTAGACTGGCACAATCCTCCGGAATAAAGCCCTTTTCTGGAGGATCTCTTATTCCTACCTGAAAGTAGGATTTCCCTATTCTGACATACCTGCTTAGCATCCCTTTTCCAGAATTTAGGGCCAGTGTAGACGTAGCCTTAGATCTATGATTTTATTGATCAAAAGACGGGCTGTATGCAGCATCCTAACCCTCTACATCTGTCATCAATGTTTAGTGCCACTGAGACACCAGCAGGTCTGATAAAATAACAAGATTTTTATTAGATCATACAAATAAACAAACCAGGACTCCCTGCAACAGAGCAATAATGGCTCAGACTTTGGCACAGATGTTATCTTAGGGGATGAACTCCAAAGCCCAGATGCTTACAATAGTGGAACAAGACAATAGGGAAGGACTATCCTATGGAAATTTCAGGACCTGGATTCCAGCAACCTCTGGAACAGGTAGTTGGGCTTCCCTCAATCTTCTGTCCCACCCCGTCCTGTGTGTGGCATGAAGACCCTCCCTGTCTGGGTTTGTGCAGGGATGTATGTTAAAGGGTCCCTTCTAGACATTCTCTCCCCTGGCTCCTAGCAGGGCTGGCTCCCTGTGAGAGGTCTCTGTGCCTGCTCACTCAGCACAGAGCACCCAGAGACACAGAGCCCTGCCAGAGTGACAGACACTCCCCTAGCTGTTTTCCAGTTGCTGGGCAGAGTCACATGACTCTCCATGTTCCCTCCCTTTCCTCTGTTTTGGCACCAAAAGTCTGGAGAAGAAGGGGCCCCAAGATGGAGGCCAGGTTGTCCTTTTGCCAATTCAAGATGGAGATTCAACCAAAATGGCAGCCATATCAATCAAATGTGTATTTAACCCATTTCTTTCCAATATTGCGAGCTCTGATGCCAAAGCTGACAGAATCACTCGTCAGCAATGGAAACTCCAGCTCCGTTCCCAGCACGGGGCTTTTTCTCTGATGTCTATGGGAGATGTAGGAGGCAGGTTAGGATACCAGGCAGAGACCTGGATTCACTTCCCTGCTACTCCGCAGGTGCCCTGTGCGACTCTGGGCAAGTCATTGAGCCTGTCTGTGCCTCAGTTTCCCATCAGTGCAATGAAGGTGTTGGGCCTCATGGGAGAGGGCATCAGGGGTTAAAGATATTAACTGATGGGGGGATCAGTTGCTATGGCGATGGAGGCTGTGTAATCCTTTAGCTAGCTTCCCCAAATCAGTGGTGGGACGGGACGCGCCTCGATCCAGCCCAGGCAAACGTTTGGCCCCAGAGTCCCGGGGAGGGAGGGAGAATCCCACCACTGCACACTACAGCCCCACGCAGCCTGGTGCCAAGAACTAACAGAGGACATGGGGGAGGAGCTGCCTGGGTCGGAGGCCCCCCACTTAACCCCCATCTCTGCTCCCTGAGTTATCTGCGCCAGACTGGGGGACACTCTCTGGCTCTCCAAGGTCTTTCAGCCCCATTCTGGGCTCCTGCCTGCTGGCTGCTCCCCAGGCTCCCCTCCCTCTCACGTCTCCATGGCCAGGCCTCCTGCCATCCTTGTTCTGGGGCCCTGCCCAGGCCAGTCCAGCCTCCCTCTCACCCTCCTTCCCCCCAGGACCTTGGGAGAGGGCCAGCTGTGGGGACCCCACTGGAGGCAGAGCCTCTGGCATGGGGCCAGTTGCCAGCACGCCAGGAGATGGGCAGAGTCTGTGGTGCAGAGTTGGCAGCCAAGAGCCCACAGCACAGGGCCAGCAAGCAGGAGCCTGGGTTGGGGGCGACTCCTCCAGCGCCCTTCCCTTCCTACCCCTAGTCCCTGGTAAAATGTCGAACTGAGTCACCAATGGCAATTGGATCACTTCTACAGTTACTGTTCTGTATGTTTGCATCCCTAGTAGAGACGTAGGCAGTGCTGTCATGCCCTTTTGTACCACGTGTACAGCACAAAGACATAAGGGGCACAGCATGGTTCCATAAAGGTAGGAAGCGGGCTGGTTAAATCTAGTCTCAGATGAAGTGCTGTACACAGCGCCTTGGACCTACCAACAGGCAGGTTATAAAGGATGACTTCAGTTCTGTCACTTGGGAGCCTCCTTTTCTGTCAGGGGAATGTAAGAACACTGCAGAGAAGGGCTTCCCAGAGCCTGGTATCATCTGCAACCTTTTCCATACAGTGAACTATTGCTGACTTAGAGCAATTAAATTGCTATTGGCTATTTGGGCTCTTGAATACATTTAATAACGAACCAGGGTGCTATCAAGCCACTGACTTTACAGTTTATTCACAGCGCAGAACAGCAAATCAAAACAGAGACTTGGTTCCTTAGCTCCTGCCCACTGAGCCCCTGACTATGATGACATAAGTTAAAGCAACTCCAGGAGACCCCAGCCAAGGTCGGGCCCCTTTGTGTTGGGTGTGATGCAGAAACATCTGGTCTGGATGGGAAACCTACCAGCAGAACTCTACTGGTCTAGCTGGATCCACTACAGCTGTCCCAGGCTAACTCCCCATGGGGCCATGCTTACTTCATGGTAAAAATGGAGGCTCTCTCATACTGGAATGACGATGTGGCCACAGGGAGTCACTCGGAGACAACTGCAGGGATTATTTACACCAGTGCCATTCTACTAGTAGATCTCCTTGTGCAGACAATTTCTTCGCTGCTGTTTGTTGGCAGGAGAGTTCCATCCCCTACAAATGGCAGCAGCTTCATCGGCAGGGGAGTGCTGTTCACAGGGGTGTTTTTTGTCGGTAAAACTTTTGTCATTTTTGCACGATAAAAGTTTTGCGGGTGAAGTGCCCACACAGACAAACCTCACTGAGAGACAGCCCCTGCCTGAAAGTGTTCACAGTTTTGGGCAGGATTTTCAACAGCCATGAAGACGGAAGGAAGAGCAGTGAGCAAAGTGGGGGAGACAGGAGAGGAGGCAGTTAGCTGGAGGGGTTTCGGGGAAGAAGGAGAGAAAGGGCGGAGCCTGGGGAAGGAGTGGGACAAGTAGAAAGTTGCCAACCCCAGTCAGTGATGACAGCATCCCCTACTGGGAAGGGAGGGGGAAGGGAGGGAGGCTGATGGAATTACCTGGACAAAGACAGTTGCCACAGGGGGCTATTGTTCAGCACTGACCAATGGCATCTCCCCAACACCCTGCTCAGAGCTGGGCTCTGGTATCTCCCCTGCCCGTACCCGTTCCCCCAGTTTACAGTTGGTCAGTGGGGATTCCCCCTTTGCTCCCTTGCCGGAAACACTGACAGTCCCCCCACACGTCTTTTCTAGCCCCGCAGGTTGGGGCAGGCCCCGTTTCTCCAGCACGAAGGTGAAGATGGGCGCAGACACCAGGAGCAGCAGGACCAGGCTGCAGCGGGCAGCCCAGACAGTGAGAGACACGGCTGGTCCTGCAGAACATAAAGGGATATGATGATGGCTGTGTGCAAAGCAGCATGTGGTACAGCACTAGGCACAGAGCAGCTGCTGAGTAACAGGGACCCTCTGGGAGCTCCCAGAAGCCTGGCTCTATGGGGGAAAGTTCCCCTGATGGGAGGCCTAAGTGATGGATGCCATTGGGGAGGCTCCTGCCTTTGCCCAGAAGAGTCACTCTTGCCCCAATTTGCTGAGGCTGCTCCTGAGACTGTGCAAAGGCCTCACATTAGCCGGTGACAGAGCAGCCCAGTCCCTATTGCCCTCCCCAGTGTGACTGAGAGCTCACCGCGGGGGCAACCTGCACTGGGCAGAGGGCAGTGTGAGGCCGTCTCACCAGCTGTGTGCTCGGGAGAGGGTGGATGTGAGATGTAAGCAATGCCAGGGGCCATGCTGCCCTCTGCCCGGGGGAACAGCACTGGCAGAGCCCAGCCCAGCTGGCGTCACTGTACTGCAGGCTAAGGAGGTGCCTTGGGGTGAGTTTGGCCCAGACTTTGTGCCCTGGGGCTAGGGCTGGGGGCACAGAGCCGGGCTCTGCTAACCAGGGTGCAACTGAGCAATAACCCGTTACCTGGGCGGGTCGGCTCCTCTGCTCCTTCACTGCTGCTCCCACCACCTGTGTGACAAGGGCAAAGAGATTCAAATTGTGTGGAAGAGACGCCTGCAGCCCCCGCAGGGACGCGCCCCCCAGTTCGCTCGGGTTGCACCGGGATTCTGTGTAATGGCCTCAGAGGAGCCAGCGACAGACCCGGCAACTAGACCCGATTGTCCCTCCCCAGAGTGGCTGCAGCTCACTGAAGGGTGATCCCTACCCGGGCACAGGGCAGCACGTGGCCTTGGCACCGGCTGTGTGCTCAGGAGAGGGTGGATGTGGGACATTAGTGATGCCAGGGGCCGTGATGCCGTCTGCTATGGGGGAACAGAAACAGCACAGCACAGCCCAGATGGGGTCACTGAGCAGCAGGCTGAGGAGGTACCTGCCCGGGGTGAGTTTGGCCCAGACTTTGTGCCCTGGGGTTGGGGCTGGGGGCACAGAGCCGGGTTCTGCTAAGCAGGGTGTGACAGCAGTGGCCTGTTACCTGGGTGGGTCGGCTTCTCTGCTCCTCCACTGTTGCTCCCACCGCTGCCTGTGTGACAAGGGCAAAGAGATTCGCACCGTGTGGGAGAGACGTCTGCAGCCCCCGCAGGGACGCGCCTCCCAGCGACAGACAGAGTGGTGCTGCCGGCCCTAGGCTAGATCCACAGGTATAAATCAGCATCACTATTGGCGTCAGTGGGCCACATCCTCAGCGGGTGTAAATTGGCCTCCCTCCATTGGAGTCCACAGGGCTCTGCCAGTTCACACCAGTGGAGCAGCTGATCTCTGAACTCTCTCGCTCTGAGTCTCACACTCAGTTTCCCCACGGCCGACCCAGGCAGGACATCACTGTCCATTGAGCAACCCGGCATCTCACTCATCCTGCCACCTGGCACTGGGGTCAAGGCTTCAACTAGGTGTAAATGCCCCAGGCAGCCCTGAGCCAGGATTTCCCTGCCCCCCACACTCAGCTGCGCTTGTCTGTGGACCCCCCTCAGGGAGCTGAATGTGGGGAGACAGACTGGGGCTCAGGCTAAGGGATGGGTCTGTGTGCACGAGCAACATTCCCCAGCTGCCCTAGGCCTGGGGCAGCACCAAGCCTAGGCCCTGCTCACGCCCAGCGCTGAGGGCTCAGGGGAGTTACGTGCTACCTGGCCCTGGGGCTGCCCCTCTGCACAGGATGCGTTCCCCGCAGAGAGATGGGGCTGCCCTGGTGTCAGTGCTGCAGGCAGAGGAGTTACCCCAGGGGCACATTTGGCCTAGAGTCACTATGCAGCGAGGGGAGAGCTGGAGGAAGAGCAGAGCCAGGCTCGGATCCCAGGGTCTGTCCCAGGAGCCGTCAGAGTTGGGGGGTCTGACTCCTCGGCTCTGCTGCTCGCCTGCCTGTGCCAGGGGGGCAAGGGGAATCTGGGCCCATCGGTGCCACCAGGTGATACTCAGTGTGTGAGAGACGTGGCTGCAATGGCTGAGCCCAGCCCTGCACCAGTCCCATGGGTCAGGGCTGTGCCCTGGGTGGAACCTCCCCAAAGGGGTTCACTCTGGTTTCCTCAGACCTGCCAATTACATGCTTCCCTGGACTCCCCCACATGCTGTTCTGGAGCCTGGGGGTAGCGCTCAGCTATGATCCTGGAGACCCTACACTCTATACCCAGCTCTTCACTGAGCATCAGTGCACTGCAGTCACTAGCACACAAGATCTCATGGGCCAACGGTATAGCTAGGTGACAGTTGTCATTCTTCCCTTGGTATGGGTGTCCTTTTGAAGCCTCAGGAGGGCACAGAATGTGTCCCCTCAGGGCATGAGTCACCTGTTGGACTAGCTGGCATGTCCCACCCAAAGACAGAAGTCAAACTACTCCTAGGCCCCTTGTACAGATAGTGGAAAGTTGCACCAGGTCTCCTGGGGCACAGCCGGGAACAGAGCTGAGGGCTCTAGTACAGCAGGCTGCTCTCGCTCATGCACTTTGCCTCACTGCCTTTCCGAGGGGAGGTGCCGCATTTATGGGCTTGGCTCTGCTGTCTCTAACACTAACCAAAATCTGCTCCCTGAGCCAGGAATTGAAGCCAGGAGTCCTCAAAGTCAGCACCCCTCTGTTATTTCACTATCAGTGGTGTGTGTGAGCCACTGACAAAGCAGGTGTCATGTTTCCAAATAGGGTCTGGTCTACATGGAATACAAGAGCCAGCTTCTTCTGCCTGACACCCTGTCATCCTAAACTCAAAACTCCGGTCATCTGAAGAAGTGGGCTGTGCCCATGAAAGCTCATGATACCATCTGCGTGTTTTGTTAGTCTATAAAGTGCTACCAGACCAATTGTTGTTTTTTACCCTGTCTCTCAGCCATCTGCATCTGGATTCTCTCTCTGCTATAGGATGGACAATTGTACATATTCCACTCCCCTTACCGGTGACTCTGAGGTGCTGGGCAGGGCTGAGCTGGGATCCATTCACCCGGTTGTCGCTGTCCTTGATCTCGTACCCACAGGAGTAATTCCCGGAGCTGCCCCTGGATACCACACGGTTATAGTCGTAGGTGATCTTCTCCTCCAAGCCCTTCTGAGATGAAACCTCCTCCCCATCGCGACAGAAGACGATGCGGGTGGCGAGGAGCTGGGAGAACACGGAGCATTGGAGCAGCACGGAGTCCCCTGGCTGGGCCGATGTTTGGTTAAGGTAGATGGTAGGCGAAGGAAGAGTTCCTGGGAAGGGGAATAAACCAAAGCCATTCATGGGGCCATCGGCAATGCCTATTTCAGGGGGAGCCCAGCTGTTTGCCAAAGAAAGCTGGTTGCTCTGGAAGCAGCTTGCAGCTTCTAGGTGGTTCCTAGGCCATGGAGGAGTTCTGGGCAGTGTGCTCTCTACCCTGGGCACTTGAGCGACTGCTCAGGAGAGAGTCAAATGCCGCCCAGCTGATGAGCAGAGTGCCCCCAGCTAGGTTTTTGGTTTCCACTGGAGGTGCACATTCACACATGCCGTGGTGCACATGACATTTATTCCACACATGGATGGACAAGATTAGTGGGAATGTTGTTTATGGGCTAGACCCCAGGGAGCCTGGGAAGTTCCATGTGAGGACTGTGACAGTCTGGAGAATTTAGCCTCTTTTCCCACAATCCTCCTGGGTGCCTGCAATTGTAACCCACACGCCTAGCGTGGTTCACTGTCCCATGGAGAGGCACTTATATCACATACAGTGAGACATGAGGACCAGGGAGCTCTACAGCCTAAATACAGAGGCAGCTGGCTTTATAGCTCAAGCTGAAAGGATCCTCCACTAAGGTCTAGGGAGCTGAGGTTCAAATCTGCCTGCTGTCTCATATCACTGTGCAATGATCCACCATCCCCTGGAGCAGTGCTAGGGAACTCAGGGATAGACAAGTGCTAATATTGCAAGAGGGGGGATACCAGGGCATGTGCTGAGCCGGGGTGAACAAGTGTGGGATGTACAGCCCTGTGTGGGTGATGGCTGGGAAACAGGCACATAGCATGGACATCCCTCTGTGAGGCAAGGCAGGAGGAGCTCTCACTCCCCCAGGGCTGTGGGGTCTGGAGCAGGCTGTTATTTCAGCACAACTGGGTAATGGGGGGTACTGTCAGCTCTTTGGGGGCCTGGACCAGAACCTCCTGTAGTGGGTGTAGCACCTGGTGCAATGGTCCCTGATCCTGAGAGCGGTGTCTGGGAGCCATAATAATTAATAGCAGTAATCTGCAACAGAACCTCTTTCTATCAGTGGAGACCCCCCCTCTGGTGTAAGTGTGTCTGAGGACAGACAGACAGGGGGACTCACCAGGAGCTGAGCAGATCTCCTGGCTGCTGGGACTCAGCACTAGGAACAGAAAATGCCATGTGGTTAGTGCTGGAGATTAAATCCCCCCCATTTCTCTGAGGTCCCTCTTCAGGGACAAAACCTGTCTGTAACTGAGAAATAAATCCCTGATCTGTGTGTGGCTGAAGAAGCGAACCAGGCAGGATGTTAGATCTGGGACAGGGCAGATCCCTTGTGCGCACAGACCTCGGCTGAGCTGGGATCGCCTTTCCCTTCAGCTCTCTAGGGGGCCAGATCCTCTGGTGCAAATCGGCATTGACTCCAGTGAAGCAACACCAGTTCATATGAGTTGGGGATGTGGCCCAGAAGCTCTCACACTCAGTTCTGCTGGTTCCCATTTCTCGCACTGAAGAGAAGTTGCTGACAGTCTGGACCAGCTACTGCTCTCGGTTCTGTTTCCTCCCACCCTGCTCTGAATTAGCCCCGGATTCCCATGTACTCACTGTGCAGCAAGAGGCACAGAGACAGCAGCATCGGGTCAGCGGAGAGAACCAATCGGGATGGAAACAGCTCAGCAGCGTCTCTTCCAATGGGTGTCAGCAGCAGGGCACAATTAAAAGTTTCACCCAGATCCCACCTTCCCCCTCTGTCCCGTCTGACTTCAGGAGAAGAGAACTTCCAGTGTCGGTCTCTGCTCCAGTCTGCCCATGTCTCCCCCACTCCTTCAGGTTGGATATTCAACCAGCTTTTCTCTCAGCTCCCAGGCCTCCTTGGGTCAGTAGGGCTCAGGCAGCAGAGACACCTGCTCTGTCCCCTTCTCAGGTCTGATATTCATCACCGCTCCGCTCCGCTTCCTGTCCTACGTCACCCCCCTTCCCCGCACTGGCCACAGCGTCTCTATTTAGGGCTGCCGGATTGAGAACTGAAGAGGCCTGGTTTGCATGCTTACAGCTAAACATATCACTGAAGAAATGGCTCCCATCCCATCTCCGTGTCTGAGACAGCTCCTGGCTTACGGCACAGCTGGGCCAGGGTGAAGGGTGACTGGGGTGGGGCTCAGATGTTGGAGGAGCCTGAACCTTTTGCCTCCACCCTGGTCTCCAGTCCCTGGTGAGAAGGACCCAGCTCACCCAGAGGAAAATTCACTGTCTGGGCTTAAGGGCACATAAATGGGACCTGGGTCTCATGTGGGACCCTCTGCACAGGGGTGAATGAAACTCCCAGTTACCACAGGGCTGCACGGGCTTCCCCGCTTGCTTAGTCTTCTCCATCCCATCCTCGAATGCCAGCTCCAGCCACTTCTGCCTTGACTGCCCCGCTCCCCATTCCTGGCTCCTTTGGAGTCTGTTGTTGATGTAGAGAGATGGGCACCAAGGCATGGCCAGACGGGGAAGGACACAAGGCAGCTGAGAAAGAGCATCTAGAAGTGACCACTGAGCAGGTGGGAGCTGGAATCGGTGTTGCTAAGTCAGTGGGGGAACCAGAGCAAAAGGCCAAAGAAAGGTATCTTGGGAATAGACGTTAGCACCTCTGCAGGAAGCCAGACAGCTGAGGGCCTCAAGACAAATGTGTCAGAAGCACAGGGCAGAGCAGTTTTACAGAGCAACTGACGCAGAAGTGGATTGTCCTGGGATGGAGGCTGGGCACATTTCACCCCCGGTGGAGGCAGCTGGACGGGGGGTGCTCGGGAGTGTTCAGATGCTGGAGGGATGCCCAGTGCAGTTCAAGGGAGGGAAAGCAGATCAGTTTCACACTGCTGGTTAAAAGCAGAGCCTAGATGCTGACAGGGTGGAAAAGGGGAAATATGCCCTGTCGTTTTAAAAAAAAATCATCATTCATTTGTGGGGAATATTTTATTTACATTCCCCTCCCCCACATTTCCCTCTCATTCCTGGTGCCAGCATGGTCAAAACGGAGGAAGAGGAAACCCATAGGAATGTATGAACATAAGTCTTTCAGTGCTGATGAGCGATTATGGGGCTCCATTTAAACTGCCTGAAAGGGGCTGATTTCCAGCAGGGGGGGCTCAGCTCAGTCTGTCTGTCACCCCTTAATATGGCTCATGTTGGGCTCTATAAATCCGTGGCCATTGTGGAAGGTTTGGCAAGAATTGTTGTGCCAATGATGTACATGTTGAATCAGTGTGAGACCAGCTGTAGAGACCAGTCTGCCCTTGGCCCTCGGGTGAGACGCAACCCAGGGTGCTCAGAGCCAGCTGTGAAGGGATGTTGTGAGAAAGCTTCTCTTGCACAGCCAGCCTGCATGGATGCTGAGTGGCCAGGACAGTTCTCAGCTTCCCCGGCCTTCCTGGTAGGGTGAACATGGATCATTTCCTGCTGTGGCAATAGAGGCAGCTGCCCCCAGGAACCACACAGCCCCTGCCGGTATAGTGCTTCATGGGAAGTTGTCTGGTATCACGAGGGGATGAATTTATCCTGCTCCAGTTACACCAGTGTCAGTCCCTGTGCTCACCTGGCTCTGGTGTAAGTGCCTTTTTCTGCTTTCTCTTATAGTGTTTTAGAAGCAACACAAACTGTGCGGCATAAACATTTCAAAGTGAATTAAATTAACCATGAGAAAAATTACCAAGGGCTGTGGTGGACTCTCTGTTAGTCAATTTTAAAATCAAGGGTGGATGTTTTTGTCACAGTGATGCTTTTCTGAGGCAGTTCGGAAGAGTTCTGGGGCAGTTCTCTGGCCTGTGTTATACCGTGGGGGAGGAGTCAGATTAAATGATCCCAGTGAGGCCTTCTGGCCTTTGAGTCTATGAATGAAGCTACCAAAGCCCCTGACTTGAACATTGGAGCATTCGTGTGTAGAGCCATTGAATTATCCTGGTAAATTTCCCCGTGCATAGTGAGACTCTGGGATTCACAGCTCTTCCTAACAATGCTCTGCCAGTCCTGGTACGTCCCCTGTCACTGGGGTATTTGAGCCCCTCAGTGCCATCAGTGGGCTTTCTCCTCACACACTCCAGAGAGGCAGGGCAGCTCCTGCTTATTTCTCAGATGAAGCACAGAGAGACTCAGGGTATGTCTACACTACAGCGCTAATTCGAACTAAGCTAATTCGAACTAACGCATCCAGACTAAAAAATTAGTTCGAATTAGCGTTTTGCTAATTCAAACTAGCATGTCCACATTAAGTGGACCCTGAACCGGGGTTAAGGATGGCCGGAAGCAGTGCCGGCAGGGCATCAGATTAGGACTTAGAGCGTGGAGCTGCTGTCTCAGGCTAGCCGAGGGCTGCGCTTAAAGGGACCCGACCCCCACCCTGGACAGACAGTTCTCAGGGGTTCCCCACTTGCAAAGCAGTCCTGGCTTGGAGTGCCCTGAGTGCCCACACTCGGCACATCACAGCACTCGGCCATCAGCCCGGCTGCACTTGCTGCAGGCTGCCATCCGGGGGGGACGTCAATTGGGGGGCTGCAGGAGAGCTTCCACCCCGAGGAGCCTGCAGAGCCACCCCAGTCCTCCCCATTGGGGGCTCGTACCCCATTCCTCCCTCACCTCCTTCCACTTACCCCTCCCTAGCCCCCCTTCCTGATGTACAAAATAAAGGACACGTGTGTTCGAAAATAGAAACTCTCTTTATTGAACAGAACTCGGGCAGACTGGGAAAAGGAGGTGGGAGAGGTGAAGAGAGAGGATGGGAGAGGGGAGGGCAACTACAATGATCAGGGGTTTGGAACAGGTTCCATATGAAGAGAGGCTAAAGAGACTGGGACTTTTCAGCTTAGAAAAGAGGAGACTGAGGGGGGATAGGATAGAGGTCTATAAAAGCATGAGTGGGGTGGAGAGGGTGGATAAAGAAAAGTTCTTCATTAGTTCCCATAATAGAAGGACTAGAGGACACCAAATGAAAGGAATGGGTAGCAGGCTTCAAACTAACAACAGAAAGTTCTTCTTCACAAAGCAAATAGTCAACCTGTGGAACTCCTTGCTGCAGGAGGCTGTGAAGACTAGAACTAGAACAGAGTTTAAAGAGAAGTGAGATAAAGTCATGGAGGTTGGGTCCATGGAGTGGTATTAGCAAGGGGGTAGAAATGGTGTCCCTGGCCTCTGTTTGTGGAAGGCTGGAGATGGATGGCACGAGACAAATGGCTTGATCACTGTCTTCGGTCCATCCCCTCCAGGGTACCTAGCGTTGGCCGCTGTCGGCAGACAGGCTACTGGGCTGGATGGACCTTTGTTCTGACCCAGTACGGCCATTCTTATGTTTTTATGTTCTAAGTTCAGGGCTCAGGGTCAGGGTCTCACTGGACCACCTTGATTTTCATGCAAACCTGCTCCTGGGTGGCCAGGCTGGCAGCTATCCTGCCCTACACGGCCACTTTTCTGTGCCTAGTGTGGATGTCGTGGATGTTGGAGGCTTGCCCCTCGCCGGCCGCTGCCCCCGCCCCTGGCAGAACCCTCGGAGCAGGGAGCTGACGGCCGCTTGAAGAGACCATACCAATGCACCCCCCCTTCCCAGCGCACAGCCCCCCCGGTTCCTCCGTGCACTGCCCTTCCCAGCGCACAGCCCACTAGCTCCCCCATGCACCCCGCCTTCCCAGCACACAGCCCCCGGCTCCGCCATGCACCCCGCCTTCCCAGCGCACAGCCCCCCGGCTCCTCCATGCACCCCCCCTTCCCAGCGCACAGCCCCCCGGCTCCTCCATGCACCCCGCCTTCCCAGCGCACAGCCCCCCGGCTCCTCCATGCACCCCCCTTCCCAGCGCACAGTCCCCTGGCTCCCCCATGCACCCTGCCTTCCCAGCGCACAGTCCCCCGGCTCCCCCGTGCACCCCGCCTTCCCAGCGCACAGTCCCCCGGCTCCCCCGTGCACCCCGCCTTCCCAGCGCACAGTCCCCCGGCTCCCCCGTGCACCCCGCCTTCCCAGCGCACAGTCCTCTGGCTCCCCCGTGCACCCCACTTCCCAGTGCGCAGCCCCCCAGATCCCCCATGCATCCACTTCCCAGTGCACAGCCCCCCGCCTCTCCCGTGCACTACACTTTCCAACGCACAGCCCCCCGGCTCCCCACTACACCCCCCCTTCACAGCGCACAGCCCGCCGGCTCCCCCGTTCACCTCCTTTCCCAGCGAACAGCCCGCCGGCTCCCCACTACACCCCCCTTCCCAGCGCACAGACCCCCGGCTCCCCACTACACCCCCCCCTTCACAGCGCACAGCCCGCCGGCTCCCCCGTTCACCTCCCTTCCCAGTGAACAGCCCGCCGGCTCCCCCGTTCACCCCCCTTCCCAGCGCACAGCCCCCCAACTCCCCTGCCCTGTACCCCAGGCCACAATGCCCCAGCCCCCCCTGCCCTATTCCCCAGACCACCAGCCCCCGTTCCCCCAGCCCCTCTGCCCTGTCCCTCAGCTCCCGTTCCCCCAGCCCCTCCTGCCCTGTCCCCCAGCCCCTCCTGCCCTGTCCCCCAGCGTCCCTGTCCCCCTGCCCTCGTTCCCCCAGCCTCCCCGGCCCTGTCCCCCAGTCCCACTGTTTCCCCAGCCCCCCTGCCCTGTCCGCCAGTTCCCCCAGACTCTCCTGCCCTGTCCCCCAGCCCCCGTTCCCCTGGCCCCTCCTGCCCTGTCCCCCAGCCCTCCTGTTCCCCCAGCCTCCCCTGCCCTGTCCCCCAGTTCCTCCAGCCCCCACTGCCCTGCCCCCCAGCCGCCGTTGCCCCAGACCCTCCTGCCCTATCCCCCAGTCCCACTGTTCCCCCAGCCCCCCGACCTGTCCCCCAACCCCCGTTTCCCCAGCGCCTCCTGCCCTATCCCCCACCCGCCTGCCCCCAGCCCCCCGCCCTTTCCCCCTGCTGCCATACACCCAGCCCTCCCTGCCCTCTTCCCCAACCCCCCTGTTCCCTCAGCCCCTCCTGCCCTATTTTCCCAGCCCCCGTTCTCCCAGCCCCCCAGCCCCTCTGTTCCGCCAGCCCCTCCTGCCCTGTCCCCAGCCCCTCTGTTGCCCCAGCCCCCCTGCCCTGTTCCCCAGCCTCCGTGTCCCCCAGCCCCCCCTGCCCTGTCCCCGAGCCTCCCTGTCCCCAGCCCCTCTGTTCCCCTAGCCCACCCTGCCCTGTCCCCCAGTTCCCCCAGCCCTCCTGTTCCCCCAGCCCCTCCTGCCCTGTCCCCCAGCCTCCCTGTCCCCCAGGCTCCGCTGCCCTCTCCCCCTGCCCCCTGTTCCCCCAGTCCCTCCTGCCCTGCCCCCCTGTTTCCCCAGCCCCTCCTGCCCTGTCCCGCCGCCCCCCGTTTCCTGCAGCCCCCGTGGCACCGCCCTGCGCAGCCCAGCAGCAGCCGGGGGCGGGGCGCTAGCGAGAATGAGGCTCGGGGGCGGGGCTGCAGAGCGGGGGCGGGGCCTCTGCAGATGCTCAAGGCGCTGTCAGTTCCCTCCAGCAAGCCAGGGCAGCGAGATGCTCTCCCCAGTGGGTCTGGCCCAGGGAAGCCCCAGAGCCGCGGCACCTGGGAGACTCCCAGAGCGGGTCTGGGCCGGACCTGCCGGACGGGGGTTGTTGTCTCTGCTCCCAAGGCAGCGCCAGCTGTTGCTGTCCCCATGCCAGCTGCCAAGTGACTCTTCCCTTCCCCCAGCAGGAACAGCCCCCGAGCGCCCGGATTTCACCCACGGGAACATCGCCCGCCTAGAACTGGCCGTCGTGGTCCTGCTCATCCTGGGGCTGATCCTGGCTGAAGACTATTACAGCCACCCAAGGGGGGGTGCCGTAGGTGAGGTGCCCCCCCCCACTTCTGTGCCTCTTGCTGCCCCCCAGGGTAACATGGATCCCACTAACCCCCCATCCCTCTGTGCCCCAGGAGCCTGGATCCAGCCGTGCAGAGAAGAGAATCTCTCCAGTGGACAAGACACTGCTGGAAAAAAGCCCCTCTGCCCCCAAAGCCCCCTGTCCTGGAGAGCCCCACCCCCGCCACTGCCGACCTCACAGACACACCCCAGGATTGAAGCTCTGCTCCCTGCTGGGTGCATTGGGTTCCCCTGCGATCCGTCCCTGGAAGTTGCTGGCATCTTACTCCCTGGCCCAGTTGGGCCGGTCTCTGCCCCGGATGGACTGAGGGGTTTGGCTCCAAGTAACCTGCCCATCCACAGGAGCTTCCTTTGGCTGCAGTGCCCAGCCAATCAGAACAGAGGGAGTGGGGCTGGGGGGGGGGCAAAGCAGGTCACCCTACCTCACATTTTCCCAAACGGTGGCTGGGTAGTTAAATCCCCCAGTACCATCAGGGACCATCGCCCAGCCCCCACCTGGGTCCTCATCCCACAGGATCCCAGCCCCCTTGCACCCTGGGAACTGTACGACTGTGCCCATGTCTGTTGGCTGTAGCCATATTGCAAGGCCTAAAGCCTACGGCCTTCGTCTGCAGCCTGATTGAAAGAGCAACACCTCCCGCCCCCCCCCCCGCCTTCCTCCCATATCCCCGGGCTCCACTTGTCTTTATGGTTTGGGTCTGTCTCTTTGATTAGTTCTGACTGTTCTGCAATCGCTGTCGCTAGGTGTGAATTAAGGAGGGGGGGCAGAGTTCGTTAGAGAATCTTGTCAGAATTGGTTGGTAAATTCGTGGTATAAGGGTTGGTGAAGGTGGAGCCGAGAGGGGCTCACGTTTCACTCTGTAAACTGTGCTCCAAGGGGAAGTTCTTTGGAAGCCAACC
Source organism: Pelodiscus sinensis (assembly GCF_049634645.1). Classification (NCBI taxonomy): domain Eukaryota; kingdom Metazoa; phylum Chordata; order Testudines; family Trionychidae; genus Pelodiscus; species Pelodiscus sinensis. The sequence goes on from NW_027465849.1 coordinate 2,571,352, forward strand.
CCAGGACACAGCCCCAAGATCAGAGCTGCCAGAGCTCCACACTCTGCCAGTCACTCTGCAGAAACGAGTCCCCCAGGTGGACCTGGTCCTGACCGGGAGGAGGCGGGCGTGGCAACCCTCCGGCCAGGGCCTGCGTCGCCCTAAGTCATTTGGGGGTCAAACTGGCTGGTTGAAGGAGCGGCTGAGGACAATGTACCGCACCGCAGTCTGGTTCCACCTGCCTGACCTTCTCGCCCCGACTGCCCCCTCTCTGCTGGGCACGATGCCGTATCACCTCAGAGCGTGGGAGTGGATACCCCAGTGGGGAGGGGATATTCCATCCCGTTCGATGCCCTCGACCGTTCCACCCTCCCAGGAGTGACTCCTTCTGCAGGAGGTGCACTCGCTCCTGTCTCTAGATACAGAGGAGAAACTCCCCAGGAGTAAGTGGGTGAGGGATTTATTCACCGTCTTTCCGAATTGCGAAAGCCAAAGGCGGCCTCAGGCCCTTCTTCGACCTGTGAGAACTCAACAAGTTCCAGATCTTACCATGTAGGAGGACTTCTTGAACAGACGGACAAACGCTCTCCAATCTATCGTAGATTCTCTTGTTTCTCTCTCTGTATGTATGTGTGTGTGTGTCTTTGTGTGTGTGTGTGGTAGGCCTCGTTAAACAGAAATATACAGCAATTATGTAGCCTAAGCTGGCCTCCACCTTTGTGCTAGTCCTGTTCCCTTGTGCTAAGTATCCCAGCGCATCTTACATTTGCTGAAACAGGCTCTGGCTTTGAAATAGAAAAACTGTCAGGACCAGGTCAGGTGAGTGTTTTATCACAGCAACAGCTAGGGGGTGGTTAATTCGGGAATGACAAAGGAAGAGGGCAGGACTGTTGTTCTGATTGTTCCAGTCTGATACAGACCTAGGAGGTATTGTCAGAGCCCTTGGTGCCATGGAGAGATAAGGGACACCCCATGGTAGCAGAGAAACAAGGTGGAAAGCCGAGAGATGAAATCTAGTCTCAGACGACCTTGTGCCTGACGACCACCATACAAAGATGGCGTTGGAGGTGTAACTTGAGGAGCCAGCTTTTGTGTCAGGGGAGTGTAACAAGGCTGCACGAGGGGCTTCCCAGGGACAGGTGTCGTGTGGAGCCTTTCCCCTGGGCTGTGCTACTGTTGGCTTAGAGCAATAAACCTGCCTGATACTAAATCTCAGAGGGGTGCTTGTGTTAGTCTGTAACTTTAAAAACAACAAGGGGTCCTCTGGCGCCGTAGAGACTGAATTCTAATTTATTCACAGTACAGAATAGTTAATGAGAAACAGAGACCCTGTTCCTAGCTCCTGTCCACCAGCCCCCCCTCCCCTGCAATTCACTGTGATTATATATTGGACAGCAGCCCAGATCCACCCCCCATGCTCTGGGTGTCTGCCTGGGAAACCAACCAGCAGAACTCTCCTGGTCTAGCAAACCTCCCCCAGGATAACTCTCTGTGGGGACACTCTCACTCCAGTGCATGACGGGCTCTGTGCACTTTTACCTCCTGGTGAAAATGGTGTGAATGAACCCTGACCCAGACTCTCCAGTTCTGGAATGAGGGCGTCCCCAGGGGGAGTTATCCCCCCATAACTGCAGTGAATATTTAGAGTGTCGTTCCGCTGATCAGTGTCCTTGTGCAGACAAACTGGCAGGGAGAGACAGTCCCCAGCCAGAAGAGTTCACACAGGGAGAACTTTCAAGAGCGCCTGAGGGACTTAGCGACGAGGAGTCCTGTGGCACCTTATAGACTAACTGAAGTGTAGGAACAAAAGCTTTTGTGGGCAAAGACCCACTTCATCAGATGCATGCATCTTGTCGCTTTTGCAGATTCAGACTAACACGGCTACCCCCTGATACTTGAGGGACTTAGGAGCACCAGGCAGTGGGCACAGAGCACAGTCCCACCCTTGGGCTCCTCAATCTCTCTGGGGCTTTGGCAACTCGCCTCTGAGACAAGGCAGAATGTTTGGTCCCATTTCACAGATGGGAGCTGAGGCCCAGGAAGAGGAAGTGATAGGCCCAAGGACTCTGCAGCAGAGCTGGGAATTGAACCCCAGTTTCTCAGAAGTGTGGCCTTCGGCAGGGCCTTAGCCAGGAGCCTCGTCCTGCTCTAAACATGCAGCCCGCGGCAGGAGGGATTGTTAGCGCAGCAGGAAGGCGCTGGGCTGGGCTGTCTGGCGGGGGCAGTTCGTGGCGGGGCTCAGCTCTGACAGAGCTCGGCGTGGCCCTGGCCTGGCTGGCAGTGAGCCGAGGGCTGCAGGCTGCAGGTTGGGGGGTGTCAATGCCGGGTGCCTGGTTTTCATCTGGAATGTCTGTTTGAAAAGGGGCCAGGTGAACTGGCCAGATCCAGAAGGTGCAGTTACCAGGGAAGAGGGAAGGAGCGAGGTGCCGGGTCATCGGTCCAAGCCAGTCCCTGCGTCGCTGGGGCTGCCTCCTATCTGCAGGCAGGCTCCGCATCCGGCTGCAGCAGCTCCTGTCCCAGCCCCAGAGCAGAGGGAGCCCGGCAGGGCAGGGGGCAGGAGATGATCCAGCAATGAGCAGGGTGGGGATGCAGGGAGGGATGGTGGGTGCAGGGAAGCAGGAGAAGAGAAGGGGGGCAGGGCCTGGCAATGGCAGAGGAGGGGCAGGGCTTTGGGGTCTGGTTTTCAGCCCACGGGACGTTGGCAGCGCTTGTCGGGCGGGGAGGGGGGAGTAAAGGAGGCCGGTGGAGTTACCTGGGCAAAGGCAGTTACCTCCGGGGGCTATTGTGCTGCACTGACCTATGGCATCTCCCCAACGCCTGGCTCAGAGCTGGGTACTGGTATCTCCCCTGCCCCCTCCTTCCTTCCCTCCTGCTCACAGCCGGTCAATGGGGATCCCCCACGGCCTCCTCCCCCCGGAAATGCCGACGCTCCCACCACGAGTCTCCTCCAGCGCCGCAGGCTGGGGCAGGGCCCGTTTCTCCAGCACGAAGGTGATGACGGGCCCGGACACCAGGAGCAGCAGGACCAGGGCGCAGCGAGCGGCCCAGACGGCCGGGGACATGGCTGGCTCTGCAATGCAGAAAGGGCCGCGGTGAGGTCTGCAGAGGGTGCAGGCAGGGGGTAGCTAGGGGCAGGGCTCCAGTCACTGGGGGACTCCAACCGCAGCAGCTGAACTTGTGCTTGGGAGTCACCTGAGGGGAGGGACATGAACAGGCACCGGGAGCAGACAAAAGGTCCCTCGCTGTCTGGGGGCTGTTGCTCTTTGACGTGTGTTGTTCAGGCTATTCCACCAGCCGCCCAGCCCCCCTTTGCCCGAGTGGTCTGCAGGGAGGAACCGAGAGGGGGCGGGTGGCCAGGGCCTATATTAAGCGCCTTGGATGCGTGACCGGAGGGGGAGCCCGGACCCGCCCTACACCTAGCGCTAGGGGCAATCTGGCTACTGGGTGCACACGGGCACCTGACAGGAATGGACATTGGGGGCAGACGTTTGACGTCCCAAACCGGGCTGTTTGCCCCGCTCCCTGCAAAGCGTCTGATCAGCAGCCCAGCCCCTCCCCAGCCCGTCTGCACCAGTGTGTGCTCAGCGCCCCGGCAAGGCACAGAGGGTGGCAAGCGTTGTGTGACAGCGCCGCCTAGTGACACCTGCCAGAGGACACTGAGGCTCCGTGCGGGCACAGGGCATTTGTGTCCTGCCAGAAATTTGGACCCTCCCGCCCCAGAGCCAGATGAAAATCAGCCCTTGAGATTTCACAGGGAACAGAAAATCAGCCGCAGTCCAGGGACTGACGAGCCGCGTCGAAAGGGTTTGATTTGGAAGAAAGAGCATCTCCGGGTGGCAGCCGCTTAGATCTCTGGCCCTGCTCAGGAAAGCTCCAGGCCTCCCCCCCCCCCCCCCCCAGCCTCTGGCCAGGCTCAGTGTTTGTCTGGGAAGGGGAGACCCTCAGTAGGGCCAAACTTGGGAGCAGGGGTCTGACCCCAGCGCCCGAGAGAGGGGAACAAACTGGGGGGGCTCCGGGGGAGCCACAGGGCTGACAAAACCTGAACTCTGCTGGGAGTTCTCGACCGGGCTCCGTGGCCCCCGGGATTTCCCTGTCAGCAGGGCCCCGGCACACCCAGCGCCACGGGGCTGCTCCCCAGCACGGGGCCCTCACACACACACGTGCCAGAGCAGGGCAGCTCCGCCCCCTTCCTCCTCGCCCCGCCCCTGGCCCCGCCTCCGTGGCCAGGACCCAGGGGAAGCCGGAGCCGGGCAGAGCAGGCAGCTGCTGCTGGGGCTGGTGTCAGGCAGCGGCTGGGCCCGCGGGGGTGTCGCTGCTCCGCTCCCACCGCCGGTAAGAGCCGCTCAGGCAGCGGGGCCCGGCGCTGGGGCCGGCAGAGCCCGGGGAGCAGAGACCACAGGGGAGCTCGCCTGATGCAGCGACCCCCTGCCTGCCCCCCGAGCGACCCCCAGCCTGCCCCCCGAGCGACCCCCAGCCTGCCCCCCGAGAGACCCCCAGCCTGCTCCCCCAGCGACTCCCTGCCCGCACCCTGAGCGACCCCCTGCCCACCCCGGAGAGACCCCCTGCCTGCCCCCGAGCGACCCCCAGCCTGCCCCCCGAGCGACCCCCTGCCTGCTCCCGAGCGACTCCCTGCCCGCCCCCTGAGCGACCCCCTGCCCGCCCCCGAGCAACACCCTGCCTGCCCCCAGCGACCCCTGCCTGCCCCCCAGCAATCCCCTCCCTGCTGCAGAGCCCAAGCAACCCCCTGCCTGCCCCCCAGCAACCTCCTCCCTGCTGCAGAGCCCGAGCAACCCCCTGCCTGCCCCCTGAGCAACCCCCTGCCTGCCCCCAGCGACCCCCTGCCTGCTGCAGAGCCCGAGCAACCCCCTGCCTGCCCCCCGAGCAACCCCCTGCCTGCCCCACAGCAACCCCCTCCCTGCTGCAGAGCCCGAGCAACCCCCTGCCTGCCCCCCGAGCAATCCCCTGCCTGCCCCCCGAGCGACCCCCTGCCTGCCCCCTGCGACCCGCTGCCTGCTGCAGAGCCCGAGCGACCCCCTGCCTGCCCTCCAAGTGACCCCCTGCCTGCCCTCCAGCGAACCCCTGCCTGCTGCAGAACCCGAGCGACCCCCCTGCCAGTCCCCCAAGTGACCCCCTGCCTGCTCCCCTGCAACTCCCTGCCTGCTGCAGAGCCCGAGAGACCCCCCTGCCTGCCCCCCAAGTGACCCCCTGCCTGCCCCCCTGCAACTCCCTGCCTGCTGCAGAGCCCGAGCAACCCCCTGCCTGCCCCCTGAGCAACCCCCTGCCTGCCCCCGAGCAACCCCCTCCCTGCTGCAGAGCCCGAGCAACCCCCTGCCTGCCCCCTGAGCAACCCCCTGCCTGCCCCCCAGCAACCCCCTCCCTGCTGCAGAGCCCGAGCAACCCCCTGCCTGCCCCCCGAGCGACCCCCTGCCTGCCCCCTGCGACCCCCTGCCTGCTGCAGAGCCCGAGAGACCCCCCTGCCAGCCCTCTGTGACCCGCTGCCTGCTGCAGAGCCCGAGCAACCCCCTGCCTGCCCCCCAAGTGACTCCCTGCCTGCCCTCCAGCGACCCCCTGCCTGCTGCAGAGCCCGAGCGACCCCCTGCCTGCCCCCCAAGTGACCCCCTGCCTGCCCCCCTGCAACCCCCTGCCTGCTGCAGAGCCCGAGCGACCCCCTGCCTGCCCTCCTGCGACTCCCTGCCTGCTCCCCGAGCGACCCCCTGCCTGCTGCAGAGCCCGGACAACCCCCTATCTTCCCCCTGAGCGACCCCCTGCCTACCCCCCAGCGACTCCCTGCCTGCCCCCCCGAGCGACCCCCTGCCCGCCCCCCGAGCGACCCCCTGCCTGCCCCCCCGAGCGACCCCCTGCCCGCCCCCCGAGCGACCCCCTGCCTGCCCCCCCGAGCGACCCCCTGCCTGCCCCCCAAGCGACCCCCTGCCTGCCCCCCGAGCGACCCCCTGCCCGCTCCCCGAGCAACCCCCATGCCTGCTCCCCCAGCGACTCCCTGCCCGCCCCCGAGCGACCCCCTGCCCGCCCCCCGAGCGACCCCCTGCCTGCCCCCCCGAGCGACCCCCTGCCTGCCCCCCAAGCGACCCCCTGCCTACCCCCCGAGCGACCCCCTGCCCGCTCCCCAGCGACCCCCTGCCTGCCCCCCCGAGCGACCCCCTGCCTGCCCCCCTGCCCGCCCCCCGAGCGACCCCCTGCCCGCCCCCCGAGCGACCCCCAGCCTGCCCCCGAGCGACCCCCTGCCTGCCCCCCAGCGACCCTCAGCCTGCCCCCCGAGCGACCCCCTGCCTGCCCCCCGAGCGACCCCCTGCCCGCCCCCCGAGCGACCCCCTGCCTACCCCCCGAGCGACCCCCTGCCCGCTCCCCAGCGACCCCCTGCCTGCCCCCCCGAGCGACCCCCTGCCTGCCCCCCTGCCCGCCCCCCGAGCGACCCCCTGCCCGCCCCCCAAGCGACCCCCTGCCCGCCCCCCCGAGCGACCCCCTGCCTGCCCCCCAAGCGACCCCCTGCCTACCCCCCGAGCGACCCCCTGCCCGCTCCCCAGCGACCCCCTGCCTGCCCCCCCGAGCGACCCCCTGCCTGCCCCCCTGCCCGCCCCCCGAGCGACCCCCTGCCCGCCCCCCGAGCGACCCCCTGCCTGCCCCCCTGCCCGCCCCCCGAGCGACCCCCTGCCCGCCCCCCCGAGCGATCCCCTGCCCGCCCCCCCGAGCGACCCCCAGCCTGCCCCCGAGCGACCCCCTGCCTGCCCCCCAGCGACCCTCAGCCTGCCCCCCGAGCGACCCCCTGCCTGCCCCCGAGCGACCCCCTGCCTGCTCCCCAGCGACCCCCTGCCTGCCCCCCCGAGCGACCCCCTGCCTGCCCCCCTGCCTGCTCCCGAGCAACCCCCAGCCTGCCCCCCCGAGCGACCCCCTGCCCGCCCCCCGAGCGACCCCCTGCCTGCCCCCCCGAGCGACCCCCTGCCTGCCCCCCTGCCTGCTCCCGAGCAACCCCCTGCCCGCCCCCCGAGCGACCCCCTGCCCGCCCCCCGAGCGACCCCCTGCTTGCCCCCCAGCGACCCTCAGCCTGCCCCCCGAGCGACCCCCTGCCTGCCCCCCCAGTGACCCCCTGCCTGCCCCCGAGCGACCCCCTGCCTTCTCCCCAGCGACCCCCTGCCTGCCCCCCCGAGCGACCCCCTGCCTGCCCCCCTGCCTGCTCCCGAGCAACCCCCTGCCCGCCCCCCCGAGCGACCCCCTGCCTGCCCCCCTGCCTGCTCCCGAGCAACCCCCTGCCCGCCCCCCGAGCGACCCCCTGCCCGCCCCCCGAGCGACCCCCAGCCTGCCCCCCCAGCGACCCCCTGCCTGCCCCCCTGCCTGCTCCCGAGCAACCCCCTGCCCGCCTCCCAAGCAACCCCCAGCCTGCCCCCCCGAGCGACCCCCTGCCTGCCCCCCTGCCTGCCCCCCGAGCGACCCCCTGCCTGCCCCCCGAGCGACCCCCTGCCTGCCCCCGAGTGACCCCCTGCCTGCCCCCCTGCCTGCCCCCCGAGCGACCCCCTGCCTGCCCCCCGAGCAACCCCCAGCCTGCCCCCCCGAGCGACCCCCTGCCTGCCCCCCTGCCTGCTCCCGAGTGACCCCCTGCCCGCCCCCCGAGCGACCCCCTGCCTGCTCCCCGAGCGACCCCCTGCCTGCCCCCCCAGCGACCCCCTGCCTGCTCCCCAGCGACCCCCTGCCTGCCCCCCGAGCGACCCCCTGCCTGCCCCCCGAGCGACCCCCTACCTGCTCCCGAGCGACCCCCTGCCCGCCCCCTGAGCGACCCCCTGCCTGCCCCCGAGTGACCGCCTGCCTGCCCCCCCAGCGACCCCCTGCCTGCCCCCGAGCGACCCCCTGCCCGCCCCCTGAGCGACCCCCTGCCCGCTCCCCGAGCGACCCCCTGCCTGCCCCCGAGTGACCGCCTGCCTGCCCCCCCAGCGACCCCCTGCCTGCCCCCGAGCGACCCCCTGCCTGCCCCCCCGAGCGACCCCCTGCCTGCCCCCCGAGCGACCCCCTGCCTGCTCCCAAGCGACTCCCTGCCCGCCCCCCAGAGCTACCTCCTGCCTGCCCCTGATCGACTCTCTGCCTGCTCCCCAGAGCTACCTCCTGCCTGCCCCCCGAGCGACCCCCTGCCCGCCCCCCGAGCGACCCCCTGCCCGCCCCCCGAGCGACCCCCTGCCTGCCCCCCGAGAGAACCCCTGCCTCCTCCTGAGCGACCCCCAGCCTGCCCCCCAGCGACCCCCTGCCCTCCCCCCAGTAACCTCCTTCCTGCCCCCAGTGACCCTCTGCCTGCCCCCCAGCAATCCCCTCCCTGCTGCAGAGCCCGAGAAACCCCCTGCCTGCCCCAGAGCAAACCCCTGCCTGCCCCCCAGCGACCCCCTTCCTGCTGCAGAGCCCGAGCAACCCCCTGCCTGCCCCCAGCGACCCCCTGCCTGCCCCCCAGCAACCTCCTCCCTGCTGCAGAGCCCGAGCAACCCCCTGCCTGCCCCCTGAGCAACCCCCTGCCTGCCCCCAGCGACCCCTGCCTGCCCCCCAGCAACCCCCTCCCTGCTGCAGAGCCCAAGCAACCCCCTGCCTGCCTCCCGAGCAATCCCCTGCCTGCCCCCCGAGCGACCCCCTGCCTCCCCCCTGCGACCCGCTGCCTGCTGCAGAGCCCGAGCAACCCCCTGCCTGCCCTCCAAGTGACCCCCTGCCTGCCCTCCAGCGAACCCCTGCCTGCTGCAGAACCCGAGCGACCCCCCTGCCTGTCCCCCAAGTGACCCCCTGCCTGCTCCCCTGCAACTCCCTGCCTGCTGCAGAGCCCGAGAGACCCCCCTGCCTGCCCCCCAAGTGACCCCCTGCCTGCCCCCCTGCAACTCCCTGCCTGCTGCAGAGCCCGAGCGACCCCCTGCCTGCCCGCCGGGCGACCTTCTGCCTGCCCCCCAGAAACCCCCTCCCTGCCCCCTGAGCGACCCCCTGCCTGCTGCAGAGCCCGAGCAACCCCCTGCCTGCCCCCGAGCAACCCCCTGCCTGCCCCCGAGCAACCCCCTGCCTGCCCCCAGCGACCCCCTGCCTGCCCCCAAGTGACCCCCTGCCTGCCCCCAGCGACCCCCTGCCTGCCCCCGAGCAACCCCCTCCCTGCTGCAGAGCCCGAGCAACCCCCTGCCTGCCCCCGAGCGACCCCCTGCCTGCCCCCCAGCAACCGCCTGCCTGCTGCAGAGCCCGAGCAACCCCCTGCCTGCCCCCGAGCAACCCCCTGCCTGCTGCAGAGCCCGAGCGACCCCCTGCCTGCCCCCCGAGCGACCCCCTGCCTGCCCCCGAGCAACCCCCTGCCTGCCCCCAGCGACCCCCTGCCTGCCCCCCAGCAACCCCCTGCCTGCTGCAGAGCCCGAGCAACCCCCTGCCTGCCCCCGAGCAACCCCCTGCCTGCCCCCCAGCAACCCCCTCCCTGCTGCAGAGCCCGAGCGACCCCCTGCCTGCCCCCCGAGCGACCCCCTGCCTGCCCCCCAGCAACCCCCTCCCTGCTGCAGAGCCCGAGCGACCCCCTGCCTGCCCCCCGAGCGACCCCCTGCCTGCCCCCTGCGACCCCCTGCCTGCTGCAGAGCCCGAGAGACCCCCCTGCCAGCCCTCTGTGACCTGCTGCCTGCTGCAGAGCCCGAGCAACCCCCTGCCTGCCCCCCAAGTGACTCCCTGCCTGCCCTCCAACGACCCCCTGCCTGCTGCAGAGCCCGAGCGACCCCCTGCCTGCCCCCCAAGTGACCCCCTGCCTGCCCCCCTTCAACCCCCTGCCTGCTGCAGAGCCCGAGCGACCCCCTGCCTGCCCTCCTGCGACTCCCTGCCTGCTCCCCGAGCGACCCCCTGCCTGCTGCAGAGCCCGGACAACCCCCTATCTTCCCCCTGAGCGACCCCCTGCCTACCCCCAAGCGAACCCCTGCCAGCCCCCCCGAGCGACCTCCTGCCTGCTGCAGAGCTCGAGCAACCCTCTGCCCACCCTCCAAGCTACCCCCTGCTTGCCCCCCGAGCGACCCCCTGCCTGCTGCAGAGCCCCAGCGACCCCCTGCCTGCCCGAGATGCCCTATGCTTGCACCCCTATGCCACCCCCTGCCTGCCCCCCAAGCTACCCACTGCTACCCCTAAGCGACCCCTAACCCTAACCCTGCCTCCCAAGTGACCCTCTGCCTAGTCCCTGAGCTGCCCCCTGCCTGCTCCCCTAAGAAACCCCCCGCCTGCTGCAGAACTGCAAGTGACCCTCTCCCTGCCCCCCGAGCTACCCCCCCTGCCTGCGCCTGAGGCACCCTCTGCTTGCTTCCCTAAGCAACCCCCTGCCTGCCCCATGAGCTACCCCCCAGGTTCCCCCTGAGTTGCCCCCTACCTGCCCCCTGAGCTACCTCCTGCCTGCTCCAAGAACTACCCCCTGCCTCCCCTGAGAGACCCTCTGCCTGCTCCCCAAGCTACACCTGCCAGCCCCCCAAGCAACCCCCTGCCTGCCCCGTGAGCTACCCCTTTGCTTCCCCCCGAGCTACCACCAGCCTGTGCTCCCAGCTGCCCCTGTGGGACTCCCGGGCCTACACCCCAACCCCTGCCTGCCCCGTGAGCTACTCCCTGTCTGGACCCAGAGCGACCCCCTGCCTGCTGCAGAGCCCTGATCGACTCTCTGCCTGCCCCCCAGAGCTACCTCCTGCCTGCCCTCTGAGCTACCCCCCAGGTTCCCTCTGAGTTGCCCCCTACCTGCCCCCCTGAGCTAAACCCCGCCAGCTCCCTGAGCTACCCCCTCCCTGCCCCCCGAGCTACCCCCTGCCTGTCCTCCGAGCTACCCCCTGAGGGACTCCCTGCTGTCACCCCAACCAACCCCGTCCCTGGCCCCAGAGCTACCCCTGACTGCCCCAAGTGTCCCCCTTGCTGGCCCTCCGTGCTATCCTCTGTCTGCCCCCCAAGCTACTCCCACCAGTCCTCTGAGCTACCCCCCAGGTTCCCCCTGAATTGCCCCCTACCTGCCCCCCTGAGCTACCCCCTGCCTACACCCCAAACTACCACCTGCCTGCCCCCCGAGCTACTCCTGCCAGCCCTCTGAGCTACCCCCACCGGACCCCTGAGCTACCTCTCGGGTTCTTCCTGAGATGTCCCCTATCACCTCCTGGCCTCGAGCTACCCACTGCCTGGCCCGAGTGACCTCCTCTGCCTGGCCCCCAAGCAGCCTCCTCCCTACCCTCTGCCTGCCCCCAGAGCTACCCTCTGCCTGCCCTAGAGGAACCCCCCGTCTTCCTGCCCCTCAGGAACCCCTTGCTCGCCCCCTGGGCTACTCCCTTCCTGTCTTCTGAGATACCCCCACCTACCCTCTGAGCTACCCCCTGCCTGTTCTCTCAGCAACCCCCTGCCTGCCCCCAGAGCTACCCCCTAGCTTTCCCCTGCCTATCCCCTGAGTTAGCTGATGTTTGCCCCCCTAAGTTACCCTGCTTGTCCCTGAGCGAGCTCCTGAGCTACCCCCTTCATTGCCCTCCTGAGCTGCTACTCTGCCTGCTGCTCAGGAACCCCTGTGTGTCCCCTGGGTTCCCCCTTCCTCTCTCCTGAGCTACCCCTGCCTGCCCCCTGAGCTAGTCCCCACATCTGCACCTTGAGCAGTTTTTCAGCTTTTTTAACTCCCCCCCCCCCCACACACACCCCAGGGATCTGGGGGGGGGTCTCCTGAGGTGAGTGGGGGAAGGCGGCCCTGCCGTCCTGGGCACCGTTGTGCAGAGCACGGCAAACCCCACCAGTCCCTAACTGCACATAGAGGAGAAACTATGCCTGAGCCTGCGGCCCCTCCCGGCCCATCACACCCGCCTCCCCTCGCCCCGGTTCTTTGTGACCCCGGCAGTCTGCATGTTGAGGGGTCTCAGAGAGGAGACAGGCTGAGAACCCCTGGTGCAGGGTTACTTGGTCCCTGAAGTCGTTTCCTGAGCCCCATGTTTTTCTGTGATTGCTCCATTACCAGCTCTGGTCCCTGGTGCTGCTGCTGGTCTCACAGCTCCAATGCCAGCCCCTCTAGCAGGGGGAGCAGCCTGTGCCGGCTGCCCAGCTCCGTGTTACTTGTAGGAAGGAGCAGAGGCTGAGTCGGGGGCAAAGGGGCTTGGCCGGCGTTATTGTCCACAAAGCCGAGGCCTCGTGCCCATGGGAGCTACCGAGCCACTAACCCGCGTGTGACTGGGGCAAGGGGCCGGTCGGGGCAGCAACCCAGGGCTGGGTCTAGCCTGGCACAAAGGCGCCTCTGCCACGACGTCCCCTTTTCTACACTGGTACAAAGCAGTCGCCTGTCCCACTCCAGATGGTATCACACAGCCCTGCTCACCAGCCTTTCTCCTTGTACCCGCCAGTTCCAATGACCCTCCGTATCCGCTCCCTTCTCATCTGCCTCCGTCCTGAGCAGCGCTCGGTGTCCTCCTGAACCAGCCTTTCTTAAGCCTTTCTGTTTGGGGTTACTGGGCGCCTCTGTGTCCCTGAGCCAGCCTCTCAGGGCAGCAATCAGCTTAACCAGGAGCCCTCTGCGCCGGCCTCCTCCGGTCACAGCCTGTGGGTCACACTGTTAGCTATGCCGGGTGCTCCAGCCAGGCCTGCACATTCCCACGCAGGCCTCTGAGCTAATGTGAATCACCCAGCTCCCAGGGGAGTCCTGGGGACAGGGCAGAACAGAGCATTGGCTGAATCCACTGAGGCCCTGGGGGGCTTGAACAAGGTGCCCTCTGGGGCGGGGCAGGGAATGGAATTTTTCAGGGTGGAAAATGTAAATGGATTTCCACTGACACGTTAGCAATAACATTGGAACTTTTCAGAACTGGTCACCAGAAAAGCGGGACAGAGAAATATGAGGCTTTGGCCGTGGAAAATTTTCCAACCCCAAAATATTTTGGGGCATTTGGTTTTCTGGTGAAAAACCAACCAGGGTCCAAGAAAGCAGATTCGGCCACAGATAGAGAAAGAAATAAAACCCTTTGCTCAGCTTGCCAGAGATGGGTTTGTTTAGTTTAGAAAAGAGAAGATTGAGGGGGGACATGATAGCAGTGTTCAGGTATCTAAAAGGGTGTCATAAGGAGGAGGGAGAAAACTTGTTCATCTCGGCCTCTGAAGATAGAACAAGAAGCAATGGGCTTAAACTGCAGCAAGGGAGGTTTAGGTTGGACATTAGGAAAAGGTTCCTAACTGTCAGGGTGGTTAAACACTGGAATAAATTGCCCAGGGAGGTTGTGGAATCCCCATCTCTGGAGATATTAAGAGTAGGTTACATAAATGTCTATCAGGGATGGTCTAGACAGTATTTGGTCCTGCCATGAGGGCAGGGGACTGGACTCACTGACCCCTCGAGGTCCCTTCCAGTCCTAGTATTCTATGATTCTATGAAAAGGGCTGGATGTAAAGCTCCCAGCAGGCCCTGGTGCAGGTGTCATTAAGGACGTGTGGTTCCTCAGAGCCACTGGTGGGTTATCGTACAGCCCGGTCCCTGCCCTAACAACCGGCCATGGGTGAGAGTCTTAACCAGGCAGCGCTAGGGAGGGGCACCTCCCCCTGAGGGCCCATCTCCAGCTATTCTGCCCCAGTCCAGCATCTCCCTCCCGGGTCCCCTCTTGCACTGATCAGCTGCAGCCCCCCTTAGTAGAAAAGGGAGCCGGCTTGGAGCCGTTAAACCGAGAGGGGACGTCTCTTTCTGCCAGACAGGCCCTAGCCCAGCCAGCAGGTAGCAGCTCAGTGCAGGGATCCCTGGGGGAGGCTCTGGCCTGGGCTGGACAGACGCTCTGGCTAGATGGGCCCGTTGGTCCCTTCTGGCCTTTACACCATGTACAAGCACGAACATAAACTGCCCTGAACCCTCGTGAGAGCAGAGTAAATGTCAGAGCGAGAATGAGGCGGTGAACTTGCGAGGGGTCAGTGAATCCCACAGTGAAGCGTGTGACACGCTCCTGCCCCACTGGGCTGCTCGCTTGTGGTCAGGCTGGGGAGAGCTCACTGCTGGGGGGGAGGTGTCTGCACAGAGGGCTCTGCAGATGCTTGGAGAGCTGTCAGCTCCTCTTGCAGTTCCCTCCCTGTGCGGCTGAGCAGCTGGACTGTGGGTGCAGAGTCGCTGAGCTGGGGTCACTGCTCATGGCCCCGACTTGCCCTCTTCTGAGCCGGTCGCTCTCAGGTCCTGCCGCATCTGGCTCCGTCCATATCCCAGGCAGGGCTGGGAAAGTGGATCTAATTCGGTGCTGCCTGGCCCAAGGGCGAGAGGCAGGGAGCAGCTCAGTGCGGGAATCCCTGGGGGAGGCTCTGGCCTGGGCTGGGCAGACGCTCTGGCTAGATGGGCCCTTCTGGCCTTTACATGTACGACCACAAAGACAAACTGCCCTGAACCCTTGTGGGAGCAGAGTGAGCATGAGGCGGGTTAATGTGTGAGGCCAGAAATAACCTTGTGAGAGCGAGTGAATCGAACCCACATCACAGCGTGTGACACAAACATCCGGCCTTGCTGGGCTGTCCACGGGGGTCAGGCCTGGGCAGAGCTCACTGCTGGGGGGGAGGTGTCTGCACAGGGGACTCTGCAGATGCTCAGGGCGCTGCCGGCTCGTCCTGCGGTTCCCTCCCTGCGTGGCTGCACGGAGCTGCTGAGCTGGCCTGTGCGTGCACAGAGAGTCGCTGAGCAGCAGCCGGTCGCTCTCTAGTCCTCCAGCCTCCAGGCCTGTCAGCATGGCCAGCAGGGCTGGGAAAGTGGGTCCAATTCGGCCCTGCCTGCCTGGGGTGGGGGCCGGCGGGAGAGAGGCAGGATCTAGCCCAGGGCAATAGGGGACGGGACACTCCGTGGGATCCTGAAGCAGATTCCCTGGCTTGTGCCTCTGCTGCTTTCCCTGGTCCTCAGTCTCCAGGGGCTTCCCCTCTTTGGCTGAACTAGCCCAGGGTCACTGGCCTTCAAGGCAGGTACCAGTTTGGTCACCGTGACTGAGGATTTGGGGGCTGGGGGCTGCAGGAAGGAAGGACCATCTAGCGGCCAGGGCATGGCCTGGCACTCTGGGTACAGCAGGCTACTAGGACTGAGTCTTGCCCTGTGCCTCAGTTTCCCCATCTGCGAAATAAGCAGGAGCTTCCCTACCTCTTAGACATGGGTGAGGAGAAACCCCACTCGTGGCAGTGAGGGGCTCAGATACCCCAGTGACAGGAGTTGGAGCAGGACAGGCAGAGCATGGATGGGAAGAGCTGTTCTATGTCACGGCTTCTCTATGGACAAGGAAATTAAACGGCCCTCGCTCTGCTGCTGTAACTCCAGCGGGGACACAGTTACTGGGCGGTCAGGGTAAGTCGTGGTTTGTAAAGCCAGAAGGGACCACTGTGCTCACCCAGTCTGCCCCCCTGGAGTACATAAGCCAGAGACCTGCCCCACAGTAACTCCTGTTTGAACTAGAGCAGTAGTCAGCAACCAGTAGATCTACCAGATCTACTGAAGATCTACCAGAAGATCTTGGAGCCTCTGACGGGTGATCCTGACGGGTTTGGCCAGGAAGCTCTCAACTGCCCCTCCACCCACTGTCCTGCTGCTCCTGCCCTCTGCCTCGGGTCTGCTCCCCTGGGAGCCTCCTGCTTGCTGCACAGGGCATGGGAAAGAGAAGGGGGGGGCTGATGTCAGGGTGTCTCTCCTCCCCCAACTCCTGTACCCAATCTCCACACAGGGTTGCGTCTCCCCCAAGGGCCAAGGGCAGACTGGGCCGTGGGGACACAGCCCCTCCCAGCCCTACAGCTGGTCTCACTCAACGATTGGCACAAGCACTTCTGGCCAAACCTGAGACCACTTAAGGGGTGTCTGACTACACTGAGCGCCCGCCTGTTGGAAATCAGCCTCTTTCTGTAGTTTAAATGGCGTCCCCAAAATCACTAATTGCTTTTGGAAGTTGTGGCCTCTTAGCTGGATGATGAGACAAACCCAGCACCGTATGGAACACTGATGTTGCACCTCTCGATCCCCATGGACATCCTGCGTCTGTCTCTCTGCCCATCAATCAATGTCTCCATCTCTCAGTCTGTCACTGGGTCTGTGATCAGTGCTGCCCAGACAGCCCAGAATTTTCTGAAATTCCCCATTTCAGTGCCAATTATGCAGGAGGGGGATGGATAGAAGGAAATGTAAAAAAAAAAACCCCTCCACAAATGGTCGTGGAACGAGGTGTACAGATAGTTCAGATTAGGAAGCCTAATCCGAACTATCTAGTCCGTGCTGTGTGTAGCCGCGCGGCACGGGGTTCGCACTAGACGGCTTTTAAAAATGGCGGCGCCGGCTTTATGCTAATGAAGCCCGGGAAATTCAAATCCCGGGCTTCATTAGCAAGTTCGGTATGCATACATTACCCCCCTAGTTCGAACTAGAGGGGTAGTGTAGACATACCCTCACACCTACATAAAGGGCACCTGCACATTTGAGGCACCCCTGGGTCTAAATGTCCACCCCTTAGCTCTTCCTATTCCCTTTCTGTTTCCTCTGGAGAGCAGCTAGTTAACTGAATCTGGAACAGCCTGAGACAGGTATCAGTTGACAATGTACGTGTGAAAGAGCCAGGGAAGTGGTAATGTACCATTCAACGGGCATCTGCCAACCCCAGGGCTAAACTGTCCATTTCTGAATTTACCTGGTGAGTCCTCAGAGCCTTAGTTTTAAATTGGCTTTAAAAATATTTCATTAGAGTGCGGCTGATTCTAAAACTACAGCTCTAGAAAGTCTTGTCTCTTCCCTGGCTGCCACCGGCGCACCCATTTCATAGTCCTGCATAGGGCCCAGTCATCCCTGCCTGGGCAGCTGGTCTGCAGAGCTGACTCCATGCCAGCATAACATGCGCTCAGTCACCATCCCAGGACAATCCGCTTTTGCATCAGTTGCACTGAAAAGTTGCTCTGGTTTATGATCCCGTCGGATTTCCCATGCGGCGCTCGGCTCTTTGGCTTTCCCCAGAGGTGTTAATGCCTGTTCGCAAGATGCCCACGTGATTCTTTGGCCTTACCCGCTGGTTTAGTCCCACTGATCCCAGGTCCCATCTGCTGAGAGGTCACTTCCGGATGCTCTTTCCCAGCTGCCTTGTGTCCTTCCCCATCTAGCCTGGGCCCTGGTGCCCATCGCTCAGCAGGGACAAGAGACCCCTCAGCAGCCCAGAGAGAGGAAGGATTGGTAGCAGTTAGCGCAGGGTGAACAGAAATGGATGGAGCTGGGTGTGGAGCACAGAGCAAGTGGAGGCTTAGCAGGTGGGAAGCCCCATGGAGCTCTGTGGCAGATGTTCTTTGGGGGTGAAATTCACCCCTGGGCAGAGGGTCCCACATGAGGTGCAGGCCCCATTTATTTCCCTCTTAACTCCAGAGAGTCAATTTCCCCCTAGGGGAGCTGGGTCCTTCTCACCAGGGACTGGAGACCAGGGTGGAGACAAAAGATTCAGGCTCCTCCAACATCCCAGGGCCCCCAGTCACCCAGTGACCATTTCCCCTGGCCTGGCTGTGCCTGTAGCCAGCGGCTGTCTGGGTGAGGTGAGGGGGGGGATGTTTCCTCAGAGATCTGTTCAGACACAAACAAGCAAACCAGCCCCTTCCGTTCTCAGTCCTCCAGCCCTGAATAGAGACGCTGTGGCCAGTGCGGGGTTGGTGGTGTGGGGCAGGAAATGGGAGCGGTGACAAATATCAGCCCGGAGGAGGCGACAGAGCAGGGCAGAAAGAGGCTGCAGCATCTCTGCTGCCTGAGCCCCGTTGCTCCCAGGGGGGTTGGGAGCAGGGAGAGGGGCTGCCTGAAACACCCAACATCCAACCAACATTTCACTTGTGGCCTTGTGCTGCCCCCTGCCTACGGAGTAGGAACCCCCCACCCCTGCAGTGAGCCACGCTCTGGGCCTAGTGCTGGCACCGCAGGGCCACACACTGCTCTGCACACGGCCCTCACCACGGCCCTTTCCATTTGCAGGGCCACCGCATATTCTTTCATGGACTATTCGCTGCATCCTGGTCCTGCTGCTCCTGGTGTCTGCGCCCGTCATCACCTTCGTGCTGGAGAAACGGGGCCGGCTTGAGCCTGCGGGGCTGGAGGAGACTCGTGGCAGGAGCGTCGGCATTTTGCGGTGGATGCAGGGGAGGTTAAGGAGGGGGCCCGCCCAAGGAGCTCAGGACAGCCCAAGTAACAGACCTTTTTGTGAAGTCCCCTTAGGCCAGTGGCCTGACCTGCAATCAGGAGAGCCCCTGCGCTCTGGCCCTGCCCACAACCCGGGCTGGGAAGCTCCTTCCGTGAGCTCCCCTCGTTAGCAGGATCTGTCCCCGTGGCTCCCATTGGCTGAGAAACGTGGCCAAGGGGAGCGGTGGGGGGCGGGGTCTGCGGGCAAGCAAAAGGCAGCGCACAAAGCCACCAGGCCCCTCCCTGCACCACCAAAGGGGAGATGCCCTAGGTCCAAGCCCTACCCCTAACCCTCTGCCCCAGCTGTGAGCTCCCTCCTGACCCCTAATACCTCAGCCTCACCCCAGAGCCTGCACCCTGGGTCAGAACCCTCATCCCCCCACAACTACCCCCCTGCCTCAGCCCACGGCCCACTCCCACACTCTGAACTCCTCATTGCTGTCTCCACCCTGGAGCTTGGGGGGTCCTCAAAATCTAATAGCCCCAGCCCCCAGGAGAGTTAATCCCGCCCTGCACTTGGCATTGGCATCCCTCTGCCTGGCACCCTGCGGCCCTCAACTCACTGCCAGCCAGGCCACGGCCACGCTAAGCCCTGACATGAACTGCCCCCTCCAGAGAAGCCCAGCCCAGCCCCTTCCTTCCTGCCTTCCACACAAACTCTCTCTCCTTCCAGAAAGACTGTATGATGGAGAACGGGAGGTTGAGCTCGAACTTGTGGCTAACATACCAGGGTAGAAGTTTTAGGAGACTGGGGTTCAAATCCCAGCTCTGCTTCAGAGTCCTAGGGCCTGTCCCTGCCTTTCCCTGGGCCTCAGCTCCCGTCTGTGAAATGGGGCCAATTATTCTGCCTCGTCTCAAGGAAAAATTTCCAAAGACCCTAAGGGATTCAGGAGCACAAGTGTGTGACTGTGCTCTGTGCCCACCGCCTGGTGCTCCTAAATCCCTGAAGTATTTGGGCTGCATTTGTCTGCACAGGAACTGAACAGCAGATCTATCCCATAAAGAATCACTGCTGTGATCTCGGGATAACTCCCCTGGGGGACACCTCTAGTCCAGAATTAGAGAGTGCAGTCACACCAGGAGGGAACCTGCACAAAGCCCGTCATGCGCTGGAGTGAGAGCGTCCCCACAGGGAGTTCTCCCGGGAGAGCTGGAGTGGGTTAGCCAGACCAGGAGAGTTCTGCTGGCCAGGTTCCCAGGCAGACGAGCCCTTGGCATCTGTGCATCACCCATGCAAAGGGGCCTGATCTAGGCTGCTGTACAGGGGCTGCTGTGATGTATAATCACAGGGAAGGAAATGCGGGGGGGGGGGGGGGGGGAGGACGGGTGCAGAGGAGCCAAGGAACGAGGTCTCTGTTTCTGTGAATAAATTGTGAAGTCAGTGTCTTGGCCACATCCTGGTTTGTTCTGAAGTGTGTTCAAGAGCCAAATAGCCAATGTCAGGCAGGTTTATTGCTCTAAACCAACAATAACACAGCACAGGGGAAAGGTTCCACACGACACCAGTCTCTGGGGAGCCCCTCATGCAGCCTTGTTACACTCCCCTGACACAAAAAATGGCTCTCCAAGTTACACCCCTAACACCACCTTTGTCTAACCTACCTGTGTGTAGGCACAAGGTGCTGAGTCTGTCACCTGAGACTGCACGGCTATTTCTGGATATGCCATTTGGAATGGAAATCCATCAACCATATGAAAAAAATTGCAGATACAGACAGACATCATCTTTCTATCCAAGTCCAAGAAGATGGATATCATACCCAAGGGACTGAAAGTGAACACTCCATTAAGATCAACATACTGTACTGACTACAGTGAGAGACTCTGCCTCACACTATCCAAGAAATTAAGGAACCACCTGGTGGCAGTGTCTAGATTGGCCAGTTTTTCCGGAAAATCAGCCGCTTTTCCGGAAAAACTTGCCAGCTGTCTATACTGGCCGCTTGAATTTCCGCAAAAGCACTGACTTCCTACTCTAAGAAATCAGTGCTTCTTGCGGAAATACTATTCCGCTCCCGTTCAGGCAAAAGTCCCTTTTGCGCAAACCCGAGGTGACACCTGAGGAGCACGAGGGAACAGGCCGCAGAGAACGGTGTGGAGGAAACTCACCTGTGTTTTTGCTATTTCTTTCTCGGGGTGGTCTCTGCCTCGCCATCTTCTGTCACTTGCTCATCCAGATCGATCAGACAGACAGCCAGAAGGAGATCATGTTTCCGTCTCGAGCCGCACTGGCTCTTCTGCTCTAGGCATGGCTGCTGTCGTTGGAGTTCATCTTCCTTCTGCTGGCTGCTCTCACCTGACCAGTGCAGTTGGGGGAGCAACTTTTGGTAACAACAAGATGGAGTGTGCTTGTGTGTGTGAGAGAGAGTGCATGAGTGTGATGTATCATATGCATATGATAAGTATTGATTATTCTATGTGTGATCAATAAATGTGGCACGTTGCCTTATCCCTCTGAAAAAGATCCCGAGTACTTCTTTTAAGTACAACATTTTGGTGGAGAATTGCGAAAGGGGGAAGGTACCACGAGCATTTACTGAGTAATGTAAAGGTGTTGAGAAGTATGGAAAAGTGATCATAAACCTTGAAAAGTGTTAAAAAGTGATCGATCAGTAAGGTGTGCACACCCCCGGTGGAAGAAGGCCGGGTAAAGAGAGGAGGAGAAGTAGCTTTCTCGTTCCTCCCCAGTCGTAGAGTGCTGGCATTAGAAAGAAGGGAGGAGAATTAAATTTCTCACTCCAGGAAAAAGAGCAGGACAATGTAGCACTTTAAAGACTAACAAGATGGTTTATTAGATGATGAGCTTTCGTGGGCCAGACCCACTTCCTCAGATCAAATAGTGGAAGAAAATAGTCACAACCATATATACCAAAGGATACTCCTTTGGTATATATGGTTGTGACTATTTTCTTCCACTATTTGATCTGAGGAAGTGGGTCTGGCCCACGAAAGCTCATCATCTAATAAACCATCTTGTTAGTCTTTAAAGTGCTACATTGTCCTGCATTTTGCTTCAACTACCCCAGACTAACACGGCTACATCTCTATCACAGGAAAAAGAGGTATTGGTATTGCTATTTTAGTCCCAATAGGAGGTTGGGTATACTAACAGGTATTGGTAGATAAGAGTAAAAAGTATAAGCATTGCTATTCTAGTCCCAATAGGAGGTTGGGTATACTAGAAAATGTTTAAACGTAAGCAGTCTTTTAAGAAGGCTCCCAGAGAGGAGACTGAGAAATGGGCATTTGTAAAAGATGAACAAATCTTTTGAACCTGTTGAACAAATCTTGCAAAAATTCAGACATAGCCCTTGGTCTGATCAAGTGTTAGTTGATGTCCATACAATTTCAGACTGGAAGACAAATTGGCTAACTACTTATGGATATATAAAACCTCAACTGTAATGGAAAAGGAAGCAGCTGCAGTTTGGCTTCTAAAACCTGTAATGAGGTGTTTCTCAAATTGAAACTGCAAAATTTAAAAGCCTCTGCTGCAGAAGTGGAGAGGTAGAAATGCATGTCCCTCAGTACCCAGACACAGCTAGATTCCCTTAAGGAAAGGTACTGAGAGTTAAAGCAACTCACAGATTTTTCAGGAATATGCTTAAGAAAAAGGACCAGGGGGTAGGGGGATTAGTGAACAAGGCCACCCTCCTTGCTAAACTGGTAATGGGACAAAGCCTGAGTCTGTGGAAAGGATCCACTTTCCATTTAGCAAGAAAAACAGGATCAGGCCCAGACAAGCAGGCAGGTAAAAGATAGATTGAAGGCCTTGTGGTAGAACTGAGAAAAAGCAGTAAGTATAGGTACTGGAAATCTAAATCCTTAAAACAGTACTTACAAGAGTAATATCTGAAAGAAGGCCAGTTCTCATTAAGAGATAAGAAAGTGTTTTAAGAAAAAGAAAACCCACAGAAAATTTAGGAGGGAATTGAGCAGTTGTGAAAAGGCTAAAATGGTATAGGAAAAAATTGTGGTTTCTTTGCATCCATTCTGAAGGAAAAATGGGCCCTTTTCCAAAAGAATGTCTGTAAATAATCCAGGCAAATTTGACTCAAATCCATACATTTGATTACAGATACTGCTAAAAGAACTTTAAGGGGGTTTTTATTGGAATTTAACTACCCCAATGAATAAAAGGGAATGTAATCGTTGTACAGCTATGTAGAAATAGAGTAAGAAAGGTTCAGAGAGAATGTATGTGTATCTGTGTGTAAATATATATAGATAGTGTAAATAAGTGAGGTTTTCAAGGTCCAGTAATCTTGTTTTGTAGGTTAGTGAACTGTTTTGTAGGCTTAAAACAAATTGGTTTGGTTTATTTTCAGTAAGACCATTTCAGTCCAAGTTGTTCAATGAAAGTACAGGAAAACTCTGTGAGCATAAAAGAAAGAGTTACACCCTATGCAAAGTGTAATATGGCTAAGTAATGTTATAAACAAAGATTGCACGTTTTCCTGTGACATGCCATGTATATGGTAGAAGGGATAAAAACTGCAAACAAATCAAAATCCTGTGAAGGCTCCAGGAGCCACAACAGGTTGTACTTTCCTTTTCAGGTTGCTGTGTGAGAGAGCAGGACTTAAAAGTAAAAACTCAAAACAAAAGTTATTGTGTCTCTTTTTAAGACAAAGCTACAGACAGCTTTGAATCTAAAAGCAAGCCAGAAAGTGTTCTGTGGTGCACAGATGCCCTAGCTGGCAGCACAAAGAAGCTTTGCAGGTAATAGCTAAGTATGATCAGCAAACTACCTGAGATCAGAAAGTTCAAATTGAAGCCCTCCAGAAAGAAAAGTGGGGAAAAGGAGTCAAACCTAAGACTGAGAATCTAAAAATCTCAAGATCTAAAAACAAGCAAGAAAAAGGATTTGTTTGCACAATGCTAAACATGAAAACAGATTCAAAAGGGGGTCTGTATAGGCAAAGATTTAAAGATGCTATTAACAAACTGGTCTCAAAGATAAGTAGTCTAAAGGAATGCTTTTAGAAAAATGGTCATTGGAAACACAACTCACCCTGAAAATTCTCCAGAATTACAGTAAAAATGCTTCTTGGCTATTCTCTATGCATGAACTTAACACAGCAGAAACTTGCTAACCTAGTCTGCTGTGCAAGAAGAAAACTGAAGTACACCTCCTGAATTTGATGATTACACGGTGGGGCAATTCACCCAAAAGAAGGGGTAGAAACCATTGAAACCTGTTTTGCCTACAAAACAAAAATATGTAACTATAGGAGTAATTGTAAGCAAAGAGAGGAATGAAAGCATATTTGTAAAAGAGAAAGTATGTAAATAATAATGTGTCACCCCCAAAGGGGTAGAAGTATGTTCTTTTTTTTTTGTCTTTCAGAAAATCAGGACAAGCTGGTACCAGCTGAACACCCTACAACACCATGGATGTATTGTTGCAGCAAAGATTGTTTTATGTTTTGTGTTTGTCTAATGTCTGTCTGTCTTACTAGCTACTATACTGTGTTAAAAATGATACTGCATTAGGCAGGGAAGGTTTAATAAGCATTATGCATTTTGAGTGTATTTACAGACACCAGTATCTCAAAAGAGTAGAGGCCAAGGAATTTGAATCTTGCTAATTGGAAAAAGTGGTAAAGGTTCATTTAAAAGAAAAACTATGCATGGAGCACAAGGTTTATCTATTGATAAAAAACTTGAAGGAATAAACAAAGCACAAGGTTAAATTACTAAATAAAAAGGATAGATATGTGAAAACATTGGTCAAAAAAAAATCAGTGTTAACTGGAATGTTTAAATCAACTTTCAGCCTGTAAGGCCAGCTGAATGCACCTGGATGTTGCATACAATTCGAAGTTTAAGGCCATTGTAACCCCATCCCTGACTGTGAGGGGCAGTTCACTGCCAGTATTTCCCCCTCTGACAATTATGCTACTGTTAGCAGGGAGTTTATGGGATCAACACAGGAGGCATTTCGTTAAACTCCCTGTGCAGCAATGTATATGATGTAACTACATTTTACACAGCAGATAATAAAACCCAGAACACAACACTTAAAAAAATAACCAACCCCTCTCCCTCTGAAGGTAAAGGAAAGGGCAGAGATAATAAGGAGTGATGCAAATACTCAGTCTGTCAGAGGCAGCTGAAGTTCAGGACCTGCGACCCCTTCAGCTGCAATAGCTCTCAGGGGAGGAACACTGAAGCGCCCTTGGTGGAGATGAGGCGTCCGCGCTCTAGCAGGAGATCAGGAGGGCTTTTGCCACAGCTGATGATGACGGTCAGGAACACAGGTATCTAGGGCTCACCGACTGGGCTTTCGCCACAGCGTGGGCCAGAGCACCCTGAGGACGGCAGACAGCCGTGGAACCGTACAGGACAGGTTGGACGGGGCCTTCGCCACCGTCACCTCCGCCTCTCGACTCCTCCTTCTCCAGATGGCAGGGAAAACTGCCAACCAGAGCGCCTCGAGCTTTGATACTTTGTAGAAGTTAAGGTTGGTCGAGTGTGCAAAGCAGGGCATGCTCCGGTGTGCAGAGGCGTGGTGCTGGGTGTAGTGACAGGTGCCGTGTGCAAAGTGATGTTTTGGCGGCAAAAGTCTTTACAGTCTGCTGGACTCCATTTTGAAAGTCCCAGCATGCATCTGAAGTCCATTTTGAATGTCCGTCTGAATACTACATTTCTTCTAACATTAAATCTCTGTTAACACTGAGGCACACACACACAGAGTTATTACAGAACAGCACAGGACAGTAGAATCACACACAGCACCACAAGGCAAACAGAGTGAACACAGACCCCGCGCAGTCATCACAAACCTCCACCCCTAGTCCCTGTCCTGCTGTGTCTCAGACCAGCTGCAGCCAGGGCACCTCTCCCTGACCTGAACCTAGCCCAGGACTAGACCTGCCAGGGCTGGGGCTCCCCTGTCCACTTTGAACCCATCCATGGACAGTATTGCCAGACCTGCCATGTTGCCCCCCCCGTCACTGAGGTTCCTCCCTCCCCAGCCCACAACCAGATCTGCTGCAGCACCCATTCTCTGGCCTGTACCCGGCTCCTGCCCAGAGCTGCTGGGACGGGGGCAGGCCTAGCCTGTGGCCACAGTAAGCCCGCCCTTGTAGCCATCCACTCCCACTGGCAGTTCACAGTAATTTGCGGTGAGGGTGTCCACAGCCACACGAGGATTTGCACGGAGACAACAGATGGGAACAAACCCCCTTGAGTTCCTTCCGTGACACTGTGTGTGCAGAGGAGCCTCGGCTTGGCTGTGTCTCGACGCGTTTCTAACCACCTGCCTGGGACCAGCTGGGCTACACAGGTGCCCTGGGTTAAGGTCACAGGCAGCTGGTGATGAGGCCTGGAAATGGCAGCAGCCCCTCAGTCAGCAGGAACCCGTGAGCTGCAGGGTGTTTTCACGGGGAGGCCAGCGTTGGGACTTTGCAGTCCAAGGGCCCAGCCCCCCCCCCTTTCAACACACCCAGCTCAGCGCTGGAGGGAACATTTTTCGGTTTAAACTTCCTGAAACTTCAAAAACAAAAGGGAAAGAAACAACCTGACCCATCCCCCACCCCACTCCAGCAGCCCCAGGGTGCGTCTACATGGCAGGGTTTTTCTGGAAAAATGACACTTACGTCCACACTGTAATTGCATTCTTGGGACAGGAAGGCGAAAGAAGGGAGGGGTTTTTCTGACAGCAGTAAACCTCATTCTACAAGGGAGACGCCTTTTTCAGAAAAAGATGAGTGTGGACAAGGAAGAGGGAGTTTTTTCGAAAGAAGAGGCCTCCAGGAAAAAGCACAGGTGCCCTGGTGGTCACCCCATCCACAGGAATCACATGGAAATGCTCCAGAGTGTCCAATCAGCGTGGACACTTTCTGTCAAAAAAGCAGCTGGCTGCTTGGATGCGCTTTGGCCGGGTGGACGCGCTCTTTTGGAAGAACAGATTTGCTGCCATAGGTCTAGATCAGTGTTTCTTAAGCTTTTAAGGACTGAGGAACACCAAACAACTTTTTTAGGAAGAACACGTGCCGGGCCAGGTAGGTAGGCAGAGCTTCAGAGTCTCAATACGTGGTGTAAGGAAAAGGGGTTTAGATTTATTAGGAACTGGGGACACTTTTGGGAGAGAGGGAGCCTATACAGGAAGGTTGGGCTCCACCTAAACCAGGGTGGAACCAGACTGCTGGCACTAAACATTAAAAAGGCCGTAGAGCAGTTTTTAAACTAAAAGATGGGGGAAAGCCGATTGGCGCGGAGATCCACAGAAATCGGAGGGAGACTTCTCTTAGAGGAGAAACCATTGATAGAGATTCTCTAAGCTGTAGTCAGAAAGAGAGGAGGGGAGAGGGCAAACCATGGGCCAGAGCAGACAAACAACCGCATACAAAGGAATCCAATGCATCAGGGAAGGGCAGACAAATAAGCAGTGGCAACTTTTTAATGTGCTTGTTCACAAATACTAGGAGTCTCACTAATAAGATGGGTGAACTAGAGTACCTTGTATTAAATGAGGAGATTGACATAATAGGCATCACTGAAATCTGGTGGAATGAAGAAAATCTGTGGGACACAATCATATCGAGATATAAAATATATAGAAAGGATAGAGCAGGCCGGGTGGGTGGTGAAGTGGCACTGTATGTGAAAGATAATGTAGAATCAAATAAAATAAAAATATTAAGTGAATCAGCATGTTCCATAGAATCGCTATGGATAGTAATTCCGTGCTCCAATAATAAGAAATTAGCGGTAGGGATACATTACCGACCACCTGACCAGGACAGCGATACTGACATTGAAATGCTGAGGGAGATTAGAAAGGCTACCAAAATAGAGAACTCTATATTAGAGGGGGATTTTAATTATCCCGATATTGACTGGATACATGTCACCTCAGGAAGAGAAGCGGAGATAAAATTTCTCAATGGCTTAAATGACTGCTTCTTGGAGCAGCTGGTGCAGGAACCCACAAGGGGAGAGGCAATTCTCGACTTAGTCCTGAGTGGAGTGCAGGATCAGGTCCAGGAAATAACTGTTAAAGGACCGCTTGAGAATAGTGACCATAATATAATAACATTCAACATTCCTGTGGTGGGAAGAACACCTCAGCAGTCCAGCACCCTGGCATTTAATTTCAAAAAGGGGAATTACACAAAAATGAGGAGGTTAGTTAAACAGAAATTAAAAGGCAAAGTGACTAGAGCCAAATCCCTTAAAGCTGCATGGAAACTTTTTAAAGACACCATAATAGAAGCCCAACTTAAATGTATACCCCAAATTAAAAAACATAGCAAGAGACCTAAAAAAGTGTCACCGTGGCTTAACCACCATGTAAAAGAAGCAGTGAGGGACAAAAAGGTATCTTTTAAGAAGTGGAAGTCCAATCCTAGTGAGATAAATAGAAAGGAACATAAACACTGTCAAATCAAGTGTAAAAATGTAATAAGAAAAGCAAAAAAAGATTTTGAGGAACAGCTAGCCAAAAACTCAAAAAGAAATAACAAAATGTTTTTTAAGTACATTAGAAGCAGGAAGCCTGCTAAAAAACCTGTGGGTCCCCTAGATGATGCTCCACTTAGGAAGGGACAATCCGCTTCACACACACAGACTGGGAAGTCCAGTATCAGAGGGGTAGCTGTATTAGTCTGAATCTGCAAAAGCAGCGAGGAGTCCTGTGGCACCTTAGTCTATGAGGGTATGTCTACACTACAGCGCTAATTCGAACTAAGCTAATTCGAATTAGCGCATCCAGACATAAAAACTAGTTCAAATTAGCGTTTTGCTAATTCAAACTAGCATGTCCACACTGAGTGGACCCTGAACCGAGGTTAAGGATGGCCGGAAGCAGTGCCGGCAGGGCATCAGATTAGGACTTAGAGCATGGAGCTGCTGTCTCAGGCTAGTCGAGGGCTGTGCTTAAAGGGACCTGACCCCCACCTTGGACAGACAGTTCTCAGGGGTTTCCCGCTTGCAAAGAAGTCCTGTCTTGGAGTGCCCTGAGTGCCCACACTCGGCACATCACAGCACTCGGCCATCAGCCCGGCTGCACTTGCTGCAGGCTGTCATACGGGGGGGAGGGTCAATCGGGGGGCTGCAGGAGAGCTTCCACCCCGAGGAGCCCGCAGAGCCACCCCAGTCCTCCCCATTGGGGGCTCGTACCCCATTCCTCCCTCGTCTTCTTTCACTTACTCCTCCCTAGCCCCCCCTTCCTGATGTACAAAATAAAGGACACGTGTGTTCAAAAATAGAAACTCTTTATTGAACAGAACTCGGGGAGACTGGGAAAAGGAGGTGGGAGAGGGGAAGAGAGAGGGTGGGAGAGGGGAGGGCAACTATAATGAGTAGGGGTTTGGAACAGGTCCCATATGAAGAAAGGCTAAAGAGACTGGGACTTTTCAGCTTAGAAAAGAGGAGACGGAGGGGGGATATGATAGAGGTCTATAAAAACATGAGTGGTGTGGAGAGGGTGCATACAGAAAAGTTCTTCATTAGTTCCCATAATAGAAGGACTAGAGGACACCAAATGAAATGAATGGGTAGCAGGCTTCAAACTAGTAACACAAAGTTGTTCTTCACAAATCAAAGAGTCAACCTGTGGAACTCCTTGCTGCAGGAGGCTGTGAAGGCTACAACTAGAACAGCGTTTAAAGAGACGTGAGATAAAGTGATGGAGGTTGGGTCCATGGAGTGGTATTAGCCAGGGGGTAGGAGTGGTGTCCCTGCCCAAAGTTTGTGGAAGGCTGGAAAGGGATGGCGCGAGACAAATGGCTTGGTCAATGTTGTTGGTCCATCCCCTCCAGGGTCCCTAGTGTTGGCCACTGTCGGCAGACAGGCTACTGGGTTAGATGGACCTTTGGTCTGACCCAGTACGGCCATTCTAAGCTCAGGGCTCTGGGTTGGGGGTCTTACTGGACCACCCGGATTTTCATGCAAACCTACTGCTGGGTGGCCAGGCTGGCAGCTATCCTGCCCTAGATGGCCACTTTCCTGTGCCTAGTGACGAGGTCGTAGATGAGGTCCACGATGTCCGCACTAGACCAGGCAGGCGCCCGCCTCTGGCAGACCTGGGCAGGCTCCCGTGAGCCACCAGCCTGGTCCAGGGGAAGAGACGGAGGGCTGGGTGGCAGCGGGTGGCTGGCTCGTGCCGTGTCAGGTGCAGGGTCTGCTGGCTGGGTGCTGGCAGGCTTGCACCTGGCACAGGCGCCGTAGCCAGCCCGTGCCCCTTTAAGGGCTCCGGTGCCGGGAAGGGGGAAGAAGAGTTTCCCTGGTGGTGCCCAGCGTGGCCACCAGGGCAAGCTGGGGAGGGCTAGCCTCCCACTAATTCAGATTAAGTGGCTACACAGCCCTTAATTTGAACTAGTTAATTCAAACTAGGCGTTAGTCCTCATGGAATGAGGTTTACCTAGTTCGAATTAAGCGCTCCGCTAGTTCGAATTAAGTTCAAACTAGAGGTTTGCCTGTGTAGCGCCTATCAAAGTTAATTCAAACTAACGTCTGTTAGTTCGAACTAACTTTGTAGTGTAGACATACACTAAGGTGCCACAGGACTCCTTGCCGCTTTTGCAGAATGGGAAGTGACTCTCCAGGAAGGAGTCCTGCAGAAAGGGATTTAGGGGTCAGAGTGGACCACAAGCTAAATAGGAGTCAAAAGTGTGACACTTGCAAAAAAAAGCAACCATGATTCTGGGGGACACTAACAGGAGTGTGATGAGCAAGACACGAGAAGTCATTCTTCCGCTCTCCTCTGCGCTGCTTAGGCCTTACTTGGAGTCTTGTCTCCAGTTCTGGGCACCATGTTTCAGGAATGAATTGGAGAAGGCCTGGAGAAGAGCAACGAAAACGTGGAATAGTTTAGAAAACATGAGAGTGAAAGAACTGGGCTTGTTTAGTCTGGAAAGGAGAAGACTGAGAGGGGACATGAGAGCGGTTTTCACGTATCTAAAAGGGTGTCACAAGGAGGAGGGAGACAAACTGTTCTCCTTGGCCTCTGAGGACAGGACAAGAAGCAATGGCCTTAAACTGCAGCAAGGGAGGCTTAGGTTGGACATTAGGAAAATGTTTCTGCCTGTCAGAAAAACTTCCTGTCAGGGGGGTGAAACACTGGAACAAATTGCCTGGGGAGGTTACGGAATCTCCATCGCTGAAGATATTTCAGAGCAGGTTGCACAGACACCTGCCAGGGATGATTTAGACGGTGCTGGGTCCTGCCGCGAGGGCAGGGAACTGGACTCGGTGGCTTCCCGAGGTCCCTTCCCATTCTACTGTTCTGTGATTCACAGACCAGACGGGTCAGTCTCAGACCAGCAGGGCTGGCGGGGGAAGGGAGGGGGTGGTGGTCAAGCTGTTTCTCTACCGTCCCTATGTCTGGGCAGTTCCTGAGTCTCTCTAAGGGGCAGGGCTGCTCACACACTTGCTGGTGGTGCCCATGAGCAGTGGTGGGGCTGTGGCTGGTTGTACAGCTCTGGGCTCTGATTGTCCAAGTGTCCCAAGGTGCTGGCTGGGGGCAGGACACCAGCCGTGTGAGGGGAGGGGATGGTGATGCCACAAAGGCCTGGGGGGGCGAAGCAGCTGGGAGGGGGGAGCTGAGATCATGGAGCTCATGGAGATCCCCTGACATCAGCTGCAAGGCAGGGTGGCCTCAGAAACACCCCCCAGCCACTTCTGGCTGTGTGGGGAGCCCCCAAAGAGGCGGGGCTGGAATCCCTCTGAGACCGACCCCTCAAGGGGTGACCTGGGCCAGCCCTTGGGACGTCCCCTGAGACCTCTCGGCCACCCCCCCTCCCAATCTCACTGCTGGCTATGGAGAGGGAGGAGGTTTCCCAGTTTCCCAGCGGTGACCCCGGCTCCTCTCCCTTTGCAGGCTCCGCACGGCGGGGTCTGGCCTCGGGCCGGCCCTGCGGGGGTCCTGCGGGCAGAGCCCCACACGGGCGCGCAGACAGTGGGGAGGTGAGCATGGGCGAGCAGGGGGAGGCTGTTTTCCTTCAGCGCTGGGGGCGGGGTGCAGGAAAGGGGAGACTGGGGACCCTTGGGCACGGCTGTGTTGGGCCCCTCCCCCTTCAGGGACAGGGTTGGGAGGTGGGAGTTGAAATCAGGGCCTGGCTGGATCTGGGAACAAGAACCTCAAATCCCCCCCCCCAACTTCCCTCCCCCCCCCTCCCCCGCGCCCATGGGATCCATCCACATTGTCCTAGTCTGGAGAGACAAGGCCCTTCCTAAGAGCCGTGCCCAATGGATCCGACTCGCTCCCCTGAGCATCAGGGCCCAGCCCCGGGGATGGGGATGGGGGCTCGTTGGCACAGGCTGGGCACGGGTCTATTGACCTGCCCCATCTCTCTCCCCCCAGCGCGTCAGCTCCTGCATCGCGCCCTGAGTGTCCCAAGGGAGCGCCAATGCCCCAGGGAGCAGCAGAGTCCGGTTGTAATTGACCCCCCCCCCCACCCGGCATGGGAGGTGAGTGTCCTCTGAGCCGGCCCCCTGAGCCCGGGGTGAGCAGGGGGCTCCCGCGGACCGCAGGGCCGGCAGCGGCAGGGCTGCGGGTGGGAGTGACCCCGGGGGAGGACAGAGTCAGAGCCGGGCCGGAGCCAGACTTGGGCCCAGTTCATCTTCTCCAGACTCAGGGGAGACCCGGGGACGATAAGGACCCATGTTCCAGGTCTGGCCAAGGGAGGAGGGGCCCGTGGACAGTGGGACTGGCCTGGGCGCATGCAGATCCCAGGGCGCTGCCTGTCTCGCGCACGGTCCCGGTGAAGCACGAGCGAGTCCAGCCCCCAGGATTTCCTCTCCCCCCCACCCCCCTGCTGTGTAGCTACGTACGGCCTGGCTGGCACTGTCCAGTCCAAAGCCTGCAAAACCAGCTGGGGGTGCAAGTCCCCATGGGGGGCCCTGCCCACCGCCCTTTGCCCCAGAAGCTGAGGGTCTCGTTAGCTCCGCTCCCCGGTGGCTCCAGCAGAGGGACGTGGGGAGGGAGGCGCCTGGCCCGGGGGGTTGGGAGCTGGGAGCAGGACACTGATGGGGCCCTGTCTCCTCCCTTCCATCCCAGCTCAGCACAGCTCCCCCTAGGGAGCTTGGGGCCCAGCTGGCCTGTCCCTCGGGTGCCCAGCCAAGGACACCGGCCGGCTGGCTAGGGTGGGGCCTGACCCCTCTGCCCACTGCTGCTGTGCCGGAGGTGAGGGACCCCGCAGGGCAACGGGCCCCTAGAGCAGAGACACCGGCAGATGCCAGGCCAGGGGCCCTGTGGAAATGACCCCGCCCAGGCTCTCACCCGGCAATGGGAGTAGAGTTACCAGGTGAGTTTAAAAAAATATCGGACACACTTGATCTCAGCTGAGGGTGGGGGGCCAAGCCAGGAGGGAGGCAGGGCTAGCCGGGGGGGGGGGGAGGCAGTGCAGCCAGTGGGAAACAGGCCTGACGGGGGTGGGGAGGCAGGTCAGGGGAGATGGGGTGAGAGAACCGGCCGGCGGGATGCAGGGTTGGGGGGGGGGTTAGGTGCAGCGGTGCTGGCTGGGGGAGATCGGGAAGAAGAGGGGAGAACTGGGCGCCGGAAGCAAGGCTGGTGGGGGCAGCGGGGCTGTCCGGGAAGGATCAGGAGGAGAAGTGGGGAGAACCGGCTGGCTGGGAGGGGTCGGGGGAGCGAATCGGCCGGCGGGGAGGGGACTTAGCCGGGCAGGTGCAGCTCCCAGGGCGCTGCCTGTTCCACGCACGGTCCTGGCGCAGCGCCAGTGAGTTCTGCTGCGGCTCCACAAGGCGCTTGCCCAGTGCTCAGGAGCACGGACGGGGCTTCCCCTCCCCCCAAGGCCAGGCCCAGCCAGGGCCCTGGGGCAGCCGGATGCTGTGGGGGAACAGCTGGAATGGGGGCGGGGGAGGGAGGCGGTAGCAGCTTCAGCAATGATAGGCCAGAGGGTTCTGGCCCTGGGGGGCCCTAGAGAGGCGCCGCCCAGGGCCAAGCTCCCACTGACCCCCCTGGTTCCGGGGCCCCGCGTCTGACAGGCCCTTGCTCTCTTGGGACAGGAGGAGCCCGGCCTCGGGGATGCAGCACCCACCCCCCCCCGAGCCTGGCTCCAGGTGCCCGCAGCTCAGCAGGGGCTGCTCCAGGGCAGGTGACGCCTGCGGGGAGGGAGCCGCCAGCCGGAGTCAGAGCACTGGTCGGAGCTTTTCCTGCTCACGCCGGGACTGGAGCCGCGGACACGACCCGGCCCTGGCCAGGCACCAGGGGAGAAGGAGGAGCTGCCCCCCCTCCCCCACGGGACATGGAACCACCTCTACCCCATCTCCTGTCCCTGGACACGGACCTGCACAGCCCAGTGAGTCAGGGCCAGCTTATGGACTGTAGCCATTGGGCTGCACTGCCCTGGCTAAAGGGCCAAGGTACTGACTATGGCCATTGGGCCACACTGCCCTTAGAAAGGGTCATGGTACTGACACTGGCCATTGGGCCATACTGCCCTTAGAAAGGGTCAAGGTACTGACACTGGCCATTGGGCCACACTGCCCTTAGAAAAGGGGCAAAGTGCAGACTCCAGCCATTGGGCCAAACTGCCCTGAGAAAGGGGCCAGTTACAGACTCCAGCCATTAGGCCGCCCTGCCCTAAGGCAAGCTCTTCTAGAGGGAAGCTGGGAGCCCGCAGGCTTTGTGGCGGGAGAAGCTGCCGTCACCTCGGAACCGGGCGTGGCCTGGACCCAGCGACCCGACAGAGACGATTCCAGCCCAGAGACGGGGCGCGTCACCGCGCAGACTGAAGACTAAACAACCGGCCCAGCAGCCAGGACCAGGCGAGATCACACACGGGACCAGGGCAGCGAAGGAGGAAAGCGGCCGGCCAGGACAGAGAGGCCAGACGGAGGCTGCACCTCGGGGGCCTGCTGAAGCTGGAACAGACCGAGGGGCCTCCCCGTCGCGCTGCTTCCCCCAGAGCCGAGCTCAGGCTGCCGGTTCCCTTCAGCCAGGAAGCCGGGCAGAGAAGCCCCAGAAACCGCGGCGCCTCGCAGCCCTACCCTGGGCTCTCGTGGCCTGGCCAGGCCCTTCCCAGAGAGACTCCCATGCAGTGCAGATCCCTACGGCAGGGGTGGGGAACCTCAGGCGCGGGGGTCAGATGCAGCCCCGGCTTGCGGGGATCCGGCCCCTGAAGGTCGGGGCTCCCCCCTGCATTGGGGGCCCATGCTGGGGAGGGGGGCTGTTTCTCACTTGTGTGCAGCCCCCCCATGGATTTCTCTGTGGGTCAGTAGCCCCGACCCAGCAAAGGTTCCCCACCCCACTCTGTGGGGGGTAAAGGTCCCTGGGAACCTGACTAGGGCCCCACCCATTTCACAGCCAGCAACGGGGAAGGGGGAGTCTGAGCTCCCCACGTGGTGAGGGGCCTGGGGCACCAGCTGCTCGCCTGGCCCTGCTGGGATGGGACAGGAGTTGTCCTGCCCCAATACGGGCACTCTCGGAGGGGGAGATCAGAGCCACCCTGAGGGGCAGGGAGAAGTGAGGGTGGAACGGTTCTAGCCCTGCCCCACAGGCTGCTGGGAAGTGAAATTGGCACTCTTGGGACGTCGCCCACCCCCACCGCACACAATCCTAGTGTGGGTAAGGACCCGCATGGGCAGAGAGCCGGGAAATTTCCCACGGAAACCCCTGGGAGTGCGTCAGGGAGCAGCGTGGAAACGCTCTGGCTGTGAAATGGGCGAGGTTGCAGGGGGACGCGATGGAGCCCTAGTTGCGGCGTATTCCCTGGAAGTTGTGGGAAAGGGTCTGCCAGAAACTCCTGGCCCTGTTGGTCCTCAGGGTCATTGGGGAATCCCCTAGTGCAGCCTTTCTCCAGCTGGGACTCCCAACCCAAAAGGGGGTCCCAGGGCCAGGGTAGGGGGCTCTCGAGCAGGGTCGCTGGCCGCCTGGGTTTTCCCAGCCATGACCTCGTCTTTGGCCCTCAAATCTTCCTATGGGCAGATGTTTGGAAATATTAAAAACTGTCGGATTTCTCTCGGCTTTCCCAGCTGAGTGGCTGGAGAGCAGCGGCTACCGTCTCCCCATCCAGTCTGAGAGTAGCCCCATTAACAGCAGCAGTACAGGAAGAAGGGAGGCCTGGTACGGTGTTGCCACCCTTCCTTCTGCACTGCTGCTGGCAGGGGGGCTGCCTTTCGATCTGGGTGGCTGCAGAGCAGTGGCCCCTGGCAGGTCACCCAGCTCAGAAGTCAGCGCCTCCACCAGCCGGAGCACAGAGGGAAGGGGGCAGTGCTGCTGGGTGTGGGGCTGCCTTCTGACCCGGGTGGCTGGAGAGCAGTGGCTGCTGGCCAGGGGCCCAGCTTAGACAACGGCATCCCTGCCAGCAGCAGCACAGAAGCAGGGTGGCTCCGTGTGGTGTGTCACTCCTACTTCTGCACCACTGCTGGCGGTGGCCCTGTCTTCCGAGCCGGGCGCCCCAGAAGCATCCACGACTCTCTGGTCACCCGCTCGGCCGTCAGTGGTGCTCCCAAGAGCGGTGCAGGAGGAAGTGCAGGAGGGGCGGGATTGCAGCACTTCCTGCAGCCCCGCGGCGGGTGTCAGCCCTGCCTCCCAAACCGGGTGACCAGAGAGTGGGTGCCTCTGGCCAGGGGCTACTTCAGAGGGCAGCGCCGATACCAGCAGCAGCACAAACTAGGGATGTCAACGTGTGTAGTCGGCTACACGATTAACCGATACGTCTGGGCTTATTGGTTAATCCTGTCGACTCCACACACCCCTCCCCCGGCTGCCTCAGGAACAGAGGCAGCAAGGGGTGGGGAGCTGGGAGCTGGTGTCTGTGGGGATCCAGCTTTTAAGCTGCCTAGCCCCCACCACGTGCTGCAGCCTCTCAGAGAGATGCAGCAACAGGAGGGGATAAGGGCAGGTGGGAGCTGGTGCACACGGGAAGCTGCTTTTAAGACAGCTCCCCACGTGTACCAGCTCCTATGGAACCACGTCTCACCCATCCCCCTCCACTGCTGCCTCCCTATCAGCATAGGCGCAGGGCAGAGATGAGATGAGATGTGCAGGGAACTATCTTCTAAGCCGGCTCTCCACACATGCCAGCTCCATGGAGCCCCCTTTCCTCCCTTGCTGTCTCACATAGAGGCAGTGGGGGGGGGGATGCTCGAGGGGAGCTGACTTAAAATCTAGTTCTCCATGAGCACCAGTTCTGCGGAGCTGCCTGTTCCTGCCTCTCACACTCCAGAGGAGGCTGCTGCAGAGCAGCCTCTGTCCAGGGCTAGCACAGGCTCTCGTCGCACAGAGGCTGCTGTGTGGGATGCCGGTGCAGCCTCTGTCTGCTGTGTGGGATGCCGGTGCAGCCCCGCATTGCTGACTCAGGCCCCAGGGACTATCGAATAATCGTTGAATTGCTACAGTTTGATGCAGCGACATGTTTGTTCAATGAGTCCCTGTCTGACATCCCTAGCAAACAGGGAGAGCGGCCCTGGACCGTGCTCCCCTCGCCCTTCTCTGCCGTCGCTGGCGACGGCGCCACCTCTCCCGCCGGGCAGCTGGACAATCCGCGCTGTCTCCGGTGACAGTGCAGAAGGCAGGTGGGCTGCTGCAGCTTTGCCTCCCTGCCTTCTGTGCCGCTGCTGCTGGGTAAGGATGTTAAAAAATGATTCCTGGAGGAGTCGAGGGTCGATAGAATTTCCATTGGCTACTCGACTAGTCGATGGGCACTTTCTGCACTTTGAAATGTACAAGGGCCCCAGCAGGGCCTCCTGTGCACTTCAAAATGGGAACTCCGTGTGCAGCCCGGGGCCAGCGGGAAGTCCCACTGACTCCAGGTTTTACGAAGGTCCTTCTGCTTTGAAAGGCACAGGATCCTGAAAGCTCTTGTGCATTTCAGAGTGGAAGCACCTGCATGGAGCCTGGAGTCAGCAGGGGGTTCAGACCCCTGGTAACTCCAAGCTCCATGCGGCGCTGCTCCTTCGGAGTACCCCCTTTTCACCCCTTTTCCCATGAGTAGGCAGCGACAGCACCACCAGCAGCGCAAAAGGGAGGGTGCCACCCTTCCGTCTGTGCCGCTGCTGGCCAGGTTGGGGGCAGAGAGCAGCTGCCCCTCCAGCTGCCCAGCTTGGGAGGCAAGGAGAGATCAGGGACATTTCTTCTTATTTCCAATCTCCGCCGGGATGGGAACCTGGGGACTGAACCCGCGGCCACGGCTGGGAAAGCCCAAACGTCCGGTGCCCCCGTGAGCGACCCTCCTGCCCTCGCCTTGTCACCCCCTTCTGGGCAGGGACCCCCGGGGGAGAAACGCTGCACTAGGGGATTCCTCTATGACCCCGAGGGCCACCACGGCCAGGAGTTCCTGGCAGCCCCTTTCCCACCACTTCCACGGAGGAGGCGGTAGGTTCTCAGGGGAGGTTTCCCCAACTCAGAGATCTGCCTGGATGGAGAGTGGAGGAGCAAAGGGAGGGCCTGGCCAGGAACGCCCAGGACCAGGGCAGGGCTCACATGGCAGCCCCGCCCCTAGTGGAGAGTGGCCAGAGACACCTGGGAACAGACTCCACTGACTCCGGAGTCCCTGCTGCCTTGTCCTGCAACGCCTGGAAGAGCAGAAGTGATTCGTGGGGTCCGAGAGATGCTCCCTCGATGCCAAAATCTCCACCCACCTCAGGTGTAGCAACAGCAGGAGCCAAGTAAAAAACTTGTGAGACTGGTTTAAGAGAAAGAGAGTGAAGAGAAATAAACCGATCCTTGATTTTATGAGCTTTGCTTTCTGGGCCTTAAGCGCACGCGCGGGTCAGTTTCAGCCATTCCCTGCAAACCTGAGGACTTGAAACACTTTTCCCGTGACAGCTGAGGGGGAGGCTGCACCCCAGGGCCCGTGAGGACAGAGCGGTGCCAGCAGAGCCCCCTCACTGGGATGGAGCCCACAGGCACAGAAGGAGTGTTTCTGTTGCCATGACATCAGCCCCTCCCGAGGCAAAGCCCGCCCAGACTCCTGGCTGGGGCAGTCATGCCTAGCAGGCAGAGCTGGGGCTGTGGGTCAGAGCTGGGGTCAGGAGTCCCAGAGCAGCCCAAAGGCCGGTCTCATGGGCTCAGACTTGAAGATCCAAAGGAACCATGTGGTCATCTGGGCTGAGCTCCTGCACCTTGCAGGCCCCAGACCCTCGCCCACCCCTCCGGCCCCAGCCCCACTCGCCCCGGCTGTTACTGACGCCCCCACATCATGGCTCAGCGATGTCAAGGGATGGAGAGTCCTCCATTGCGCGACTTGAACCCCGTCCGGGACTCTGCAGAGGGGGGCAGCCGCATCCACCCAA
This sequence comes from Pelodiscus sinensis, assembly GCF_049634645.1. Classification (NCBI taxonomy): domain Eukaryota; kingdom Metazoa; phylum Chordata; order Testudines; family Trionychidae; genus Pelodiscus; species Pelodiscus sinensis. The sequence goes on from NW_027465849.1 coordinate 2,609,651, forward strand.
CCCCCACGGGCTCTGCCCATCTGACACTTTGACAAGCCCTTCCCCCCCCCGACACGGGGTCCGTCAGAGCAGGCGTGTCCTGGCCAGCGCCCCCAGCCATACGGTGGGGAAAGAATCGTCTGGAGCTGCTCAGCACTGGGGAGCCCACGTTTCCCTCTGCGGAGCGCGGGGCAGCTGGTCCAATTCCTCCCACTCACGTGAGTCCAAGGGCCGCCGAGCAGCACAAACGCCCCCATTCACACCCAGTCGCCTGAGCCCCTGAGTCCCTGTGCCCAAGCCCTGGGCCCTGCTGGACGAGGAGCAGGGACTCCGACCGCCACACGCTGAGCTCCCAGGAACAATCCTTGCCCTGGGCACCTTCCTAGCAGCCCTGGCGTCTCTCCCCTCACGCGGCCTGTGGGTACAGCCCATCCGAGGGCCTCCCTGGCCGCGGCTGCTACTGGAGGCTCCTGCCAGCTCGGTTCCCCTGGGCCGGGAGTTCCCTGCGCATCCTCCTCATCCTGCAGTCGGCCCAGCCTGAGCGGCTCCAGAGGCTTTTCTACTCCGCTCCCTCTGGGGGCAGGCCCAGCAGGACTAGGGGGCTGATTCTCAGGGCAGGGTTGAGGCCCCCCCCCCCCCACCCCAGTCATCTGAAGAAGTGGGCTGTGCCCGCCAAAGCTCATGGTCCCATCTGCATGTTTTATTCGTCTCTCAAGTGCTGCCAGGCGATTTGTTGTGTGACCAGAGCGAGGGCTGAGGGGGGAGGTCCGGCCTGGGGCTCACAGCCCGTTGTGCTGGGGGTGGGTAAGGCCGAGGATGCAGGCAAGGCAGAGGCCTAAGAGGGTCTCTCCATGGCCAGAAAGGGGATCCCCAAGGAGCGACTGTCTCGCGTTGCACTTGGGGAGCTCTGTGGTGGGTATTAGGGGAAACGATGTCACGGAGGCTGGGGAAACACGGGAACGGGAGGCCTGGGGAAGGGGGGAATCTCTGTCCTGAGAGGATTTTAAGGCCAGACTCGCCCAAGGCCTGGCTGGGATGACTGAGCTGGGCTGGGTCCTGCTCCGAGTAGGACCAGGACTAGCTGACTCCTCGGGTCCCTTCCCGCCCAGTGATACTAGGACTCTGCACAGGGGCAGCGAGTGGGGTCCCAGGAGAGGTTCCCAGCAGCACAAGGCCTAGAGGCTAAAAGAGGGATGTGAGGGGGGCACTGGGGCACTGGAACTAGGACGTGGTTTCTCCTGGGCGTGTGTGTTGCTCACACTCAGCTGAACTGCAACATTTCCGCCATCATCATCCTCATCAGACTAGAGAATCCAACAGCCCCACCTGCTCCCGGAGGGGATGCTCAAAGGAAGCACCAGAAACCGCTTGGGCTGGTCCAGCTGCCAGGTGTGAAGATTTTCTACCCATTAACTCTGCACCCTGTATCATCAGTGCACACACAGCCCACCACTGCCTGTGCCCCCCGTCCAAATCCCACCCCCATCTCCCACATCCTAGAAACTTCCCCCCCAGACACCCCCACGAGACCAGCTAGTCTCCTGTCATCAGTCATCAACCTCCCTTTTGGCATAAGCATGTCTGAAAATAGACAGACAGAGGGACTCCCTGAGAGCTGAGCAGATCTCCTGGCTACTGGGACTCAGCACTAGGAACAGAAAATGCCATGTGGTTAGTGCTGGAGATAAAATCCCCCCTTTCTGAGGCCCCTTTTCAGGGACAAAACCTGCCTGTAATTGAAAAATAAATCCCTGATCTGTGTGTGGCTGAAGAAACAAACCAGGCAGGATGTTAGATGTGGGCAGGGCAGATCCCTCATGAGCACAGACCTCAGCTGAGCTGGGGTCACCTTTCCCTTCAGCTCTCTAGAGGGCCAGATCCTCACTGGTGCAAATCGGCATTGACTCCAGTGAAGCAACACCAGTTCATATGAGTTGGGGATGTGGCCCAGAAGCTCTCACACTCAGTTCTACTGGTTCCCATTTCTTTCACTGAAGAGGATTTGTTGACAGTCTGGGCCAGCTACTGCTCTCGGTTCTATTTCCTCCTACCCTGCTCTGAATTAGCCCAGGATTCCCACATATTCACTTTTGCAGCAAGAGGCACAGAGACAGCAGCATCAGGTCAGTGGAGAGAACCAATTTTGATGGAAACAGCCCAGAAGTGTCTCTTCCCAATGGGTGTCAGCAGCAGGGCACAATTAACAGTTTCACCCAGATCCCACCGGCCCCCTTTGTCCCGTCTGACTTCAGGAGAAGAGACGCTCCAGTGTCGGTCTCTGCTCCAATCTGCCCATGTCTCCCCCACTCCTTCAGGTTGGATATTCAACCAGCTTCTCTCTTGGCTCCCAGGCCTCCTTGGGTCAGTAGAGCTCAGGCAGCAGAGACACCTTCTCTATCCCCTCCTCAGGTCTGATATTCATCACCGCTCCGCTCCGCTTCCTGTCCTATGTCACCCCCCTTCCCCGCACTGGCCACAGCGTCTCTATTTAGGGCTGCAGGATTGAGATCCAAAGAGGCCTGGTTTACATGCTTAAGTCTAAACATACCACTGAGGAAACGCCTCCCATCCCATTTCACTGCCTGGGGACTGAGACAGCCCCTGGCTAACCACTGTTGGGCCAGGGTGAAAGGTCACTGGGTGATTGGGGTGGGACTGGGATGTTGGAGGAGCCTGAACCTTTTCCCTCCACCTTGGTCTCCAGTCCCTGGTGAGAAGGATTTGATAGCAGCCTCCAGCTTCCTGAAGGGAGGTTCCAAAGAGGCTGGAGAGAGGCTGTTCTCAGTAGTGTCACATGGCAGAACAAGGAGCAATGGCCTCAAGTTGTGGTAGGAGAGGTCCAGATTGGATATTAGGAAAAACTATTTCCCTAGGAGGGTGGTGAAGCACTGGGATGGGTTACCTAGGGAAGTAGTGGAGTCTCCATCCCTAGAGGTGTTTAAGTATCGGCTTGACAAGGCCCTGGACGGGTTGATTTAGTTGGGATTGGTCCTGCCTAGAGCAGGGGGCTGGACTTGATGACCTTCTAAGGTCTCTTCCAGCTCTATGGTTCTATGATTCTAAGGACCCATCTTTCCCAGAGGAAAATTCTCTGTCTGGGCTTAAGGGCACATAAATGGGGTCTGAGCCTCATGTGGGACCCTCTGCACAGGGGTGAATGTTGCCCCCAGAGAACAGTTACCACAGGGCTGCACTGGCTTCCCCCCTTGCTTAGTCTTCTCCATCCCATCCTCGAATGCCAGCTCCAGCCACTTCTGCCCCTCCTGCCTTCACTGCCCCACTCCTGTTTCATGTAGAGAGATGGGCGCCAGGGCCTGGCAAGACAGGAAAGAACACAAGACAGCTGAGAAAGAGCAACTAGAAGTGACCTCTGAGCAGTGGGAGCTGGAATCGGTGTTGCTAAGACAGTGGGGGAACTAAAGGTATCTTGGAAATAGACATTAGCACCTCTACAGAAAGTCAAACAGCTGAGGGCCTCAAGGGAAATGTGTCAGAAGCACAGGGCAGAGCAGTTTTACAGAGCAACTGACACAGAAGTGGATTGTCCTGGGATGGAGGCTGGGCATGTTTCACCCTGGGTGGAGGCAGCACCACAGAGCAGCTGGTTGGGGGATTTTCAGGAGTGTTCAGAGTCTGGAGGGAGGACCAGTGCGGCTCAGGGGAGGGTGAAGCAGAGCAGTTTCACGCTATTGGTCAGAAGCAGAGCCTAGATGATGACAGGGTGGAAAAGGGTAAATATGTCTTGTATTTTTAAAAAAAATCATCATTCATTTGTGGAGAATATTTTATTTACATTCTCTCCCCTTATTCCTGGTGCCAAAATGGTAAAAATAGAGGGAAGGAAAATCCATAAGAACATATGAACATAAGTCTTCTAGTGATGATTAGTGATTATGGGACTCCATTTAAATCACCTTAAAGGGGCTGATTTCCAGCAGGTGGCGCTCAGCTCAGTCTGTCTGTCGCCCCTTAATGTGGCTCATGTTGGACTCCATAAATATGTGGCCATTGTGGAAGGTTTGGCCAGAAGTGCTTATGGTAATTATGCCCATACCGAATCTGTGAGTGAAAATAGTTGTAGTGTTGTGAGGGGCTGTGTCTCAATGGACCAGTCTGCCCTTGGCCTTCGGGTGAGACTGCAACCCAGAGGATGTTGTGATCAAGCTCCTCGGGTACAACTGCCCTGCATGGACACTGTGCAGCCAGGCCAGTTCTCAGCTGCCCAAGCCTTCCTGGCATGGTGAACATGGAACATTTATTACTAAATGAAATTAATGGGTAGCAGGGTTAAAACTAATAAAAGAAAATTCTTTTTCACACAGCATGTAGTCAACCTGTGGAACTCCTTGCCAGAGGAGGCTGTGAAGGCTAGGACTATAATAGAATTTAAAGAGAAGCTAGATAGAGGTTAGGTCCATAAAAGGCTATTAGCCAGGGGATAAAATGGTGTCCTTGGCCTCTGTTTGTTTGTCAGAGGCTGGAGAGGGATGGCAGGAGACAAATCGCTTGATCATTGTCTTCGGTCCACACTCTCTGGGGCACCTGGTGCTGGCCACTGTCAGCAGACAGGATACTGAGCTAGATGGACCTTTGGTCTGACCCAGTACGGCCGTTCTTATGTTCTTATGTTCTTATTTCCTGCTGTGGCAACAGGGGCAGCTGTGAGCATTGCTCCCGTGTACCCAGTGCAGATGGACACTAGACCCAGCACTTGCCCCCATGAACCCCACAGCCCCTGCCACTCTAGTGCTTCATGGGAAGTTGGCTGGTATCAGATAAGGGGTGATTTTATAGTGCTGCAGTTACATCAGTGTCAGTCCCTGAGCACACCCATCCTGCGGTATAAAAGCCCTTTTCTGCTTGATGTTATTTTAGAAGCAATATAAACTATACAGTGTCATGATTATGAGGGTTAGCCAGCAGCCTGGGGATTAAGGGGTTAACTACACCTAGCCAGGTGGAGTGACCAGTAGGAATGTAGGAGGGAGTTTCAACCTGGGACAAAGGAATTTGGGTTTTTCCTTTGACCTTTTGTCTCTCTGAGGGAGTTCTCTGCAGCTACAGAGAGGGACAAGCATGTCTCTCTCTCTCTCCAAGACACCATTCTTCATTTTCTGTAAGTAGGGTAAAGTTTAGGCAGTTTCGTTAGGTTTTATTGTTTTAAGGATTGGGTATGGGATCTGAGATCTGGCACTGTTTAAAAGATGTTTTGGCTTTTCTTTGTAACTAAGTTCTAGGCCCATGGAGTTTCTCCATGAGTATATTTTGTTACCTCCCTATCTAGTCATTATGGTTGCAACAGGAATATTGTTGTAATAATAAAAGTTCTTTCTTTTCTTTTTATTAACCTGGCAGTGGTTAATTGTGTGCCTTGATTTTTATTTTAGGGGTAAGATTTCCCAAATGATCTTTCCCCTGAGTTCTTTATCAACATTTGGGTGGTGGCAGCGGAAGTTTTATTCCCAAGATCTAGGTTTTTAAGATCTTGGGGGGAAGTTTTGTACCAAAGCCTGGTAGATAAGGCTTTGGGGTACACTTGCTGGCCCCCACTTCTGCATTTATCATGCCAGAGTGGGGAAGGAGCCATGACATACAGCATAAACATTTAAACGTGAGTTACATTAACCATGGACTGTTAGTCAATTTTAAAATCAAGGTGGATATTGTTGTCACAGTGATGTTCCAGTTTTAACAGGAGTTCTTCTGAAGCATTTTCTGGCTTTTGGTATACCGTGGGGGAGGTGTCACACTAGATGATCACAGTGGGCAATGAACCTGAGAAAGCCTCTGACTTGAGCATACGAGCGTCCCTGTGGGAGCTGTACCAGCAATGCTAGAGCCATTTAATTATACTGGTAAATTTCCTCGTGTATAGTGAAACTCTGGAATTAACAGCTCTTTCAATCAATATCCTGCCTGTCCTGGTTCGCCTTCTGTCACTGCGGCATCTGAGCCCCTCATTGTCATTGGTGAGGTTTCTCCTCCTGGAGAGGCAGGGCAGCTCCTGCTTATTTTGCAGATGAGGAACAGAGAAACTCAGTGATTGAGCACAGGGCACATTGGAGTTTGCAGCTGCGTCAGGGACTGAAGCCAGGGCTCTAGAGCACTTGCCTACTGCCCTGGAAGGCCAGTGACCCTGGGCTATTTTGTCCAAAGAAGGGAAGCACCAGTAGACTGGAAATCCAGAGAAAAGTCAGCGACACAAGCTGGGACATCTGTCCCAGAGAATGTAATTGATCTCAGAGTGTCCCACCCTCTTTTGCTTCTGGGCTAGATCCTGCCTCTCTCCTGCTGGCCCAAACCCCACGGCTGGCAGTGCAGTTAGACCCATCTCCCCAGCCCTAGTGGGGATATCATTGGAGTCACACACTGCAGGACTAGCGAGCAACCGGCTGCTGCTCAAAAGAGGGAAGAGAGAGGAGAGCAGGTCATAAGCAGCAGCCCCTGCTCAGTGACTCTCTGCACACACAGCCTGGCTGTTTCGTGCAGTTGCAAAGCAAAGAAACCACAGTACAGGCAGGCAGCTCCCTGAGCATCTGCAGAGTCATCTTTGCAGGCTCTTCTTCCCCTGTCCAGCAGTGAGCTCTCCACTGGCCTCAGCCTGAACTAGCAGCCCAGGAGGATGGGGTGTATCACACGCTATGATGTGGGGCTGGCTAACCCACTGCTATTTTTGTCTTCCTAGGTTAACCTTCCCTCCACACTCTCCATTTACTGCTCTTGTTGGGTTTCTGGGCAGTTTATTTTCATAGTTGTACATTTAAAAGCTAGACAGGACCAATGGGCCCATCTAGTCAGAGCGTCTGTCCAGCCCAGGCCTAATGGCTGCTTCCCCCAGGGCCATGCTGTCTAGCCTGATTCCCAGCTGGCAAACCCTAGCACTGGGGCTGGGAGGGGCATTCAGTAGTGGGGGTCCATGCCAGCCAGAGACTATGGACTATGCTTCCCAGCTTTCTGGGGCTGCACTGCCTGGTGCTCCATGACTGAAGGGGGGCTCTGGAGCCGAGCTGCCCTGCACTCCAGGCTGTGAGTGGGGGAGCCGAGTGCGTTAGCCTGAGGGAGAGGCCATTAGTCGCAGTGGGGGATGGGCTCTGTTTGCCACGGAAACTAGTGGTTCAACCACCAGCCATGAACAGGCGACTGCTTTCTAGCCGCGTCGACAGGGGACGTCGTGGCAGAGGCATCTTTGTACCAGCCCAGCCCCAGCCCTGGGTTGCTGCTCCAGCCGGCCCCTCGCCCCAGGCACACGCGGGTTAGTGGCTCGGTAGCTCCCATGGGGCACTGGGTCTGTGCTGACAGGGAACCTGGCCCAGCCCCTTTGCCACTGAATGGAACTTCTGCCTCAGGTGACAGTTGGGCCCCGCAGCAGGCAACAGTTGGAAACCCCCCCACCCCATCCTCAACTGACAGTTGGCCATTGTCCCCTCCCCCCCGGTGGCAGTTGGCTGTTTCCCTCTGACTCTGCTCACCAGGCCCCTCCCCCCACAGCAGGTTCCCAAGTTGCTGCGGGTGGCTCCAGCCCACCCCCCACACTCGCTGCACCCAGGGCTGGGGGGGTTGGCTGGTCCCCACAGGGGCTCCCCCCAGGCTCCAGCCAGTCTCCAGCCCTTGGAGCAAAGGGCCCCAGAGCTGCTGGGTGTTTGCTCCCCTCGTGACGTCCCCGTGCTCTGCAATTCAACACGCGGGTGATACTGGCAGTGCCCAGCCACAGCCAGATGCCCGAGCGAGCGCGGAGACCAGACAGGCTCTGCCTGCTGAGGCGCCCGCGCTGGAGAGGCCCCAGCAAACTCCCCAGCTCTGGGACCCGGCTGGAAGCCCAGCTGGCCCCGGGGCTGCCGAGCCCAGGCTGTGGGTGTGTCTGGGTTTTATTAGCCAGGCAGGGCGGGTGAGGTCAAAGTTTCTCTTGCAGCAACGTCTGCTGGGGAGAGAGACGCTTTCCAGCCACACGGCTCTGCTGTCCTGGGACCTGCACGGCTCCAACACTGCAGAGAACAGTGTTTGTCATGGAAAGACGTTCTGGGGTAGCGAGAGCCTGAAGGGGAAAGACAGTGGCCGCCACCACCCAAGGGAAGGCTGGAGAAAAGTGGGATTTTGACCTGCCCATGCCAAATACAAAGGAGTAGCCCTAAGCTCCTCAGTCACCATTTTACCTACTGGGGCATCTTTCCTGTAATTTCGTCAGCGCAGACCAGACATCCAATGAATGTAGAGAAGGAAACGTTAGCTGGCATACAGACATACCACAGCCACAGCCACACCATACAGAAAGCTGAGCAGTTAAGGCCCTAGACTACTAATCTATTGTGTGCCACTGTCCCTTTTGGTTATGGGCTGTCACTTCTTATTGAGGAGGCAGCTGCTGGGTCACCAGTGAAGGCATATGGTCACCACAAGAAGCTTAAAAGCTCCCTACAAATTGGATGCTGCAGGGAGGATTCAAGCCTGTCTTACAATAATGAGAATTGAGCATGAAGTCTCTGCATCCCTGCTCTGCTTGCAGGCCTCCCCTGCTATGTCTGCTCTACCCTGGGTTGGGTGCCCAGCCTGGGCTGACCAAGGGACAGCTGGTGGCTAAGGTGCTCTGTATGCTTGGGTTCAAAGGGTGCTAAGACCAACACAGTGGATCCCAAACTCAATGTGAGTTAATAATGTCATGTAGTCACAAAAGAAGCTAAAGTCATTCTGGGCAGTGTGAACAGGAGTGTCACATGTGAGGAATGGCATCGCCCTGCTCTCCTCAGAACTGAACGGTGCCCAATTCTGGGTGTCAATGCAGCTTGAAAAACATTATTTTTCTTTTATGTGCTGGCTTGTATAGTTTGTCATTATCTTTTGGGTGCTGCGCATGCTGCTTTGTTGTTGTAGGGTCAGACAAACAGTCAGTGCACACATTAACACAAATCAGTCAGTGCACAAATTAACTTTCTTAGGCGCTACACTAGCACTCCACTAGTTCGAACTTAATTCGAACTAGTGGAGCGCTTAGTTCGAACTAGGTAAACCTCATTCTACGAGGACTAACGCCTAGTTCGAACTTACTAAGTTAGTTCGAATTAGTGCTGTAGTGTAGACATACCCTATGAGTCCTATGGGAGAGACAGAGAAATGGGGCAGGTCTGGGGTGCTGGACAGGAAGGGGGATTCGGGACAGGGAGGGGTCTCCCCGGGCCATGGGGGGGGTGGAAGGCAGCAGAGCGGGCTGCTGTGGATGCGCCTGGGGAGCAGGGATGAGGAGATTCAGAGGCTGGTCGCCAGGGCAGTGAGGGGCAGGAGATGGCCAGGGGACAAGGATTGAGCTGGTCCTGGTTCGGGAAGGGGGGTGCTGGGAGGGGCCCTGTGTCAGGCAGGGGGGCTACAGGGCAGCGGGAGGCAGTGGGGTTGGATCCTGCTGGGTGGGGGGCGCTGGCCGTATGAGCGTCTCTTGGGGGCCCCAGTCTCACATGCCCCTTTGTCTCCTTGGGTCTCCCAGGAGATCATGGAGGACTCCCCCCCACCGCTGGTCTTGGCCAATTGCCTCAGCGCCGCCTGCAGCCTCAGGTACCGACCACCCCCCCCCCCTCCGACCCTTCCCCCCCTGACCAAATCCCCCTGACAAGGGAGTAGGAAAGTCTCTGTCTCCTGCTGCTGACTTAACAGTCTCTGCCCCTCTCTCCTGCCAGCACCCTGAAGCCTCCCCTGCAGGCCCAGCTCCTGAGCCCCCTGCTGAGGGCGGCAATAACAGAGGCAGTGTCTGGGGATCCCCCAACCCCAGCCCTCCCTCTGACCCAGGGCTCCCCCTTGTCTTGCAGGAGTTCAGCCAGGCAATCGCCTCGCCGAGTCCCCAGACACCGCCCGGCTCCAGCTGATAATGGAGGTGAGCCCCGTGGGGAGGGACGGGACCATTGTCCCTGCTTCCCCAGGGGCAGAGAGAGAGGAGCTGTGTCAGTGGCTGGGGGGGGCACAGTCTGAGAGGAGCCCCAGGCTCTGCCCAGAACCGGCGCCTCCCTACGGGTCCCGACCTGCCTCTTTCCCCCCCAGCACCTTGGCCCGTGGCTGGATTCCCGCCTGCCCCAGGAGTGAGCCAGGGCCCTTGGCAGCACCACGGCCCTGCTGCGAGTCACCACCACCCTCCCGGGGTTTGACGTCAGTGACCTCAGAGCCGGGGGGTCTGGGGCTGCAGGGCGCGGGACTGGGAGCGTCCCCGGGAGGCAGAGGCAGGGCTGGGAATGGGCCGGGACTGATCCGTGTTCTCCTCTCCCCGGGGAGGGGCGACCCTGGGCCTTTCAGGGGGACTCTTGTGTCACTGGGCCTGGGGAGTGGCCGTTAGTGGATCCCCTTGTTCCACCCCCGGAGTGACCCTTCAGTCGGGGCCATTGCTCAGGGTTGTCTCCTTGCAAGACCGGCCCCGCCCCCACCCCGGGAGGTGTCTCTGTCCGTCCCCCTCAGAGGCCGTTTGCATGGGACGTGCAGCCCCAGGATGCTGAGGGACCCCCCCTCTTCTTTCCCCTCAGAACTCAGCCGACTGGCCGAGGATGGGTCACCACGTGGCCCAGCTGGGCCTTTTCATTTCGGACCCATCCGAAGACGTCAGCCGGCTGGCCCGGGAGGGGGTGCACCGCCTCTACCAACTAGTCCTGCACCACAGGGGTAAGGAACCGAGCCGGGAACTGGGCTCCAGGGACACCCTGAAGGTGCTGATGGCGGGGGGAGGGGACCCAGCCCTTTTCCCCAGACTGGCCCAAGGGGGGATGCATCCCTCTGTGTTCCCGTCCTTCTGCCCCCTTTGCCCCTCCATTTGCCCAGGGATGCCTGCAGGGGCCCGTGGGAGGGGAAGGGCTCAGACCTGCCAGCAGAATGACCCTGTTGTGTCTCTTCCAGGCCTCAACATCCACCAGGCCGAGGACCTGTGGTGCAGGCACTGGTACAAGGAGAGGTGGGTCCTGGCTCACAGCAACACCGTGCGGGTGGGAGAGGTAAGGACGCGCTGCCAGGGCAGGGCAGGGCTCGGGGGTGGGGCTGGCTGGGGCCCTCGTGCGGGTAGGACGCGGGGGGGAAGCGGGGAGTGAGTCACTGATCGAATGGTCGATGCATTTTCCCTCGACTATTCGAGCCGTGGACAGGGCGGCGCTGCCCCTTTGTGATGCTGTCCCGGCGTTTCAAAGGGGCGGCGCTTCCTAGGGGCAGTGACGCACGGAGCCCGGATCTCCCGTAGGAGGGGAACCAGGGCGGGACGGAGGGCAACACTTTTCGATGGAGGCCGCTCCAAGATGTTGGCCAGTGGCCTAGGGCTGCTCTGTTGTGCGGAGGGGGGTGAGGTCTGGGAGGGCCTTGGGGGCAGGAGGAAGGTGTGACCTGGGGCAGGGGTTGGGGTGCAGGGTGAGGAGAGCGTCTGGGTGCAGGGTCTGGAAGGGAGTTTGGGGGAGGAGGAAGCTGTTTTAGCCCCAGGAGTTGGGGCCGGGCTCTGGGCCGTCAGCTGAAACCTCCTGTGCTCTTGATTTCAGGTCTTTGGGCAGCTCTTCACACCGGAGCAGGAAAACGCCTTTTTGGAGACGGCTCTGCTCACTGCCCACTCCCCCCTGCAGCGCCCCAGCAAGGCCAGGCTGGTCCTGGCCCACGCCCTGCAGGGGCAGGCCCATCAGCTCCTGGGATACATGGTGAGTAGCCGGAGCAAATGCAGGAGAATGGGGCAGGGGCAGGGTCTCCTTCTCTTCCCCTCAGGGAGTCCCCCCTTGCCCCTTTCCTCAGGCTGCCCCCACCCCACGTCCTACCCGCACGGTTGGGGGAGAAACCGTGTCCTAGGAGGCGGGAGGGGGCAGAGGTGTCAGGAGCCCTGGGGGGGTCAGGAGCTCACCCTACGGGCTGCAGGCCTGACCGGCGTGACCAGAGAGCAGAACAAGTCTCAGCGCAGGGGGGAGGGGGGTGGAAATTCTGGGGGGCCCAGTACCCCTGAGTCCTTGGGGGATGAACCTCTGACGGATTCTGCTTCCATTGCAGCAGGAAGACAGCCAGTGAGGGCACCACGAGCTGAGGAGCCAGCAGCTGCTTCCCCCTCTCTCCAACCCTCCTAATTGTATAAAATTGTATTTAAACTCTGATTAAACAACTTTTGAAAAAACATTTGGATCAGTCTTGGTCAATAATTTTTAATGGTGGGGGGCCATTTCTACCGAGGGGTTTGGGGTCTGGGACGGGGTGGTTGGGTGCAGAAGGGAGTTTAGGGTAGGATCCTGGGTGCAGGGAGGGAGGGTATGATCTGGGGCAGTGGATAGGGGTGCAGGGTCCAGGAGGGGGCATGGGTGCAGGAGAGGAGTCTGGCCTGAGGGAGGGACACTAGGGGGGTGCAGGGTCTGGGAGAGAGCTGTGACCTGGGTAAAGGGGGAGCAGAGGGTTTGGGGAAGGGGGTACGGGTGCCAGAGAGGAGTCTGGCCTGGCAGAGGGGTGTTGGGGGGGTGCAGGGTCAGGGAAGGAGCTGTGACCTGGGGGAAAGGGGGACGCGCCTGGGACAGGTTGTTGGGAAGGGGATGTGGGTGCCAGGGGCAGGCTCTGTCTGGGGGGCGCTTATCTAGGCAGCTGCCACTTAGCAGGCACCTGAAGGCTGTAGCTGGAAACTGCTCCAGGTGGCTCTGCCCCTGGCAGGGGGGAGGGAGGAGGGAGCAGCCAGCATCATCTCTCAGCCGCGATTGGTCAGAAACTAGCCAATGGGAGCTGTGAGGTTTGCTGGGGGGCAGGACTGAGCACAAAACATCCCTCCACCTTCCCAGGCTGGAGCAGCCTCATTCAGGGTCCTCCCCCCCCATGCTGACAGGGCCTGGTCTGCCCCCCCCCCCCCCCCCGGAGCAGGGCCCTGCCCTGTGTCCGCCCCATCCCTGGCCACTGGCTTTGGTCATGGTGACCCCAGCAGGAAGTTCTCCCCTGTGTGGAAGGGTCGCACCAGCCCCAGGCCCCTTGTGCTGACCCCCAGGAATGTGCTGGAGCCGAGGTTGGGGGCTGGGGTGGGGGCTGCTGGGATGGGCCAAACCCCCCAACGCTGGGTGCACGGACTGTGGGGGATGGGCCGGAGAAAAGCAAAATACAAAAACCCCTCTTCCAAAACCCCCAAGCCTCACTGAGGTGGCCCCCAACTGAGGCACCTCACTCCTCTGGCGCTCCAGCCCCACTCGGGTGAGGGGAAGGGACAGGGAGGACTGAGGTTTGGGGATCCTTCATTCTCCCTCCTCACCCCCTTCAGATTGTAGAGGGACCTGCAAAGACAGTAACCCTGCAGCCCAGGAGAGTTAATCTGGCCTGGGGCTGGCGGGCCAGGGGAGGGAGATGTCTCAGTTGGGGCCACATTAGTGAGGCTCGGGGGGGTTGGGGGGATTTTGTTTGCATCTCACTTGTGTGGCCCTGACTGATGTTTCCGTGGCCACTGACCCCTGACTCCAAACAGCTTCCCCGCCCCTCTCACAAGGACAAGGCTGAAACATTTTGTTTGACATAATATTTTATTTAAAAATGAAGCTTGACCAACTAGGGCCAAGCCCCCATGTGGCTGCAGAATCATAACAGTCTTGCACCACCACCCCGACCCGAAACCTGAGCCTATCACACAGTGGAACCCCCTGACCTGAGCCTCTCACATCCTCAAACTCCTGCCCCCCGCCCCGAGAATCATAGAACCATAGAGCTGGGAGAGACCTCAGAAGGGCATCAAGCCCAGCCCCCTGCCCAAGGCAGGACGAACCCAACTCAATCAACCTGGCCAGGGCTTTGTCAAGCCGAGACTTAAACACCTCTAGGGATGGAGACTCCGGGTACGTCTACACTACAAAGTTAGTTCGAACTAACTTAGTTCGAATTAGTTAATTCGAACTAAGCTAATTCGAACTAACGCGTCTAGAACTAAAAACTAGTTCGAATTAGCGCTTTGCTAATTCGAACTAGCAAGTCCACATTGAGTGGACTCTGAACAGGGCTTAAGGATGGCTGGGAGCAGTGCCGGCAGGGCATCAGAGGAGGACTTAGAGCATGGAGATGCTGTCTCAGGCTAGCCAAGGGCTGCGCTTAAAGGGTCCCGACCCCCACCCCGGACACACAGTTCTAAGGGGTGCCCCGCTTGCAAAGAAGTTCTGGCTTGGAGTGCCCGGAGTACCCACACTGGGCACATCACACCACTCGGCCATCAGCCCGGCTGCACTTGCCGCAGGCTGCCATCTGGGGAGAGGGGGGAATCGGGGGGCTGCAGGAGAGCTTCCACCCCCAGAAGCCCGCAGAGCCAGCCCAGTCCTCCCCATCGGGGGCTCGTACCCCATTCCTCCCTCACCTCCTTCCACTTACCCTTCCCTAGCCCCCCTTCTTATTGATGTACAAAATAAAGATAACGTTTCTTCCAACATTGACTCTGTCTTTATTGAACAAAACTGGGGGAGACTGGGAAAAGGAGGTGGGAGAGGGGAAGAGAAAGGCTGGGAGAGGGGAGGGCAACTAACATGATCAGGGGTTGGGAACAGGTCCCAGATGAAGAAAGGCTACAGAGACTGGGACTGTTCAGCTTAGAAAAGAGGAGACGGAGGGGGGACAGGATAGAGGTCTCTAAAAGCAGGGGTTGGGTGGAGAGGGTGCATTCATAAAAGTTCTTCCTGAGTTCCCATAAAGAAGGACTAGAGGACACCAAAGGAAAGGAATGGGTAGCAGGCTTCAAACTAGTAAGAGAAAGCTGTTCTTCTTCACAAAGCAAATAGTTAACCTGTAGAACTCCTTGCTGCAGGAGGCTGTGAAGGCTACAACTAGAACAGAGTTTAAAGGGAAGTGAGATCAAGTCATGGAGGTTGGGTCCATGGAGTGGTCTTAGCCAGGGGATAGGAGTGGTGTCCCTGCCCAAAGTTTGTGGAAGGCTGGAGAGGGATGGCACGAGACAAATGGCTTGGTCACTGTCTTCGGTCCATCCCCTCCAGGGTTCCTAGGGTTGGCCGCTGTTGGCAGACAGGCTACTGGGCTAGATGGACCTTTGGTCTGACCCAGGATGGCCATTGTAAGCTCAGGGCTCAGGGTCGGGGGTCTCAGTGGACCCCCTTGATTTTCATGGACACCTGCTCCTGGGTGGCCAGGCTGGCAGCTCTCCTGCCCTAGCCAGCCACTTTCCTGTACCTAGTGCGGAGATCGTGGACGAGGTCCATGATGTCCGCACTAGCCCAGGAAGGTGCCCGCCTCTTGCGGTCCAGGGCAAGCTCCCGGGAGCTGCCAGCCTGGTCCCGGGAAGAGGGGTTGGCTGGGGGGCATCGGGTGGGTGGCTCTGTGCCGTGCCACGTGCAGGGTCTGCTAGCTGGGTGCTGGCAGGCTTGCACCTGGCATGGGCACCGTAGCCAGCCCGTGCCCCTTTAAGGAGTCCGGGGCTGGGAGGGGGGCATAGAGTTTCCCTGGTGTTGGCCAGAGTGGCCACCAGGGAAACCTGGGGAGGGCTAGCCTCCCACTAGTTCGAATTAAGGGGCTACACACCCCTTAATTCGAACTAGCTAGTTCGAACTAGGCTTAATCCTCGTAAAATGAGGTTTACCTAGTTCGAACTAAGCGCTCCGCTAGTTCGATTGAAATTCGAACTAGCGGAGTGCTAGTGTAGCGCCTATTAAAGTTAGTTCGAACTAACGTCCGTTAGTTCGAACTAACTTTGTAGTGTAGACATACCCTCTGATACACACAGTGACAGACTTGCCCCCGATGACACAAGGGCAAGAAGCAAGGGGCTTAAACTGCCTCAAGGGAGGTTGAGGTTGGACATTAGGAAAAAGTTCCTCCCTGTCCGGGTGGTTCAACACTGGAATAAGCTGCCGAGGGGGGTTGTGGAATCTCCATCCCTGGGGTATTGAAAAGCAGGTTGGGCAGACACCTGTCAGGGATGGGCTAGAAGTGCTTGGCCCTGTCGTGGGGTCCCTTCCAGTTCTAGGATACTATGATCTCCAGTAACAGACAACGTGCAGCGAGACATGTGCCCAGTGATTTACACACAGGCAGAGCACAGAGCGTGTGTGTGGTCACTGAAACCTGCATCCCATTTGGGGTTGTTGCAGTGGATTTGCGGGTTTTTTCATGGTCCTGGTGGCCGGCAGGGGGAAAAACTATTTCCCTAGGAGGGTGGGGAAGCACGGGGATGGGTTCCCTAGAGAAGCAGTGGAGTCTCCATCCCTGGAGGTGTTTAAGTCTCGGCTTGACAAGGCCCTGGCCGGGTTGATTGAGTTGGGTTCGTCCTGCCTTGGGGAGGGGGCTGGGCTTGACCCCCTTCTGAGGTCTCTCCCAGCTCTATGGTTCTATGATTCTCGGGGCGGGGGGCAGGAGTTTGGGGATGTGAGAGGCTCAGGTCAGGGGGTTCCACTGTGTGATAGGCTCAGGTTTCGGGTCGGGGTGGTGGTGCAAGACTGTTATGATGCTGCAGCCACATGGGGACTTGGCCCTAGTTGGTCAAGCTTCATTTTTAAATAAAATATTATGTCAAACAAAATGTTTCAGCCTTGTCCTTGTGAGAGGGGCGGGGAAGCTGTTTGGAGTCAGGGGTCAGTGGCCACGGAAACATCAGTCAGGGCCACACAAGTGAGATGCAAACAAAATCCCCCCAACCCCCCCAAAACCTCACTAATGTGGCCCCGACTGAGACATCTCCCTCCCCTGGCCCGCCAGCCCCAGGCCAGATTAACTCTCCTGCGCTGCAGAGTTACTGTCTTTGCAGGTCCCTCTACAATCTGAAGGGAGGGAGGGGGGGAATGAAGGATCCCCAAACCTCAGTCCTCCCTGTCCCTTCCCCTCACCCGAGTGGGGCTGGAGCGCCAGAGGAGTGAGGTGCCTCAGTTGGGGGCCACCTCAGTGAGGCTTGGGGGTTTTGGAAGAGGGGTTTTTGTATTTTGCTTTTCTCCGGCCCATCCCCCACAGTCCCTGCACCCAGCGTTGGGGGGTTTGGCCCATCCCAGCAGCCCCCACCCCAGCCCCCAACCTCGGCTCCAGCACATTCCCGGGGGTCAGCACAAGGGGCCTGGGGCTGGTGCGACCCTTCCACACAGGGGAGAGCTTCCTGCTGGGGTTGCCATGACCAAAGCCAGTGGCCAGGGATGGGGCGGACACAGGGCAGGGCCCTGCTCCGGGGGGGGGGGGGGCAGACCAGGCCCTGTTGGCATGGGGGGAGGACCCTGAATGAGGCTGCTCCAGCCTGGGAAGGTGGAGGGATGTTTTGTGCTCAGTCCTGCCCCCCAGCAAACCTCACAGCTCCCATTGGCTAGTTTCTGACCAATCGCAGCTGAGAGATCGATGCTGGCTGCTCCCTCCTCCCTCCCCCCTGCCAGGGGCAGAGCCACCTGGAGCAGTTTCCAGCTACAGCCTTCAGGTGCCTGCCCCCAGCCCCCAAATGGCCCCTTGATTATCGGCTCCGTCTTGCACAGGCACTGCAAGGACCTGAGTCTCCTGCCCATCAACAGCCCCTGCTCAGCCAATCAGGGGAGAGTCTAAGCTGTGGGGGATGGAGCGTTCTCCCCAATGACACTGGCATAGACCTGGTCCAGCCCCACCTCCCCAGTCCCCACAATGGGGGCTGCATCCCCCGCCCCACGGCTCCTGCAAATCTCACCCCATCCCTCAGCTAGTCTGTTGGGTCACAAGCTGGGGGGGGGTGGGGCAGCAGGGGAAGGACACAGAAGAGGCAAGAACAGAGCAGAAATGTGGGCGGGATGGAGGAAAAGGGAAACCAACCAGGAGAAAGCCCCAGTGGCGCTAAGGACGCAGCCCAGGGGAGAAATCACCTTCTGGCCCTTCACCGAGGGCTGGGCCTGCCTGGAACCCAGCCGGCCCCGGGCGGGATCCAAACCCTGGGGGCTCTTACCTTCTGCACAAAGCTGTCGGGATGTGGAACTCACAGAGCACAAAGGAACCGTGAGGAGGAGACGCACCAGAGCTAAAGCAACCGGGGGTCTCCAAAGTCCCCTGGGCCCGCCCCCCCCCTTTTATCAGCCTGAGATGTGGGTCCCTCTGTGAGGTCCACCTCCCCACCTGCCCTTTGCCTCATATGCTGAGGGCTGCCCAAAGCCACTGTGAGGTCACTGCCCCCCCCACCTCACCCTGCCAGGCAAAATGTCCTGCCTCTGGCCACCCCCCTGGGAAGTTGGAGCCATTCCTAGGGGTCCCCCCCACTCCCTGACTGGGCATCCTGCAGCCAGAAGCTCCAGTAGCCCCATAGGCTGCTCCCTGCCCTACACTGCAGGCTTCTTGCACGAGAACTGTTTCACGCAGGAGTTCTTGTGCAAAAGGTCTCGTGCAAGAGCGCTTCCACCCTGCCATGTGCTTTTGCACAAGAGCGTCCATGGCAGTGTGAACGTTCTCTTGTGCAAGAAAGCTCTGATGGCCATTTTAGCCATAAAACTGTCTTGCTCCACGAAGCCCGTGGTGCCCGTCCACGCTGCCTTCTTGCACAACAGCTCTTGCACAAAAGGGGTTTATTCCTCGTGGGGAGAGGAATAACTCTTGTGCAAGAAGCCCTCTTTTCTGATGCTTCACTGCAAATTTACTTGCACAAGAATTCACGTGCAGTGTAGACGTGCCACAAGTTTTTCCACAAGAACACTTGTTCTTGAGCAAAATGCCTGCACTGTAGACATGGCCTTGGTGTCACCCAGCACTGGACTTCCTGGCAAGAGCAAGAGTAAGAGCCTCCCACTCGCCCCGCTGCCTCTCACGGGCTCCCGTCTGGCCCCAGCCCTGGGTGTTGCCCTAACGCATCCCAGCAAGGGCCTCTGGCCTGCACTAGACCCATTAACACTTGAAGAATCCACCCTGGGGCGATTGTGTCTGTGGGACTCGGACCCGGAGCTGAACATGGGGCCTGATTTCTCCCAGGACTTTGGCTCTTTCCTGCCCCGGCACCAACACTGACAGCGGATGGTGACGGCTTCCCCCACAGCGACCACCCCGCTGGGGCTGATGGAGATGGAGGGTCTGGGCACATGGAGCTCTGCATTTACACACAGAGAGGAGTGAGATAGGGAGACACAAACCCCTCCCCGTGTGTGTGTGTGACCAGCCCTTAGCACCTACCCCCAGGGACAGCCACTGGGCTCACAGACACCTTCCTGCACCCACAGGGGCTCTGCAGCCTGGGGTATGATCTCTGCCCCACCACCCAGGTCAATCTGGAGTCACCCCTGACTGCCCTGGAGGCAGAGCTGGGTTCTGAACTAGGCCCCCAGTATCAAAAGAAGGAGGTAGAACTCACCTTTGGGGCAAACATTCAGGGATCAGAAACTCTTCCCCCCCCCCCCACCTGTCCCAAACAGAGATACTCACGTCCCAGTGCCCTGAATTGCTCCCCCAGCCAGCAGCCTGGGGAGGAGACAGCTCATTAGGGACCAGATCCTGGAGCAATTGAATCCCACACCCTGGTCTCGGATCTACCCCACATACACACCTGCCATGGGCATGTGTCCCGGGTGTTTCTGATACTCACCGAGGACGAGGACGGTGAGAGCAGATGCCATGATGGGCAAAGAGGGGCTTCTCAGCGCTGCCACCAATGCCCCGGTGCCCAGCTCCACCCAGTCGCAAATAAGGAGCTCAGATGCTGGCTGCAGCTACAGGAAGGGGACGGTGTCTCGTGTCTTCCTGTGTCCATCGCACCTTATCTCTGATCTGCAGGCAAAATCTAATGTGGTCACTGCACAAATCAAGGAACCCCCGTGGCCAAGTGTCACACAGCTCGCAGCTGGTCTGTTTGGCTACATCTAGATTAAATCCCTCTGTCGATAGAGGGATGTAAATGAGGCATTTCGAAAGTGCAAATGAAGCGGGGATTTAAATATCCCGTGCCTCATTTGCATAATTGTGTCACTGCGCTCTTTCGAACAAGAGCCATTTCGAAAGTAAAACTGCAGTCTAGGCGTGGTTCTTTCGAAAACGGCAGGCTTTTTCAAAAGATCCTGGAAACCTTTAAATCCCCTCTTCATTTGTGTAGGGTAAAAATTTCTGAGGCAGGCTATGATATTCTATTAAGAACCCCTATTCTAAATTTGGAGTCTGGGACTGGCACACGAAGACAGTACATGATGTGTAACCCCCCCCCCCCCTTCACCTACCCCATTGAAGAAAGGTCATCATAGAGATAACAACCCAGGATGGGAGACAGTGGTTACACTTCTGTACGGTGGTTATCAGCAGGGAATGTACTCAACAGAGTTTTTCAATTGAGAGAGGAGTTGGATTTATTTCTCCAGGCTCAAGGGAACGAGGAATTCCGAAATGTGCTGACGCAGTCAAATTTAGAACTTCCCCAGACAGTAAATCTGTGACTCTGGGGAGTTTTTGTAAGCGGAGCCTACAGAAGAAAGGTATTTATGGTCTCCTGCGGGCCCCCATCTTCTGCACTCGGAGTGCCAGAGTGGGGAACAGCCCTGAAAGGTTTCTACACAGTGGGACTGTTTTATGGGGACCGACTGGCTGAGGAGCTCTCTGGCTAGGATACTCCTCGGCGAGTTGACAAATCCTTTCATTTCACCAGATGGAAGGGGGATTTGAGCGAAGGATCTTCCACAATTGTCCTAAAGGTAACCAAGCAGGCCGTCTTGCTCCTCAGTCCCCCAGTTATTCTGTGCTGAGTTACATGGCCACTGGACACGTCTGACAGAACACACCCCATCCTGAACTGCAAGGCCAGGGAGGTGCCTGTCTCCGTGAGAGGGATGGGGCTTAGCCCAGGGATGTAAAATCCCAGTTAATATGTTAACTGGTTAAATGTTAGGTTAATATAACAGTTAAATGGTTAACCAACTAGGGGGATCTTACTGATCCAGACCCCCAGCCCACAAGTCTCCCGCTTCCAGCCCCTGCACGGGGGCTGTCTGTTGGCTCCTGCTCCCACTTCTCTCACTCCATTCATTATATCGGGAACCTAGAGGACCACTGAATGCACACCATTAGCACACAGCATCCCCACTGCATGTACCCAGCTTGACCACGGGGTGACAATGCAGCTCCCTGTTAGCATGCAGCATCCACACTGCATGTACCCAGCTTGACCACTGGGGGGCACTGCAGTTCCTCATTAGCACACAACATCCACACTGCATGTGCTCAGCATGGCCACTGAGTGGCACTGCAGCCCGCATTAGTACCCAGCATCCCCACTGCATGTGCCCACTGGGTAGCACTGCAATTCCTCATTGGCACATGTTAGGCCCTAGAGAATTGGGCCTAGTGCAGTTATGTTAAGACAGATCAAGGAAAGAGGTTAACAAAGGTTTCTGGGTAGTTCCTGAACAGAACAGAACTAGAAATATGGCTCAAGCAAGGGGCAATCCCTACGTACTTGCTTAAGTTGCAAAATAAAGTAAGTGAAAGGCTGCACCTGTGATGAGAACAGCTAGTTTGAGAACTGATAAGGTAACTCCCTGTTTCTGTTCTCACCCTGATCTTAACGAACTGTCTCTGCCCTCTGTTTGTTTTAACTCCCTGTCTCCTTGTTGTTTGGTACTTGCCTTCTAGGCTGATAAGACAGCTGTTGACGCATTATGAATTGCTTAAGGCCATGAAGTATACGCATTAACACTAGAAGCTTCAAATTAATTAAGGGGGGGCTGAGATGCTTGGGCAAATGTTTTATGACGCGACGGAACTGTCTATATAATCTTACTTGTTACTGAAATCAGGGCTGGTTCCCTTGGGAGACTCTCTATTGTAGTGCGCACTATTCAATAAAGAGCTCGTGATTGGATCTTGCTGGTGTTGCCTGTCTCTTTGCGGTCAGACAACGAACGGAGGCCGTCCGGGTTAAAGTCCCTGACACACACACGATATATCGCCAAAAGCTTCGGAGAAGGAGCCGAGTTAGTCTGTAACGGGAAAAACTTAAAAAAACAACAAATAGTCCAGTAGCCCCTTAAAGGCGAACAAAACATGTCGATGGGATCATGAGCTTTTGTGGGCACCACCCACTTCTTCAGATGAGCAGAGTGTAAGTCCAGCTCCAAGAATAAATAAGGGAAGGAGGGAGGGGGGTCATCTGAACAAGTGAATGGCACTGCAGCTCCCCATTAGCACACAGCACCCCACTGCATGTTCCCCGCATGATAATTGTGTGGCACTGCCACCTCCATTGGCACATAAGAACGGCCATACTGGGTCAGAACAAAGGACCATCTACCCAGCACTTTGCCTTACAATTGCCACCTGACTTCTGTATATAGAAGCAGAACTGTGTGCTGACTACCCATATCGTCACACATAATTTTGAACAGTCTTGATTGTAATGGTTGAGTTTTTTATATAGTTAATAATCTGTACTGCTTCGTCCACACACATTTTTAAGAGAGGGAGAAATATTCTTAATTACCAGAGCGTGTCTGTGGAGAATGCAATGACTGCTGGTGCAGTTTGGTGCTAAATTTTTTATTCGTGTTACAGCACCAGCCACTGTTCTTACCATTGCTTTAGCACCATCACTGCACACATCAACACATTTTTCCCAGCTTATTTGATGTGTGTTCGTAAAGTTATCGATACAATTGAATATATTCTCACCAGGAGCATTGGTTTGCAAAAATTCACATGAAAGCAAGTCTTCTTCAACAGAACTATTAAAATCATAACTGACAAATACAAGCAGAACTGCAAGACCTGCAACGTCAGTGGACTCGTCTAATTGTAATGCATATGCATCACACAAATGCAGCTGAAAAATAAGCTCTTTCTCGATGTCAGCAGCATGATCGTGAATACGACGTATGACCATATTGTTTGATAGTGGCACAGCCTCAACTTTTGGACAAGACTCCTGATCCAACATATACCTTACAGTATCTTCTGTACATGGTTTTATGAGTGACTCCCCATTATGGTTGTGACTATTTTCTTCCACTATTTGATCTGAGGAAGTGGGTCTGGCCCACGAAAGCTCATCATCTAATAAACCATCTTGTTAGTCTTTAAAGTGCTACATAGTCCTGTATTTTGTTTCCCCAATAGTGTGTGCTTCTCTGGTGAGCGATATCTATGTGGAGGCAGGAAAAGGGAATAAGGGAATTTGTGTGCAGCCATCTTCGTCTTGTTAGCAAGAGAGCAAGAGTCAGGCTAAGTTTGTGGTCTGACAATGCAAGAGCTGTAATAAGACGCTGCCTTTGCCTCTCACCTCTATATGGAGATAAGGATAGAATGCTGACTCTGGCAGGGACCTTGAGATAAGAAGCATCTGGGTGGAACTAAAATAACTGTTAGTCTTTGGTGTTTGTAATGAGACAGAGACTAATTGTTTCATGTTATTATATCTAATGGACAGTATATAAACTGCTTCATAATTGCTTGTATTCGACGATCTGCCTAGCAGCAGCTTCTTCCCTTGCAATATTGCTCGAATAAACTGTCTCTGATTACTTGTTGCTCACAAACGCAGAGGGAAGGCTTGTTTTCTTCCACAACGATAGCTAACTTTGTAAGACGCCTCTGTTGCATTTTCATTATCAAATTTGGCAATTTGATGGCCTGGGATTTTTGCACAAAAAGGAGCCATCTACACAGCTCCTTTTTGCATAAAAGCCTCTTGTGCAAAAATGGCCCCTAATTAATTATGCAAATGAATTGTGGTGATAGTCTACTCCATGCTTCCTTTGCATAAGCTTTTGCAGAAGAAGGATGCAGTATAGACGTAGCCCAGAGTTACACTCATATGGATTTATTAATGGAGATGTAGCCGTGTCAGTCTGAAATGAGGAATTAACAATCCACTGTAGGGGTTAAACTCAAGGGGAACAACTATCACACACACACACGCACACACACATTCATTGATGCCCTCGGGCACTCACACTTTTAGGTTGGCAAAGGGCTGCAGGGAGACAGAGAAAGCCAAGGCATAGCAGGTCTGGAGCATCTGCCTCCAGTCATCCCAGCCAGCCAGCAGATCATAAACAGGGCTTCTGCCACGTGCTTGCTCCTTTTATTGGAACTGGGCAGCTCCTGTCACGCTGTCCCAATTATCACCTCTAATATCATTAACTCACAGACATTAACCTCCCCCCCCCCCATTCCCCCTCTGTTCTGAAATTTGATTTGTCCTTTTTATATGTGTTCATTTTTTTTATTGTATCCCTTTGGTATATATGATCATGCCTATTTTCTTCCACAATTTGATCTGAGGAAGTGGGTCTGGCCTACAAAAGCTCATCACTTAATAAACCATCTTGTTAGTCTTTAACATGCTACATAGTCCTGTCTTTTGTTTCAGCTAGACCAGGCTGCATCTCTATCACTATTCTACATGCAAGGCCTTCCAGTCCTAGTATTCTATGATTCTATGTGGGCATCCCATGGATTTATATAGAGGCAATAAGATATTCTCTGTCTTAGTCTCTATCCATTTATAAATTATTCCTACATCTCTTTGCTTTTGTGACTGCCACTGCACACTGAGTGGATGTTTTCAGAGAACTATCCACAATGACTCCAAGATTTTGCTAGTGATTACAGCTAACCACTCAGCATGGCCACTGGGGGGCACTGCAGCTCCCCAAAAGCACCCAGCCTCCACACTGCATGTGCTCAGCATGGCCACTGGGGGGCACTGCAGCTCCCCAAAAGCACCCAGCATCCACACTGCATGTGCTCAGCATGGCCACTGGGGGGCTCTGCGACTCCCCATTAGCAGCCACAGCAACCACACTGCATGTGCTCAGCATGGCCACTGGGGGGCTCTGCGACTCCCCATTAGCAGCCACAGCAACCACACTGCATGTGCTCAGCATGGCCACTGGGGGGCTCTGCGACTCCCCATTAGCAGCCACAGCAACCACACTGCATGTGCTCAGCATGGCCACTGGGGGGGACTACAGCTCTCCATTAGCAGCCACAGCAACCACACTGCATGTGCTCAGCATGGCCACTGGGGGGCACTACAGCTCTCCATTAGCACCCACAGCATCCACACTGCATGTGCTCAGCATGGCCACTGGGGGGCACTACAGCTCTCCATTAGCACCCACAGCATCCACACTGCATGTGCTCAGCATGGCCACTGGGGGGCTCCGTGACTCCCCATTAGCAGCCACAGCAACCACACTGCATGTGCTCAGCATGGCCACTGGGGGGCACTACAGCTCTCCATTAGCACCCACAGCATCCAGACTGCATGTGATCAACAAGGCCACTGGGAGCACTGCATCCGCCCACATTAGCTCTGTCTGTGCGCATGGCAATGTTGCATAATCCCCAAATGACGCAGCTCTTCATCCTGCCCCCCCCCCCCCCGTTTCCCTGCCTGTCCCTGGATTGCTCCCCTGCTGCACTCTGCACTATGGTGCAGCCTTCCTGTGCCATGGGGAAGCAAGGCCGGGGGGTGGTACTGGGCAGCACGGCCACCCTGCCATGGATCTCGCTGTGTGGGAAGGGTCTGTGTTTGGGGGCTGGTTCTGAGCACTTTCCTGTCCCTGGAGGGCAGCGGAGGCAACTGCAGGGTCAGAGCCAGGGATGGGCAGCAGGTCTCTGGGGAGGGCAGCAGGGAACCCCTGTAGCAGGGGGTCCAGGAGAAAGCAAATCCCAGGCCATCAGAGTGTGCAGCCACCAGATTCCCACACAGCCCCATCTGTGACCTGCCCAGCTCCACTGGTCTGAGCTGACCTCCATGGAGCTCGCTGAGCACCACCCGGGCCTCATCAGACTCACCAAAACCCACCCTCCTTCTGCCTAGACCCTCCTGCACAGAGCACACAATCTCCTGCACGCACCCCCAACACCCTCCATACACACACGCCCCAATGGGACTTGCACACATACCACAACACCCTATTTACAGACACATGTGCACCCCTAACACTTCCTACACACATATACTCACACAACCCCCCAACACCTCCTCCATGAAGCACACAATCAGCTGCCCACACACACACACCATTTCTCGCACACAGACCCTGCAACGCCCTTTATACACACAAACACCCCCAACAGAACTGGCACACACACAACACCCTGTTTACACATACTCGTGCACCCCCCCACACTCACTACGCACAATCACACAATCCTCCCTCAACACTTCCACTACACACATACCCAGCACCCTCTATGCACACACACGCGCCCATGCACACTGCACACACACACATGCATCCTGCAAACCCCACCACCCCTTGCACACATGCTAAATCTCACCCCCACACACACACACACACACACACACACACACACACACACACACACACACACACACTCCCTTTCATGGGGAGGGAGCCTGGCTTGATTCCCTGTGCCCACAAGGCAAAGGCTGAAGCCTTCCCCCCCCCCCCCCCCCCCACACACACACTTTAGTCCAGCAAGTCTATGGCCGAGATCCTGGCCTGCAGAGCTCCCTGTTTCCAGCATGGGGGGGGGGGGGGGCCTCCAGTTCATGGAGGGGAATAAGCATCAGGGGGGGCAGGTCCCCAGAGCCCCAAGAGGGTCGCCACCCTCCAGAATTACCCTGGTGTCTCCCGGAATGAAAGATTAATCGTTACTGAAAGATCCTGGCGTG
This sequence comes from Pelodiscus sinensis, assembly GCF_049634645.1. NCBI lineage: Eukaryota > Metazoa > Chordata > Testudines > Trionychidae > Pelodiscus > Pelodiscus sinensis. Next base: position 2,636,106 of record NW_027465849.1, read on the forward strand.
TGATGAAACCTCACGTCCAGTGAGGAACAGACACACACACACCCCCCCCCCCCCGCGCCCGCCCTGCTCCCGGGCTGGGTTCAGCGGGTGGTGAGAGGGGAGGGCAGGGCGCGGGGGGAGGCGTCTGGCCCAGGCTAAGCCGCGGTGCATTAACCCCGGAGCAGTTATGACATATCTCGAATACCCGCGCGCTATCCACCACCCCCTGCTGCCGCCCGGGCTCCGCAGACGGACGGACGGACGGACACACAGACCAGCATGTCCGACAGCCCCAGCCCAGGAGGGGACCCCGAGGGGGGGCCCCCTGAGGAACCTGAGGGGCAGCCCCCCTGCGCCGAGCTCAAAGCAGCCATGGAGAAATGGTGAGTCCTGGTGCAGCTGCTGCGATGAGGGGCTGGGGGGGGAAGGGAATTGCTGGGGGGGGGGGCTGATCCTGTCCATGGGGCGCCACTGCAGGGAATGGGGGTGGGAGGTGCCATTCAGTGAAGCGGGGGTTCAGTGGGGTAAGGATTCACGGTTTTTGTGAGGCAGGTGACTCAGTGGGGTGGAGAACTTGGTGGGCCAGGTGGGGCTGAGTGGGGCAGGAGCTGGAGGCATTTGCAGGACAGAGGGGCTCAGTGGGTGCTGGGGGTGCCGTGGGGCAGGGAACTCAGAGGAGGGCTCAGTAGGGTGGGGGAGGGGTACTCAGTGAGGCGGGGGAGGGGCAGCTCAGTGGGGTGGGAGGGCTCAGTGGATTTGCACTGCGGGGGCCATGGGGTGGGCACAGGGAGCTGTGCCAAGTCCTGGGGTGCAGGGCAGGGGCCCAGCCTGGGTGAGGCAGGAGGGTGGGGGGCCGGCAGGTTCCCAGGGCCAGGATAGGCCGAGGCGCTGGCCATGTGGCACAGGGGCCGGGAAGGGAGCAGCAGGACCTGGCCTGGGCCAGCTCCTGGGGGCAGCGCTGGCCTGGAGGGGGCTCAGCAGCCCCAGGGCCCCCCACACCCCAAGAGGCAGCCAGCAGCACGGCCAACACCACCGACCCCATGGGGAGGATGAGCCCCACCCGCCGAGCCCCCAACACAGCCCTGCCAGGCCTCACCCCGCTAGCCCCAGATAAACTGTGGGGGCGGGGCAGATGAGAGAGAAATGTATTGGTTGGGGGGTAATTAATACGGTTTGATAGAGGGAAGTGAATGTTGGGGACAGAAGGGTGTGACTGGGATGGCTATGGAGTGTGACTAGTGATGACTGAGGGGTGTGAATGTGATGACCAAGGGTGTGAATGGGGTGGGCAGTAGGGTGTGATTGTGATGGCTGAGGGTGTGAATGGGGTGGGCAGCAGGGTGTGAATGGGGTAGACAGTAGGGTGTGAATGGGGTGGGCAGCAGGGTGTGAATGTGATGGCTGAGGGTGTGAACGGGGGCCAGTGAGCATCAGGAACTGTGCCTTGTTACGGGGGAGGGGGTGAAGGTGGGGGGGGCTTGCCGGGAGGGGAAAGAAGGCAGCAGGAGGCAGTGGCAGAGCCGTTGGGATATCTGGAGGGGATGTTTGGAGGGTGTGTGTGTGGGGACAGATGGAAGAAGCCAGCGCTGTGTGTATGGGGCTAGTGGGAGTCTCTGTATAGGGATGGAGGGGTGCTGGTAGGGAGAGGTGGAAGAAGGGGTGTATAGGGATGGAGGGGGGGTGTATAGGAATGGAGCAGGGTGTATGGGGATGGAAGGCTAGAGGGGTGGGGATGGAGAGGGGTGTATGGGGGTGGATGACGTGCCCCTCCCAGGTACTGTTAGGCCCTAGTGACCCCTTACAGACTCCCCACCCCACTGTCAGCCAGAAACAGGGAGGGCTCAGTGGGGAGCTCTCAGAGCAGCGGGTCCAGGGGGGCAGGGACTGTAGAGGGGGCTGAGGGAGCTGAGATCCCAGTAGGGACTCAGGGGGCAGGAGTCTTGGGGAGGCTGGGCAGGGGGCCCAGGCAGTCCCTGGGGGTTTCCATCCCCCAGATCAGTCCCTCGGGGTCACAGGCCTGGGGCCGTGACTGTCTCCCAGGACCCCCCCCATTCAACCCCCTCAGGGTTGGCACCATCCCCCCCAGCTGGCCTTGGGGGGGCCCTGCCCACCTCTGGCCCCAGAGCGTCTGGTTCCCCCTCCCTCCCCACAGGAAAGCTGACCCCATTGCTGGATCCTCACCCCCAATTACCTCTACAGCTAACGCTGCCATGGAGGGTGGGGGGTAGGGCCTGGACCCAGGGGAGGATACCAGAGTCCAGGGCCTCGAGGGCCACACCAGCGAGGGACCCCCCCTCCAGGCCTCAGAGCAAGAGGGGAGACCCCCAGGGAGACAAGGCTGGGATCTCTCTCCAGCTCTGGGAGGAGAGTGGGGGCTAGTGGTTAGAGCCAATGGGGGCTGGGAGCCTCTCCTGGGTTCTCTCCCTACCTCTGTCCCTATGTGATCTTGGGCACGTGCCTCCCCCCTCACCCGACCGGATGAGCACCCCCCGCGGGGTAAGGCGCTTTGCTCACGGCGCTGCCAGGAATTATTACTATGATTTATAAATCCCCCAGTCACGGCACCTGCGGCCGGGCTGAGCGTGATGCCCGGGCTCCCCCTGGCCACAAACCTTCTTCCTCCTAGAGTCCCCCCCCCCCCGCCAGGTTCACTACACCCCGGCCCCACCCCTCCCTGGCACGCTGGCTGCAGGGCGATGCCTCCCCCGCAGCCCGTTCCATCTCCCGGGCCCGGCTAATGGGGCATGACAGGGACGCGCCAGGACCCGCACCCGGCACCATCTGCCCTGCCGGGCCGGGGGCAGTGAGCGGGCAGCACTGAGGAGGCTGCTTAATTAGTGCAGGGGGGCGAGGCCGCTGTGCCCTCCCCACATCCGGCCTGGTCCCCGCAGCTCCCAGGGGCGACGGGAGCACCAGGGACCCCAGGAGTCCAGCTTTCCACGGGCCTGCTCTACCTGAGAGACCCCCTCCTCTCCCTGAGTTGGGGAGCGAACCCAGGAGTTCTGGTGCCCAGCTCTAACCACTAGTCCCTGCTCCCCAAGCCAGTGAGCGAACCCAGGAGTTCTGGTGCCCGGCTCTAACCACTAGTCCCTGCTCCCCAAGCCAGTGAGCGAACCCAGGAGTTCTGGTGCCCAGCTCTAACCACTAGTCCCTCCTCCCCAAGCCAGTGAGCGAACCCAGGAGTTCTGGTGCCCGGCTCTAACCACTAGTCCCTGCTCCCAAAGCCAGGGAGCGAACCCATGAGTTCTGGTGCCCAGCTCTAACCACTAGTCCCTGCTCCCCAAGCCAGGGAGCGAACCCAGGAGTTCTGGTGCCCAGCTCTAACCACTAGTCCCTGCTCCCCAAGCCAGGGAGCGAACCCATGAGTTCTGGTGCCCGGCTCTAACCACTAGTCCCTGCTCCCCAAGCCAGGGAGCGAACCCATGAGTTCTGGTGCCCGGCTCTAACCACTAGTCCCTGCTCCCCAAGCCAGGGAGCGAACCCATGAGTTCTGGTGCCTGGCTTTAACCACTAGTCCCTGCTCCCCAAGCCAGGGAGCGAACCCATGAGTTCTGGTGCCCGGCTCTAACCACTAGTCCCTGCTCCCCAAGCCAGGGAGCGAACCCAGGAGTTCTGGTGCCCGGCTCTAACCACTAGTCCCTGCTCCCAGAGCCAGGGAGCGAACCCAGGAGTTCTGGTGCCCGGCTCTAACCACTAGTCCCCGCTCCCAAAGCCAGGGAGGGAACCCAGGAGTTCTGGCTCCCACGGCCGCTCCTGCTCACACACACGCTGCTTCCACCCCCTTCCCGGGTCTCAGCGACCCCGACCCGATGGCTGCTCAGACACACGTCCCCACGGGGCAGATGCCCCCCCATGGCTGGCACCCGCTGGGACACGTGGGGCCGGCTAAGCTGCTGCCAGCAGGCCGGTGTCCTACATTCGGCTGCCACCCCGTTCCCATGGCAGCAGGGAGCGGGCATGCCACAGGAGGGGGAGGGGATGGTGGCTTGCCCCATGGTGTCCCTGAGAGACCCCCCCCCACATATGCCCCACAGATCAATGCCTCCTCCACCCCTGCTGGCCCCACGGTGCCCCATAGACACCCCCCCCCACAGCCTACCTGTCCCTCAGTGTCCCAGAGACACCCCACTCCTCTCCAGCCCTACAGGTCCCACCTGCCACCCCACATGGACCCCTAAGGACACCCCCTCCATCCTGGATGCCTCACAGGGCCCCCCCAAGAGATGAGTCCTCCCCCCTGCTTGCCTCATAGTGACCCACCTGCCACCCCCCAGGGATCCCTAGCCCCCCCTCCCCCACAGATCCCCCCTCCCCTCCTGGAGGATTGGAGCCCTCGCCAGCCCCACAGCAGCCATGGCAGGGGTTGGTGGGGCAGGCCGCCGTGGGGCAGGAGGGCGCGGTGCTGACTCAGCCCCGGCCTCATTAGCTCCAGAGAAAGGCGCTACCGGGGCAGCCAGGCGGGAGTAACGGGAGGCCGAGAGCGGGGGCGCGGGCACAGGGCGGGCATTAACCCCTCGGTGCCTGGGGAAACACTGCCCCTCCTCCACCAGTAACCCCTCCCTGCCCCTCACCCCCTGCCACGCCCACCCCAGCCCTTCCCCACCCTGTCCCAACTCCGGGGACTGGCTCCCAGCCTCCCTCTAGTCCCAGTCCAGCTGCTACCGCTGCCCCCCCCCCGCTCCATCACACCCCACAGAAGGGCTCCCCCTCCTGGGCAGCACCCAGCATTCACAGCAAGGCCTGGGGCTCCCCCTGAGCTGGCCGGGGCGGCCTGGGGTCCAGCCACTCACCCTTCCTCCAGGGCCGCCGTGAGGAAATCTGGGGCCCTCGGAAGACTCCACAGAGCCCCCCCCCCCCCCCCCCCCCCCCCGCTCCCTGGCATCAGGGGTGAAGGCGAATGGGGCCAGCGACGGGCTTGGACTCACGTCGCCTTCCCCCCAGAGTTTCCTCCCGCCCGCCAGGCCCAGAAGCAGCGTGTCCGGGAGGGAAACCCAGGACCTGGTCCAAGCCCATGATCACGGGGAACCGGGACCCTGGGAACTCAGGCCCATCCCCCGCTCAGCCCTGCCCCAGCTGTGGTGGCAGCTGGATGCCTCCTGATTCCCACTCGGGCCACCCCCCAAACCAGCAGCCAGGGGGGTCCTGGGCCTCCAGCAGCACTAGGGTGATGCTCGAGGGTAGGGGGAGTTGCACAGTGGGGAGGGGGGGAGGTTGCATCTGCTCCAAAAGGCACCCGGCTCCAGCCCCCCACTCCTCCCCTCCCCCGCCTCTCCGGTGGTGGCTCATTAGGGCTCCACCCTTGCCCTGGGACCTCCCTAACCCTTCCCTGCAGCTGCCCCTTATCTGCAACCTGCAGCCGTAACAGCCTGGCAGGGCCTTCTCCCCTCCCGGGCAACATCCCCTCCCCCACTTCCAAAGCAGCCCCAGTTTGGGACGGGAGGGATCCTGGCCTGCCTCCTCTTGCCCAGCCAGGGCGACCTGCAAGTTCCCCTCTCACCAACCCTAGAGCTCATATGGCACCGGCCACCTGCAGATCTCAGAGCTCTTTACGGCGGTCAGGTATTTTCCATTGGACGAATGGGGAAACTGAGGCAACGGGGGAGGGGGAGGGCTATGACTCACCCCCTGTCATCCAGCAGGTTAATCCCAGGCCTGTGCTCTCTCAGCTAGGCCACACCTCCTCCCGCTAAACCATGTATTAGTATTTACTAGGGGTGTTACGGTAGCACCTACAGCCCCAGAACCCCACAGTGCTAGGCGCTGTACGTTATTAGGTGTAATATGGTAGGATTCCATCCACCCACCCAACCCCCACACCCTGGGAATGGCCCAGCCCCCTGCTGTGAGGGGAGGGGACATTAGGACCCCCTCCCCCCCCCCATGAAGGGAGCTCCCTGCAGTGCTGGGCTCTCACCAACCTGCTGTTGGTCACCTTCAGCCACACCCCACACCGGCCCTTTGCAGCCCTGGCCTGCGCCGAGCACAGCACCCGCTCCTGCCACCCTCCTAGTGCCACAGCCCCACAAGGTACAGGCTGGATCTCCGGACGGGCTGCGGGGGGGGGTCTGGCTAACGTAACCCATTCGCTAGCCCTGCCCATAGACACCCCACCATGCGTACCCACCAGCCCTCCCCACAGACAGCCTTGCAGCCCTCCACATGCACACACCTGCAGCTCTCCCCCCAGGCAGCCCTCGGAGACAGGGGGCCGGCTGGAGGGAGGCATGTGCAGGGCTGAGAAAGCAGGAAGGGGCTTGTGGGTTTCGCAGCCGCCTGGTTCAGTTTCAGGCAGGTGGGGACAAAGGCTACCGGACGAGACAGGCTCACGGCTCTGATCCACAGGTGGGGCACTGGGATACCAAGCTAGAGGAGCCCTTGGGTGTCAGCCAGGCAGCCCCCTCCCCCGTTTAATGAGCCCCCGGGATGTCTCCGCAGCGTGAAGGAGAAGGGGGAGGAGTCGTGCAAGGAGCTGATGGAATCGTACCACGAGTGTCTACGTGCCCTGGGCATCAAGGTCTAGCACCCTCCCCCCCATGGTGAGTTCCCCTCCAGCTGCATGGGGGGTGCCAGGGCTGGGCTATTGGAGCACCTGCCTCCCTGGGCAGCCACAGCACGGCCCCTTCTCCTCCCTGGGCACCTGGTGCTTGAGTTTGGCTCCACCTCCCCAAAGCAACCCCCGCCCCAGGGAGGCAGGCTCAGGGCCCCAACAACAATTGCCAGGCAAGTGTGTCCACAGTGATGGCATCGGAGCTACCTGGGCTGGGGGGCATGTGGCTGCAGGAAACACCCTGTCCAGTGGGCACAGAGCGAGCCCAGGTTTGGCAGAGAACAGCTGGTGTTAAAGGGAGAATTTGTTTTTGACATCATTTGTTTTAATCTTAAATGGTAACTAGTCACACCTCATCTCTATTTACACCCCCTGGTTCACACCTCCAACCTCCCCTGGTGCACACCCACACTTCATCTCGATTTACACCCCCTGGTGCACACCCACACCTCATCTCCATTTACACCCCCTGGTTCACACCTCCAACCTCCCCTGGTGCACACCCACACTTCATCTCGATTTACACCCCCTGGTTCACAACTCCAACCTCCCCTGGTGCACACCCACACCTCATCTCAATTTACACCCCCTGGTGCACACCCACACCCCCAGTTTTACACCTCCATGGTGCACACCCAATCTCAATTTACACCCCCGGTGCACACCCACACCCCATCTCACTTTACACCCCCTGGTTCACACCTCCAACCTCCCCTGGTGCACACCCACACCTCATCTCGATTTACACCCCCTGGTTCACAACTCCAACCTCCCTTGGTGCACACCCACACCTCATCTCGATTTACACCCCCCTGGTGCACGCCCACATCCCGTTTTACACCCCCATGGTGCACACCCAATCTCAATTTACACCCCCGGTGCACACCCACACCCCATCTCACTTTACACCCCCTGGTTCATAACTCCAACCTCCCCTGGTGCACACCCACACCTCATCTCAATTTACACCCCCTGGTGCACACCCATCCCCCCAGTTTTACACCCCCATGGTGCACACCCATACCCCATTTTACATCCCCCGGTGCACACCCACACCCCATCTCAATTTACACTCCCTCACCCGCTCTCAATTTACACCCCCTGGTTCACACCCACACCCAACCAGTTTAATTTACACCTTGTTCACACCTCCAACCTCCCCTGGCTCATATTCACAGCGTATGGCAGTGCAAATAAGGACAAGAGAGTAGAAATCTTCCTGCCGAGGGACAAGGTGTTGGGTACAGTCAGCTCACCCCTGGCCAGTTCCCCCTCCCAGCAATGCCTCCCCCTCCATTTACACACACTCGTTTGGGGGCAGACACAGATTCTTTCAGAGCCAGGCTCAGATTTTTATAGTTTTTGTTCCACCGTTTGCCACCCCCTTGATGCTGAGCAGCTGCATTTCCAGCCCACAGGCAATTTTTGCACCACTGGGGTTGGAGGAAGTTTGGAAAGGGAGGGCTGGGCAGCTTCCTTGAGACACCCCATAGGGAGCAAGGGGCCGGGGGTTACCCTGCCCTGAAGGCCCCTCCCAGCCCAGTGACAGCCAGAGAGAGGGAACATAAAGGGATCCAGGGTGCCCAGGCTGCATGGAACAGATGCATATGCCTGCTTCCCCCCCCCCCCCCCCCAAGCAAGTGCCGTGGGAGATTCCAGGGGGGCCAGGCAAGCCTGGGGGAGGATTGTAGGAGAAAAGCCCAATATCCCACAAATCCCCAGCTTCAGTAGGCCTGGGGCTGGAGCAGCCAGGGCTTCTCGCCAGGGCACTGGGAGGCCTTTCCCCTCCCCGTGCCAGGCTCAGCAATTCCTCATCTCTTGCAGGTGCTGGCGTGGCTGAGGGGCATTGGGGCCCCGGGCACCGTGGCCAGGAAGGCAAAGCCCAGCTGAGCAGCACCACCCGCCGGGGAGGAGGCATCCGCTCTGGATCCGGGAGGGTGGGGGGCAGGGCAATAAACTGGCAGCATTTTACCGGGGCCAAGTGTACTTGATCTGTGAGCCCCGGCACCCCACATCCTCTCCCCTCGGGCGGCAGCCCTCCCCTGCAGCACTGCCCCTCCACCCACCGCTGGGCCCCCACATGCCCCTAGTAGATGGCAGGAGGCGAGGGACAGTGCTAGGCTGGCTGCACCATCTTACCCTGGGGTGAGGGAGAGACTCCAGGATCCCCTGGAGAGAGATGTGGGGCATACTGCAACCAGGGGAAAAGGGCAGAGCACACACAGCAGGTTGGGGGCGGGGGGAGATCTCCCAGCCCTTCTCCCCACACATCTAGAGAGAGGCATCTGCATGGGCCCTCTCTGATCCCCGCCCCTCGGCCAGCTCACGCTGTGGCACAAGAACCAGCCAGCACATACCCTGGATACAAATCTACAAGCTTTTATTACAGCCCCTCCCCCTGCCAGCCAGCCGGACAGAGGCAGGGGGACCTCACCGCAGCACACACACCCCCAGTGCATGGGATGGAGAGCTCTGCAGGAGGTGGGAGGGGGTTCTCCCCCAGTCGGGGGGCAGCTCCCATCCATGCCCCCCAAATCCAGTCAAATGGGTGAGCCCGGCTGCCCCCATCCTGTAAATCCAGCCCCTTGCCCCACACAACTCCTGGGCTAGGGCCGCTGTGCTTCTCCCCAGAGCCAGCCCCTCCCCCTGCGAGTGGGTGGGGGGCCCAGCCTGAGCTGGCAGCTGCTGGGGGGTGATGGCCATTGCAGAAAAGACACCTGCCCCTGTAGTGTATGAGAGCCGGAAGCAAAAGGGTTAACAGCCCCCCAGCAACAATCCCCCCCAGCAGCCCCAGAGCCAGGCCCTGCTGCCCACGCTCTGGGGTAAGGGGCCTTGCCCTCGAAACAGGCAGGGACCCCGGCCCCACCACCTAGATCCCACATCGGCAGAGGGGTGGGGTGCCCAGAGAAGGGCAGAGGCAGCAGCCACAGGCCTGGGGGGCGTTGAGAGCAGTGGGAGGGGTGTCCAGGGGGGGGAAATGGGGCAGCTCCAGCCCCTCAGTCCCGGCGCAGGTTTTTCAGCCGCTCCTCTAGGTCGGCATCAGCATCCGCCAGCGCCGCAGAGGGCTCGGCCTTCTTCCCAGCCGCCACACTGAGCGAAGCCCCCGTCGAGGGCAGGTCTGCGGGGAGAGGGGGGGGAATCAGCCCACCCAGAGCACCTTATAGGCCCCACGCCCCACCCCTGAGCAGGACAGGTCTGCAGGGAGACGGGGCCAGCCCGTTTGGAGCACCCCACAGCCGCCTCCCGTCTCCCAGGGACTGGCAGGGTGAGGCAGCAGAGACCTCCCTCCGCACGGCCCAGCGCCCCCAGCAGCTTTGCTGCCCCTTGACCCAGCCCCCCAAGGGGACCCGTGAGCATCCCCCGCCAGAGCCCTGGGCTCCCCCCAGCCCTGCCCGGCTGCTGAGATACTCACTGGAGAGTTCGTCCGTCAGGGTCAGGCCCAGCTCGTCCAGCACCTGGGACACCACCGCATCACTGGGGGCAGAGACAGGCACGTGAGAGCAGGGACCCAGCCCAGACCGCCCTCCTGCACCCGGAAAGAGCAGCCCCCGCACACAGTAGCCCAGTGCTCACAGCTGGGGAAACTGGCCAAGATAATCCCCTGGAGATCACCCCGGAGCAGGCCCCAGCTCGGTGAACTCCCAGCCTCCAAGGGCATCACTCTGCCTTGGGAATCCCCCCAGGGGTGGCTCAGTCCCTCGCCCGTCCAGCTGATCAGTCCTGGAGCTGATTGGGTGCCAGCACCCTCTGGCAGGGGGAGGCCCCAGGTCCTATTCCCCGCCCCCACTGAACCAGCCAGTCCCCCCAGCCCGGCCCCCCCACCTCTCCTCCTCGTCGTCCTCGTCCCCCATGGCGTCATCGATGGCGTCGTTCATCATCTCCTCCTTCATGTCCATGATCTCCGACTGCTTCTCAAACTCCATCATGATCTTCTGGATCTGGGGCAGCTTCAGCTGGAAGGGGGGGCGGAACAGACGCCGTCACTGCCTTGGGCAAAAGCTGGTGGACTGGCCCCATAGAGGGCCCTGCTGGGAGAGGCCAGGCTGGCCTAGCTGGGAGCCCCCCACCTCCTGGCCCAGCAGCCCCCCTACCTGTCTGTTCATGGTGGCCATGGCCTTGGTGACGCCCTTCATGGCCTGGGCCATGGAGTTGTTGGACTTGAGGGTCTGGATCTTGAGCGACACGGCCTGGATGTTCGCGCGCATCATGATGAACTTCTTGACGTAGCGGCGGGTTCGCACCAGGTCCTTGGCCATGATCTTCACCGCGTCCTGCGGGGGGCGAGGGGTTACGGCAACAACGCTCCCCGCCAGGGCCGTCCCTACTGATACGCAGCTGCGTGGGGCACCCGGCATTTGGGCCACCAAACTGATTCCCTTAGCAGCTCTCGGCTCTGGCACCCAGCTCCATCCCCTCCCACAAGCCTCATGCCACACCTGCCACTCACTGGGCTTAAGCCTGCGGACCAGCAGACACGGGAGAAGCAGTGGGCGGCCCTGACTCCCACCTGCTCTCCTGGAGTGGCAGGGGAGCCCTCCCTGCTCTGCAGTGCTCCTGCACCCCACAGCTTCTGCCCCTGTGCCCCCCCAGGGGAGGGGTCAGCCCCTGAGGAATGGCTCCCTGTGAGGACGTGCAGGTGCTGGGCTGCATAGGGCCCCAGGATTGCTAGGGACAGCCCTGCTCCCCAGGCCTTACCCTGTGACCTTTACCACGTCCTGCCAGGGAAGTGGGTTACAACAAGGAACCGCGTGCACATGCACACACACACCCCATGACCTTCACTGCGGCCTGCAGGGCACAGGGTGGACTCCAGCTGCAGATGCTCCCCGGACCCCATCCTCGCTCACCATCTGCCCCTGCTTCGCCATCTTCTTGATGTCTGCGATGATCTTCTTCTCCTGGGTCTCCAGCTTCTGCCGCTCACGGTCCAGATCCCGCATGGCCCGGTTCAGGGCCCGCTGGTTCTGCCGCAGCATCTCCTCCGGCGTCTTCCGACGCCCGAACAGCAAGTCCATCCTGAGCGGGACGAGGGGCGGCCTGCGACTATGGGGAAGAGCAGCTCAGGAATTGGCAGGACAGGGACCGCTGGGTGGGGGGCTGAGCAGCCAGGTGATGAGCAAACCTCTGGGATTGACAGTGCGTGGGGCGGGAGACTGGTCAGGGTTAGACTCCACCCCAGAGGGTAGGGCAGCACTACCCCCCCATGCGAGTTGGGCCAGTCAGCCCCCCACTCTCTGGGGTCATGGCAGGAGTAGGAGGACTGGCACCACTAGGCTTGCCAGATGCTTTCACCAAAAGTCCTGAACATGGCAAAAAACAAAACAAAACAAACAAAACAGGAGACCAAACTTGTTGAGCAAAAAAACCAAGGAACCAAAAGTTGTTGAGGAAAAAAAAAGTTGCTGCGCCTTTTCAGAATCCCCGCGCTCCTTGCTTCCCCCCGGCCATGCCAGACATGGCAGGGGAAGATTGTCCCCTCCGGCCTTCCATCCAAGAGAAACAGAAAATAACCAACATTTTACATGTCTGGTATTTTCTGGGGTTTTTACCAAACGAGGGCCTGAAAAAATGGACTGTCCAGGCGACCCTAGGCACTACTTCCATGCCTGTCCTGGGGACACAGAGGTCTCCCTCTGTACCCACCTGCAGCAGTTCTCTGGGCTCTCACTCCTTCATCCTCTCCCCCTCCACTTCTGTGTCCTTCCTACTGGCAGTCCAACCTTCCCTACACACACCTAGCTGCCTTCTTCCCCAGCCCCGCAGACCCCGAGTGAGGAGTCAGATGCAACTCCAAGCTGCACATGCACTGGGGACCGTCTTAATGGAAGGAGCTGGCTGCCTCTTAGGGAGGAGAGATGTCAGAGCAGCGGGCAGCTACTTCAGAGGGAGGGACCCCCCTGAACCACATGCCAGGAAGATCCTACCCCGCCACACCCCTCCACTCACAGAATAAGCTGCTCAGCAGGAGCCAAGCACAGACCCCTTCCCTCTGATTTGGAGCCACAGCTAATACCAGCTGCCATCAGCATGGCCTTACAGAGTGTAGGGGGAACCCCACCCCCAAGCCTGGGCCAGCACACTACTCACCCAGGAGACAGCGGGTGGTGGCTGGAGGAGACAGCAAATGCTGGACTGAGGTGGACACGTAAAGCGAGCTGCAGGGACAGGAGGGGAAGGTCAGGGAGGGCGAGAGGGTCTCTCCACTGCCTGGGATTTGGGCACTGCTCTGGCCGGACACACCCGCAGAGAGGAAAGGAGCCCAGGGCCACTCCAGGGAAGTGCACAGCCCCCCAACATACCCCAGTGCTCCAGCCCCCACACCAGGCTGGATACAAATCAGCCATTTTTGCTGAAATTGGCATTTTAAAATTTCAACCAGAATGTGTTTTGTCAGGTCCCTTAGACTAGGCGTTATTTTTTTTTTTAAAACAAAGCCTGAATTTAAAGGCATGCTCATCTACAACTACATGGGAAATAAATATGCTGGCGCCAAGAGCCTGCACCGAAAACGCTGCACTCAAGATAGATTTTCAGTACAAAGCATCAGGAGGGGAATATCAAATGCCTGAGGTCAAGCTTGATAAACAGCTCAGCCACGGTAGTCACAGCCACAAACTGTAAGCTCAGAAGGAACCATCCTGTCTGAGTTTCTGCAGATTGCAGGCCACAGACCCACATCCACCGGGTCCTGTAACAGACCCCTATCCTCTGGCTGCGTTACTGAGGTCCTCAAATCATGATTAAGAGACTTACAAGTTACAGAGACTCCACCATTTACACTGGTTTAAACCTGAAAATGACCCATGACTCAGACTGGAGAGGAAGGCAAAAAAAAAACATGGTCTGTGTCAATCCAGCCCCTGGGGAAAATTCCTTCCTCACCATAAATACAGTGATCAGATTGATCTTGTTCAAAGGCTCAGAGTCTGTCAGACCTGAGAAAGAATTCATTGTAGTAACTCTGAGCCAGAGGAGCCAACAGGAGGTAGCGTCCCATCACCAGAGAGATAGATCTGCTATTGCTAGTTGTTTAGGAGCCTCGTTTTCAAGAGGCACAAGTAAGAACTTGGGCACATTTGAAAATTTTCCTCAGACTGATCTGAAATAATCAACTGGATTTACCGAGGACAATTAAACCCTTTGGTTAGTAACGAATCATTTCACTGGAAACATGGAAACGGTTCTGATAGGAGAACACGATGCATCTAAAACCTTTAGGGTTGTTTTGGTTACTAAAAGTGCGTTTTCCATGTTTTGTCCATTCAGTTAAACTCCAGTTACCAGCAAAAGGAGAGAAGCGATTTGGCATTCGCCATTTGCTAATAGAGACAAACAAGCCAATTAATTAATAACAACCTGCCGCTGTTACGCTACCGTGACTAAAACAAACGTCTATAGTCACAGGGAGCCCCCCGGCATAAAAACGGCACCTACGCTCTGGTGGGAGGTGTAAACTAACAGCTCAATAAGCTGCATTCGCTGTTACCCGTCTAGTGACCATGGGCCACCCCTCCTAGCCAGGTCCCAGAGCCTCCCCCCACCGTGCCCCGCCCCCTCCCCACAGCCCCCCACTCCCCCCACCGTGCCCCGCCCCCTCCCCACAGCCCCCCACTCCCCCCACCGTGCCCCGCCCCCTCCCCACAGCCCCCCACTCCCCCCACCGTGCCCCGCCCCCTCCCCACAGCCCCCCACTCCCCCCACCGTGCCCCGCCCCCTCCCCACAGCCCCCCACTCCCCCCACCGTGCCCCGCCCCCTCCCCACAGCCCCCCACTCCCCCCACCGTGCCCCACCCCCTCCCCCCAGCCCCCCCACTCCCCCCACCGTGCCCCACCCCCTCCCCCCAGCCCCCCCACTCCCCCCACCGTGCCCCACCCCCTCCCCACAGCCCCCCCAGCTCCCCCCACCCTCCCCACAGCCCCCCACCGTGCCCCGCCGCCCCACCCCCCCAGGACCCCCAGGCGGGGGGGGGGGGACTTGGGCGCTGCCCCCCCCCCCCGGTCTCACCCGCGGCGGCTCTGGGCTTGTTTCCTTCTCTCGCTTCCGCTTCGCTCAGCTGACGTCACAGAGCACGTGAGGGGCGGGGCGCCAGGTGACGGGGCGCGCGGAGAGCGCGTCCCCCTGCGCCCGGAAGTCACCCTGGGGGGGCGGGGCCAGAGCGACCGCGGGCGGGGTGGGAGGGGGCGGAGAGCGGCGCCCGCGAGCCCCGCCCCCTCCCGCAGGAGAGACGGGGCGGGGCGCGCGGGGGGCGGGGCCAACTCCGCTCTCACGGCAGGAAACAGACCAGGCTTGCCCCGCCCCTCCCCGTGGGGGGAGGGGCTCAGGGTGGGAGCACGAGGCGGTGGGGGGAGGGGCTACAGGAAAAGGGGGGGAGGGAGAAAGGGGGGGGCTGGGTTGGGGGAGGGGTGCTCCAGGCAGCCCCTGGAAGCAGCAGCATCTCCCTGGGTGGCTCCACCCCCACACACCGCCCCTGGCCAATGGGAGCTGCGGAGCAGGCACTGGGGGCGGTGCCTGTGGGTGGGGGCAGGGGGAGTCTGCCTTGACCCCAGTGCACCCCGACCCCCCCACTGCACCCCCCTCCCGACCCCCACTGCATCCCTGCCCCCCTGAACACCCTCCCAACCCCCCCACCGCACCCCTGCCCCCCTCCCGACACCCCCTCCGCACCCCTGCCCCCCTGCACTTCTCGCAGCCCGGGCAGCCACACGGACCAGCGGTAGCAGGGTCCCTTTTGGGTCAGGTGTTGCTGGAAAACCAGGCACCTGGCACCACTAGGTGACTGGGCAGGGGGCTAGAGTGGGGCTGGCATGAGATTGGGAAGTGGGACAGAGTTAGGGGAGTGGAAGCCAGAGTGGTGCAGAGGGGAGGGGCAGAATTGGGGCTGGGGGAGGCGAGGATGGTATGGGGCAGGGGCTGCACTGGGGGTGGCTGGATTGGGCAACCATCCGTCTGGGAAGCAGGTTGAGCTGGGGTTGAAATGGGTCCAGGGATGGGGGTGGAGGAATAGTGGGTCATGGTGCAGCAAAAGCTGGTTTGGGGACACGGAGGTGGGGGCTATGTGGAAGTGCAGGTGGGAAGCAGGAGACTGGTTAGTGATGGGGGGGGAGAAAAGGGTGGTAACTATTGGACAGATATTACAGGGACACCGTCCATGCTCACTTTTTCACCTCCTGTTCACTGCACCTGCTCCAGGGAGACTTCTAAACCCCATTTCCTCTCCTAAGTGGTGCCACATGGCCCCTGGGCTGTACACACACTCTGCATTCCCTGGCAAGGACCTTCCTCCAACTGTGAAACATGGCTGCTGGGTCCTGACATCCCTCTGCAGTGCTCTGCTCCCCCAGCCTGGTGGCTCCATTATTGCAGCAGCAGTCCCTGGGTCCCTAGGACAGGAAGCCCCTCGTCCCAGGGCTGCACACCCAGGCCACCCACCCACAGCAACACAAGTGCTAGCCCCCAGTTCCCTCGAGGTCACCCCACGCTGGCCAGCTGCAGGGGAGGCCCAATGGGAACGGCCAGGAGCACCTCAGGAACTCCAGTGGGGGTTGAGCACAGGTGCAGGAAATTGTCATGACAGCCCCTCCCCCCTCTCAGCTGGGGATTGGGGGGACCTAGGCTCAGAGCCGATGGGGCCAGTTGAAGGAGCTTTGACAGCAAACACCCCCCCAGCGTGGCTGGCTCCATGCTTCCCCCTCCCAGGCACACACAGGGCAGAGCACTTCACAGAAGCTGCAGCAGACACAGGCGGGGGGGGCCATATTAAAATGGAACTGGCTGCCGCTGAGCCATGGGAGACGGGGGCCACGTCCCCCCACCCTCCACAGTTACCCTCTGCTGGGGAATTCTCCCTCCACACTGAGCACCAGCTCAGACTCAGGCAGAGGTTGGATGCCCATCCCCCACCTCCAGGCAGCTGAGCCCCAGATATCCACATCAGCAGCTATTGGCAGGGCTCCGCAGCAGCCTGATTGGCCCTTCCCCTCCTAGCCAAAGGGGGCAACAGTTAGTCTCCTCTGTCTGTATTGGGGCTTTACCCCCCCCCACCTCCGCACACCTTCCCCAGGCCTGCACCTGCTATGCAGCGAGCACCCACTGATGAGGCTTGGAGGTTTCTGAGCCAGCTGCAGAACTGGGCAGAGAGGGAGCAGCTTCCTTCCATACTGGGGAGGATGAGGGTCAACCCGCACACCACTTCAAACAGCACAACAGACCAGAGGCCTGAGTGACGGGCTAGGACCCACTGGAGAGACTGGGAGGAGATGAGGATTCCTGGGTCCCCTGCAGGAGAGACACCCCTCCAGACCAGAGGGAGGCGGCGGAGCAATAAGGCACAGAGAGGCCTTGGGCGGTGAGGTGCGCTAACGTTCCCCTTTAATAACCCGACACGCTAGAGTACAGTGGCTTCATGGCCCCGGGGCTGGCAGGAGGCCCCTGCATGGCAAAGAACCAGTTCATTGGAGGGTGTGGCTTGGGCCAGAGGGAGGCGGGGCTCAATCAGCCTAAGCCCCGCCTCCGGCCCGGTCCCATTTAATAAGCAGCCTTCGCTTTGCTGCAAGTGGGGCGCTTTGTTTTTAAAAACCAGACACACAAGGGATGTAAAAGGGGAGGGCAGGCCCGCCCCCCCCCCCACGGCAGGACTGCATGCACCCCTGGCCTGCCCTGCACCCCTGCCGTAGCCCCCCTGCCCAATAAATAGATGCGCTCCACAAAGCCGGGGGAGGAGCCAGAGCACTCACACCAGGCCGCAGGCTAGAGGGCGCTCAATCATGGGCTGAGCATGCTGGGAAACCAGCAGCAGAGCAGCCAATAGGGACAAGAGGGCTGCGTGGGTGGGGCGGGGGATACAAATGTAAACCCTGCCCCATCCCTCAGCCGCCACCTCCCCTCCAGCCAGGGGTCAGGAGTGGGGGGGGGGGGAAGGCTGCCAGGGGGGCCCTGCCAGTGCCAGGCTCCCGTGCCCCCCGGTGGCCAAAGGCAGCGGTGTTGGCAGAGTCCCCGGCGGGGCGGGGCGGGGCGGCTGGTCAGTTCTATTTGAGACAGCGCTCGAAGTAGGTGGAGCCGATGTAGCCGCCTCGCATGGAGCGCTGCACGTTCTGCTCAAACAGGCGTCTGTTGTTCTGAAGGACCTCGGCGGCCTCTTTGTTCAGGGGGTCTTCGGGGTTTGGCTCCTGCGGGTGGGGAGAAGATGGGGTTAGAGGCTGCCCAGGCCCCCGGATGCCCCCACCCCAATCAGGGCTGCATTCCCCTGCCGCACATCCCCATCCTTCCAGGAGAACACCAGCTGCAAAACAGCCCTTAGCCTCACTTCCGAGGGCCCTTCGCTGCATCCTCCACCTTCAGCCATTTTAGCCACAGGGAACTCCATGACCTACTGTGGGCAGAGCGCTGAACTGGGCACCAGGCCACCTCGGTTCTTAGCCTTGCTTCGCTGCCGCTGGGCGACCACACCCTCCTTTGTGCCTCAGTTTCCCCACCCTTAAAATCAGGATGGATACTGACCTCCTTTGTCAAGCTCTAGATCACAGCCAGCGTAGCAATGGAAGACTGTATCAACCCACTGTCGCTAACGCAGTCCTCTGCATACAGCCAATACAATCATCGCAGAACAAGGCACCTTTCTAGCGGTATAACTGTGTCCCAGCTAAGGGCCTACCAGCGTAAGTGCGTGGGTCCCACGGCACCCCTCTATCCAACGGCGTTCCGGCAGTACAATGTCCGTAGGCAGCCCAGTTAGCTCACTGGAAACCCTGCAGGGTTACCGCTAGTTATGTGGTAACCGTTCAAGGTGAAGTGAGCACTTAACACACCTCTGCCGGCGTAAGACAAAGGAGGGTTCGCACGTCATCAGTTGCTGTAATGAGCCATAAACCCAACGCCCTTATTGATTTTCAGTGTCTCACAAAGACACGCCTACGGCACACGCTGGGTTGTCACCTACCCTTCACCACAGAGCCCAGATGGGATATCACAACACCACACAGCCTGCATAGGAACCACACTCAGAAAGAAACCTGTCCCCAACCCCTGGCCTTCACACAGCCCCCCATTCAGCAGGAGAAAGTTCCTCACAAACTAGGGATGTTAAATTTGGTATAATCAACTAAAATCGACTAATCGATGGAAATTCCATCGACTAGTCGATACGCGCGGAAACCGCGACGGCTCCGGGAGCGAACCCCGCGTGCACCAGCCTTTTAAATAGTGATAGAATACATTTAAAAAGCAGAGGTGCAGCATCCTGGGACTGGGCACAAGCCGGGACTCAGCTGATTCCTGGCTTGCGCCCGGTCCCTGCTACCCCCCTGCTCCCCACGGAGACAATGCTCAGGGGAACCAGCTTTTAAGATGGCTCCTACTCCCAGCTCCTTGCTGCCTCCGATAGAGGCAGCAAAGGGGGGGGGGGGGGGGGAAGCGACTAGTCAACTATCCAGTAAGCTTATGCTTATCAGACAATAAACCAGTGAACTACTCACTTACATCCCTATCACAAACTCAAAACAGCACCACACCCTCCCAGAACAACTGAGGCAAAACCGGCAGGGTGATGCTACTGGTTATGGATAACCAGCGTGGGGGGAAGGGAGAGCAGCTGCAGCCCAGCCAGAGATGTCTCCGCCCATGGCTGGAGAGCTGCTCCAGCCTGGCCACAGCTGGTGGAGGGGGCTGCTTCGGCCCATCTCCATTTGATCTGTTAGCCAGTTCAACGTGTTTAACTGGTTAATTAATTACACAGGATTTCCCATCCCCGGCACACACCCCTCTGTTACAATCCATGGGTCGTACACACCCCTACAACATGTGCACTGAGTGTCCAGCAGCAACTACATGGGTGCAACGGGACACTCCCTCTGCTCCTTACTGAGCTCACGCAGCAAAGCAAGGAGACCAGAACGCCCTGTCACCTGTGGGCAAACGCGGCTCACAGCCATCGCCTGCTCCTCACTGGAAACGTGCCCAACACCTTCCAAAACTGAACCTGGGAGCGTAAATTCCCAACACTGCTAGACATTAAACGTAACTCAAAGACACTGGATTTATGGCTCATTATAACAGTTACCCACTAACTTCCCTTTTCTGTTCTATGCAGAGACATTATTGGACAACTTCACTGCGAATGGTCCCTTGAAATGGGTTCATTCCTCATGCTAAACAAACTCCTCCCCCGTGTGTAGCTGTCAATTTCTGAGCATCCTTCCCAGACCTGAAGAGCACCTGTGTGTAAGCTCAAAAGCTTGTCTGTCTCATGACAGAAGTGGGTCCAATAAAAGATATCACCACATCCACCTTGTCTCTCCACTGTCCTGCAGCCAACACCGCTACCACCACGTGGCCAGGGCCAAGTATTTAAGATCCATTTAACTTCAAAGTCTGATGACCATTTTGGAGAAAGGACAGCACTGCTAAAACTTTAGCACCACCAGAAAAGAAACATCCCAAGATCTTCCCAAGGCCCCTCCAGCTACACCAGGAAAGACCAGATCAGACATTCTCCATGTTCTAAAGAAGGAAGTCACAAATATTCACTCTAAGTGGGCAGCGGAGAGGGAGAACACGCCCCATTTCTGTTTTTTAAACTCTTTTACCAGTCACTTTGGAAGGGGAAGAGACTTCTAGCCCACACAGAATCAGGTTTCAAACAGCTGTTGAAGCAGCGGGAGTTCTGGGTGTGAGTGGGGTGCTGATTTAGAAACAAGACCGGGACAAGGGACGATAGGAGGCTGTTCCATGGACTGTTCCCCAAAATCACCACCCTATAACAGAGACAAAACTCCAGCATCTTCCTGGGGAGAAAACCCCTGGCACTTATCTAATGTTCTAATCTAGCAAGAGCTGGAAGTTGAGGCCAGACAAATCCCAGTTATAAATGAAGCACAAATCTTTTAACAGCGAGGGTCACGAACTATTGGAACCAACGCTCAAGGGAAGTGACGGATTCTCCATCTCCTGATGGTTTCACATCCAGACTCGATCCCTTTCCTGGGAGATGCTTTAGTCAAACTCAAGATTCAGCAGAGCTGCGAGGGGATGGAACGTAACGACTCGGAAGGATCACACCATTTATCAGCAAATGTTACTTTCCCCAACCCAGTGTTTCCCAATTTCATTTGGCCACGGAACCCTTTTAGACTCGGAAGAATTTTGAGGAACCCCTATAGCCGGGGGAGGGGAATTTGTCGAGGAAAAACACACACACACACACACCCCCACCCCCCCGGGAAACCAGAGAAGGAGCCGCTATCTCTTGGTGGGGGGAGAAGGGGGGAGAGGATTGAGTTTGAGGAAACACTGCCCCAAACACTGAAACATATCGGAACTCAGAGGCAAAGAAAGAGAAGTGTTGCTGGAGGACTCGCTGGAGTTTAACTGAAGGCTATTTACTTGGTTTGGCACATTTTGACAACTGGGCTTGAAGTGATAACATTGCATCTCAACATCGAATGTCACTACGGATGGAAAATCCTGTTTAATTAGTTGAGTGGTTAAATGTTACATTTAACCAGGTAACTGATTGAACAGGGGTAAGCGAGGGGGCTGGAGTGCCCTCCCCCCCCCCCGACATGGACAGGGGCTACTCTGGCCAGACTGGAGCCCCCTACCCACAGTGCGCCCCGGGCCCGCTGCGGACGGGGACTGCTCTGGGCAGGCTGGAGCGGCTCCCAGAGGGCTGGAGCGGCCTCCTGCCTGCAGCAGGAAAGGGGCTGCTGCTCCAGTCCCCCCCAGTTAATGGCTAACCAATGAGCCCAGTGGTGACGTTAACACCCCTAAACATCAGTACATAAGTGTCTGACCTTCCGCCAATCATTTCCCGCAGGGTAATCATTTACAACAATAAAGGGGCAGAGGGGATAAATGCCTAAATCCCCAAATTTTGGAAAAGCATGAACACTTCCATGGATAACAATAGGGGGGAAAAAAAGCATCACACACAACTATATTAGCCATCCAAATTCCAAAGAGCCAGCAACCACGTTCTGCACAGGAGCTCAGACTAGAAGCGTCAGTTTCTTTTTAAGGAAGTTGGAGGGGGTGTTTACAAGCCAGCACGTCAAGGGGCGGTAGCTGCACTTTTATCTTGACGCCTGCTCCGAAATACATGCAACAGGGAAGAAATCAGACCCAATCCCCTTGTGCTCTGCAGCCTCACTGCTTAATGTAGGGCCCCGTGGTCACCAACCAGTAGATCGTGATCTACCAGTAGATCTCGGAGGCTCTAAGAGTAGCTCTTGAGCCCTCTCTGAACTGTGCGCCTGCGCAGTACATTTACATTAGATTTCCTCATTTGAGGAGCAGCTACTCACCGAGCAACAGCACAGGTGAGTAGCTGCGAGGAATGGTGGGAATTTTTTTTTTTAAAGTAGCAGTATAAGGCTTGGGGATAGCAAGTGATGGAAAAGAGGAGACTAGAGAGGGCGGGGCTTCAAGGAAGGGGCGGGGCGGTAGATCTTGGCTTGGACTGTCATTTAAAAAGTGATCTTGGGTGTGAAAAGGTTGGAGACCACTGAGTGGCTAACGAGGCAACGAAGCGCAGTGGTTAGAGCACTCAGGAGAGAGTCACCTTTTTTTCCCCGTGCTGTCACTAACCTTGCATGACCATCTCTGTGCCTCACTGCCCCATCTGTACAATGGGTATAAACAGCCCAGCTCTGGCACACAAGGCCATGGGAGGATAAATCCATGGGGTGCCCGATTACTGCAGTGATAGTGGAATAGACAGGAAGGATTATACCAGGGGTAGGGAAACTTTTTGGGTTGGGGGGGGACATTGCCTCAGAAAAATCAGTCAGGGGCCGCACACAAGTGAGAATCCCCTGACAGAAAGAGACAGACACACTCCTCACAATCCCCTTGCACTCCAGAGCCTAGGGGGACGGAGACTAGTAGACTGTGTGCGCTTCAGCCCTGTGGGTGGGTGGCAGGCGGGCTGGAGCGCCAGTACGGGCTCCCCAATGCGGGGGGGATCCCCGAGCCTTGAGGGCTGGATACAGGCAAGCCGGGGGTTCCCCAGCCCTGGTTCATACTGACGTCCACCTGTGGGATATATTTTAATATTACATTGAACTCTCTCCCCTGTCCACAGGTGTCTGATCAACTGCAGAACTGCCACACAAAAAAGGGACAATTGAGAGACTGGGGAAGACGAACACGCACTGAACACCTCTGCTCAAGAGAGCAGCAGCAAAAGTGGTCACTGTGCTGCCACTGACAGCCACAGTCAGTAGGGTTAAGAGTCAACAACTCACCAAGCTGACCCATCTCAGGCTGCCGGCAGATGCTGCTCACCCCGTTGCCCCATCCCCTTTCGATCAGCTCTCCCAGAGCCTTGGGATCCCCAAGAGCTCCATCAACTCTGTCAGCGTCAGCCCAAGGCAGCAGGGACGCAGCAGCTGACCAACGCACAGACCACGCATCCCACTGGTGCGTAATGGACTCATGGCACCTGCCCCAAAGCGGGCAGCAGCTCCACCCCCCAGAACAGGGCAGCCAGTCATGTCCGCAGAAAGAGCTGTGGGGCACCCAGCCTGCACCAGGGCGAGGGAGCCCCAGAGGAGGCCATGCAAAGCACCAGGGACCTGCAGAGATGGAAACAGGCACCAGGGCCACCCCAGGCCATGCAGACCAGAGCAAGGGAACAAGCCGAGCAGAACGCCACGACCAGCCCCCAAACACACATGGTGGGAGGGGGCCGCAGCCCCGCCCCAGCTGAAACACGAGAGCTATCTCCACCCCAAACAGTGCAGTAGACACCTGGCCCCTCCCACCTCCTGCCCCATGGCCTCCCCACTGGGCCCCCACCAGCCATGACCCTACACCCCACAACAGCGCAGGTGAGACCTGCCCCCGCCCTCGGTACTCACCAAGAAGAGATACTGCAGACCATAAATTATAGAGTTTATTGTTAGTACAGGCTTCCAGTCCTCTCTGTGGGGGCAGAAAAGAGGCATGAGTGAAAACCGGGTGATCAAGCTCAGAAATGAGCCACACCCCACTAGGGAGGCAGGGGGATCATCCTAGGATCTGACCAGGGAAGAGAGCCAGACAGGTGCCATGGGCTGGGGGGAGTTTTTTGGCAGGAAGGGGAGGAGGGACCTGGGGTGGTGAATCCCATCAGAATCTGACGAAGGAGACAGGGATCATGGAGCTGGTGGGAGGCGGCCACAACCCTTCCCCTGCTCATTGTGGGCAGGCCACGGGGATCCCCTATCTTCTTCCCTCGCTCGCTGCAGGCAGGCCACTGGGAATGTCCTGGCCATGCTTGACTGAAGATGACTGTATCACTGTTGTTACCACTAAAAACCACGCGTGGTCCTGTGGCCCCTTAGAGGCTAACCAGAGTATATAGTATCACGGGCTTCCGCGGGCACAAGCCACTTCCTCAGAGGCAGCAAATTACGTGAGGGGTCAGTGGAAACCGGATCAAACAGAATGACCCGGATTAAGCTCAGGGAGCATCCCTGCATTTGAAGGTGGGAAGCCTGGCGAGGCCTTTGTTTCTCACATACGTTTGTCCCGGGGTGAGCCCCCCAAAGTCATTCACGCGCCGTCTCGCCAGCCCCCCGCGAACAGGCTTCCCAAGCACGACGGCCCAGTAAAAAACAAATTCCCTTCCAGTGGACCCCCCCGGGGAGCCTGCGGCCACCCCCGTGATTCAGCAGACCACGCTCCAGGGCACGTGACGTGGACATCTGCCCTCAGACTCCATCTTTGCTCGGATCTTGTGGGCTTTGCTCCAGGCGCATGGCAGAGGATATAAAAGAACCCCCGGAGAGCCCGGTTTGCCTCGTTCCTGCTCCACTTCTCAGGGCTGTGGGTTTCCAACGAAGTATTTTGAATGGGGCTGAGCGGCCAATGGCAGTGACTGGAGACATTTTACAAGCCAACAGTCTATTTATCAGGTTGGTAGCAGTGACCCGAATAACAGGCCCTGGCGATTATTTCTACAGGCAGGCTCTTTTACCATTGAGAACTCTTCTTTTCATTAATAAATCCTCAATTACCCAGGACTGGCTGACCACGCGGGTAAGACTGGAGACACGTCTTGACCTGGGGGTAGGCGCCGGACCCGCTGGGATTGGCGGACACTCACGTACAGGGAACTGGATTTTCAGTAGCCTCACAGGGGATTACGCCAGTTTGCGTGGCGGAGAAGCAAGGGCTGGAAAGGATCAAGGGGAACCAGTTCGATGCTGCTGCACAAGCTCTTTTGCTGCTGGTCTGGGGCATCCAATGGCAGTAAAACTTACCCAGTTTGGGGCGCACCGGCCCTGTTGCTTGCACTCTGCCCTGAGCGTGGCAGTCTCGGGTGTGGGCCATTGTAGGCAGCGGGTCACACTCCTAGATTCCCTCCCTGGAGATTCTCACAGCCCTCCCCGAGCTGTGTGGGTGAGGCAAGGGAAGGATCCCGGGGCTGGAGAGGGGCGCCCCCCCACCCCGATCTGTGTGGGTGGGGCAATGCTCCGGCCTGGCAGTGCTGGAGCGGGCCAGCCAGACGCACTCCCTACCTGAGGATATTTAGGCAGACGTTGCCCTCGAGGTCTATGTTGGGGTGATACACCATGGTCTCACACTTCACCTTGGGAGGGTCGTGAGGGTAGCCTTGGCCGACCTACAGACAGACAGACGGACCGAAGAGTCATTCCCAAGGTCCCCCCACAGGAGAACAGCTGGGCCCCGATGCCCCTCCCTCACTGCAGGAAGGTGCAAGCAGCCCAGACTCCTGGGTCCCCTCCCCAGCTGTGGGGGACTGTGGGCAAGTCCCCAACCCCCCCCGAGCAGACACAGCACCTTCCTCCCTCCCAGGAGAGGGGCCGCCAGACTGAGGGGCCGGCTGACGCTCCCTTCTCAGACACAGCGAGAGGAGACTCCGATAGGGGGTGCCCCTAAAAGCTTGTGCAGGCACCCCCATCCCTGGCCAGACGAGGCCGCTGCGAGGCCACGCTCTGCCCAGGGGCGAGGAAGGGACTTACCTTAAAACTGAAGACGAACTTGCCCCCTTTATAGAAACCCTGAAAGAGGAAAGACTTTCAGTGAGGGAGGCATCCTCACAGGGGTCCCCAGCACCCCAAGAGGCCAGAGTTCGGCCCCACCGTGGGATCCAAGTGCAGGGAGCAGAGCCACCCACCCCCCGCAGCATCCGGCTCAGCTAGCACCGCGCGGCCGCCAGCAGAGCTGCAGGGGGAAAACGGGGATTGCAAGGGGCTGCAGATCAGGAGCGAGGGGCACTGCCAGGACCAGAGCTGAGGCTGGCACAGTAAGTCCACGGGCAGATCCATGAAGCTTGTGCAGCCTCCGCTCCTCGTGTTGCTCCCTGATGCACTGGCTTGGGCTCCAGCACCCCACACACTTCAAGCTGCCTCCCGCCCAGGCCTGAGCTGGGGCCGTCCAGCAGGGAGCAGCAACCGGAGCCCGGGCACTGGCTGAGCCCATCCGCTGAGCGGTAGCTGGGGCCTCCCCAGGGCAGGAATAGAAAGGCAAGTCCTGGCACGCAGGAGTCCCTGTTCCCCAGCCACGCGCCGGACCCCTCCCTCCCGCCCGCACCCCCCTCACCTCGTCAGGGCAGATAACTAGCTTGAAGTTGAGGAGGTCGTCCTGGTCGGAGAAATCTATTTCGCATGTTTTCGGCAAATTCAGTTCGTTAATATCTGGGAGGCAGGAGGGAAGCAGAGAGGGAGGGATCAGTTGGGGGCGGAGGGGGATAACCCTACAGTCCTCCCCACACAGAGGAACCACATGTCCGTCACTCCAGGGGTGGGCAAGAAGCTGCCAGTGTGCCGAATCCAGCCTGCCAAGCCACCAGATCTGGCCCGCGGCCGCCTCTCCAGAACCCTTATGCAGAGCACAGCTCACTCATTAAACAGCGGGCAGCTCCCCACTCTGGACTCCCCGGGGGAGGGGAGATCTCGCACACTGCACCCGGCCTTCCGCGCCCCCCCAGAAAATTCTCTCAGCTCCTATTGGACAGTTTCCGGCCAATGGGAGCTGAGAAATTTTGCCGAGACCAGGGTCAGCGTGGGAAGCCTTCTCCCCCCCCCCCCGCCATGCCTGGAGCAGACCCCCCATGACACAGCCAGCTGACAGACTTCAGCAGAGAGCCTGCCTCAGGTTCCTGCAGGGCTGCTGGCTGGGAGCCACCTAGGTAAGCACCTCCTAGCCAGAGCCTGCCTCTGGCACCCCCTTCTCCCTCCCAACTACCTGCTCCAGGCCACCACCCAAACCCTCTGTACCCCTTTTCCCCCAGGTCACAACTCCCTTCCAGACCCTGCACCCGCTCATATGCCCCTCTCCTAGGCCAGAATCCTCTCCGGCACCCTGAGGTTGGGGGAGATGCCTTATGTAGAGCAGCCCCAGGAGATACTCGCCCCATGGCACTGCCCAGGTCCCCCTCAGCCCAGCGCTGAGTCTCTGACTGCCCTCCCTCGTGGGCGAGGCCCCAGCAGGATCTGGCCCGTGGCGAAGCGTGCTGAATGGACGCGTGCCAGGTAGGGGGCCCGTATCCAACAGGACACAGGCCGAATCTGTCTGGGTTCAGCCCCGGAGCGTAGCCAGGATCCCCCATTAGCTCATAAAGGGGCAGAGGGTTGGGTTGGTGGGGGCATGAGCAGAGCTGGGAGGATCCCAGGAGTGGAAGAGCAGGGGAAGGGAGGTACAGTCAGACTGCAGATGAGGAAAATGCTCCCAGCTCCATCAGGTGAGTTCTGTGCCTCAAACTGGCCTGCACAGAACGAGCAGGGCCTGAAACCGACCAGACTCCGGAGCTGCCCTGAACCACTGGTGTTCCCAGCAGTCACCGGGGACACCGCAGCACGGGCACCAATGCCAGCAGCTCAGGGAAGCTTAGGAGATCCCTGCCGGCCAGAGGAATCAAACTGAGACCCTCGTTCCTTTCACTGGGCCCCTGCTGGAACAGGCTGCACCCGCGCCCAGGGACAGAGGCTCCAGGTGCCCCAGAACCGAGCAGGTATCCCTGATGCCCTCCCTCTGGTACTTGTATTTCCCTGGTACTTCTCTGGGCACAGCTGGAAGTGGGGAGAACTCCACTTTCTGCCCTTTGAGGGCACTGCTCAGCTGAGGCTACCTGCGGGGATGTCTGATTAACTATATGGTGGAGTTTGCATCTGGGGTCCCCACTGGGGACATACACCCCACCCCATGAGTATGGGTTCCCATTGAGGGGCTCCCCAGTGGGATGGGAGAAGGAATACTCCCTGGAGATATGGGAATGAGGGAGGGGCCGGCCAGTGGGGCAGGACTCTAGATGGCAGTACACTTAAGACAAGCAGGGGTCTCCTGGCGCTCCACAGTGCGGGAGCCTGAAAGCATGAGTGGGAGGGGGGTCTCCTGAAGTTTCTCCAGCAGGGAGCCCCCCAATCTGCAGGGGGTGTCTCCTGGAGTTTCCCCAATGGGAGGGGGCGTCAATTTCTATAGGTGTGTCTTGGAGAGGCTGTATGAACCTTCAGTGGGGAAGGGTGCAGGTCCCGTTGGGGAAGACCTCCATGGGGGGTGGCACCCAGGAGGGAAGTGGAGCTAAAGCCCTAGTGAGGGTGAATGAGCAGGAAGCCCCTGAAGGGGAGGAAAAATGCCCCATTCCTGCAGGGGCATCTCAAGTACCTGTGTGGGGAAGGGGGGCTCAAAGGGATTCTCTAAAGGGCAGGAGAACATGGGGGTCTGCATCAACAAAGAGGGAACTTCCCGACTGCACTCCCCCCATTGGGAGGGGTCTGTGGGGTCCAAGTGGGGGCATCCTCCCAGTGAATGGGAGGCGTCTCTTCCCACCAATGCAGACTGTGGGCACAGAGCGGAGGAAGGAGGCTGGCATCTGCCTGGGCCAGGTGGTGCCTTATCGCAAAGGTGGGGGCTCCATGGGTCGCCCCAGGCTTTGAGCAGCTGGTAATTTTCAGAGAGGGGCTTCCCTTGAGTCTCGGCAGGTCTCGGTCCTAGCACTACGCACAGGCAGCACCGATCGGGGGTTAGCTGGTTATACTGTTCCGAGCCCATCCTGGTCACACCAGAGGATGGTTCTGGGTGGATGGTGCTGGAGGAACGTGGACCAGGTGGCACCAGTGAACTGGATTTACACAACAGTGGGACTGGGTGGCACCACACTGGGTGGATAGAGAATTTGGGCCAGATGGGGAGGGGCAAAACACTGCAACTTGTGGTACCAAGATTTGGGCCTCAGCAGACAGCACCAGGCAGGGTCAGAGCATCTGGGTTGGCCCAGCTACCAATGAGGTTCTGATCTGGGCCATACCAAAATGGGGTGGGGATCTAGGCCGGGCAGTACCAATGAGGGTCTGATCTCTGTGGTACCAGGGTGGCAGGGATGTAGGCTGGGCTGTACCCATAAGGATCTCGGTGGTACTGGAGTGGGATCTGGTCTGGGCGGTACCATTATGGGAAGGGATCTAGGCCCAGGGTCTGGTCTGGGTGGCACTGAGCTGGGGAGGATCGATGCCGGACGGTACCAATCAGGGTCTGGTCAGTACCAGAGTGCAGAGGGTCTCAGCTGGGTGATACCAATCAACATTTGGACCAGGTCAGCCAATACCAGACTAGGAGAGAGGGGCCTGGGCTAGACCAATGGTACCAGGAGATCGAGACCAGCATCTGGACTGGGCCGAGGAAAGGGGGGAACTTAGGTGAGGCCAGTAGGCGGAAGGGGGCGGGCCAGGCGGTACCAGGCAGTGGGGCAAGGGGCTAAGCCAGGGAGTACCAGGCTGGGAAGCATCTGGGGATGGTATCGGGCACAGGCGGGGGTTAGACTGAAGAGGGGAGAGGGTCGGGCTGGGTGGTGCCAGGCTGGGGAGGGTTAGGGCAGGAGGTACCAGGCCGGCGTGGGGGAAGGCGCTAAGCGGAGCGGCACCAGGCCTGGCCAGGGGATTGGGCCAGAGGAGGCGGAAGGTACCAGACCAGGGGGAGGAGTTGGGCCAGGCCAGAGGAGCGGGATTGGGAAGTGCCGGGCCAGTGGCAAAGGAGTGGGCCGGTACCGGGCTGGGGGGGGGGAACCCGAGCAGTACCGAGCCAGGGGGGGAGGGGCGATACCAGACTGGGGGAGTACCGAGGTGGGAAGGGCTGGGCGGTACCGGTCTGGTGGGGGGGGGGGCCGATACTGGGCCGGGGGAGGGTACTGAGGGAGGAGGAGCTGTGCGATACCGGGCCAGGGGGGTACCATGGGGGGAGGGGCTGGGCAGTACCGGTCTGGGGGGGGACGGACGGACGGAGGGTACCGAGGGGGGAGGGGCCGGGCAGTACCGGGCCGGTGGGGAGGGGCGATACCGGTCCGGGGGGTACCGAGGGGGGAGGGGCCGGGCAGTACCGGGCCGGTGGGGAGGGGCGATACCGGTCCGGGGGGTACCGAGGGGGGAGGGGCCGGGCGGTACCGGGCGGGGAGGAGCGGTACCGGTCCAGTGAGGGGGGGAGGGGCGGGCGGTACCAGGCCGGTGGGGGGAGGTTCGGGGAGGGGGGGGGCCGGGGGGAGGGGCGGTACCGGGCCGGTGGGGGGAGGTTCCCGGGGGGGAGGGGCGGTACCGGGCCGGTGGGGGGAGGTTCCCGGGGGGGAGGGGCGGTACCGGGCCGGTGGGGGGGAGGTTCCGGGGGGGAGGGGCGGTACCGGGCCGGTGGGGGGGAGGTTCCGGGGGGGGAGGGGCGGTACCGGGCCGGGGGGGGAGGTTCCGGGGGGGGAGGGGCGGTACCGGGCCGGGGGGGGTGGTTCCGGGGGGGGAGGGGCGGTACCGGGCAGGGGGGGGGTCGGGGGGGCGGGGCGGTACCGGGCGGGGGGGGGTCGGGGGCGGCGGGGGGGGGGCGGTACCGGGCCGGGGGGGGGCCGGGGGGGGGTTGGGGGGGCGGTACCTTTCTGGATGCGGAGCTGCGCGGCCGACGCCTTCTTGCTGCTGCCCTTGGTGCCGCCGGCCGACTCCTCCTCCTTCTTCTGCTGCTTGAGCGAGAACAGCTTGATCATCCTGCCGGGCGGCCGGGCCGAGGGGCCGGGCCCGGGGGCGGGGCTCGGCGCGGCCTGTGCGGGTCCCGGCGCCGGGCCGGGTCAGTCGCTCGCTGCGGCCGGGCCCGGGGGAAGCGGAGCGGGGCCGCCCAGGCTGCTGCCGCTGCGGGTGCGCGTCGGCAACGGCCGGCCCGCTCGGCTCCTTCCGGAAGGGATTCGGCCCTTTCCGGAAGCGCTTCGGCGGCGCCCCTCGCCGGCGGATTGGACCGCGCCGCTTTCCGTCCCGGCGCGTGGCCCCGCCCGCTCCCAGCCTCGGCCCTTTCCGCCGCACGCTCGGCATGTGACGTCAGACGTCCGCTGCCGCCCAGCCAGGGCTCGGCCCTTTCCGCCCAGCGCTCGGCTCGTGGCGTCACGCCGCTCGGCCCCGCCCACCCAGCGCTCGGCTCTTTCCGCCCGACGCTCGCCTCCTTGGTGCGGGAAAGACCAAGCGTTCCAAAGGACTGGGGGAGGGTCGGGTATGGCGCAGGGCGGAAGTCCACCGGCCGCCATCTTTACTGAGGGCAGAATGACTTCCGGCCTGTGGTTTGGAAGGGTTGTCAGCGCCTCTGGGAGAGGAATTTGTAAGATTCCCCCTCCCCAGGGCCCACACATGCCTCAGCCCCAGGTTGCTGGACATACACCCCCATAGCTTCTGTCTTGGGGGGGAGACTGGGCTCTTCTGCCCACCATACCACCAAGGCCGAGGTCAAAGGTCACCGAACTCACGCCAACTGGCCAGACCCACGTGACTGCCTGGTGTCACATTCTGGTGGCATTGTCAATTAGAATGGAACAGCATTATCTCCATGGTGACCAGACGTCCCCCGTTCTTAAAGGGACAGTCCCTTTAACTCCCCTTCTAAGTGCCCCAACTTCTCGTTAAAAATGGGCATATTTTCTGTCTCCTCCTCATTACTGGCCAATATTCCCTCTAATTTTTTCCATCCACGTGCAGAATAAATTTTGTTACGTGCACCAAGGCTCCTTCTGGTGCAAAAGCCTCTTCTGCAAAAATGGTGGCTCATTAGCTATGCAAATGAGGCTCCACAATATTCCATGCTTAGCCTCATTTGCATATTACTCATGCAAGACGCCGCTAGTGTAGACATAGCCCTCGTATTTTAACAGTTTGTAAAGTGTTAAGTTTTTGACTCTCAGCCTCTACTGATGTTATATAATTGTCTGACCCCCCACCCCACCATTATTTCCTGCAACTCTGAACATTTAAAGAAATACAAATCTATAACCAGTTTAAAAGAAATATGGATCTTTAGCGAAACTGTCACAAAAATAAACAAATGGTCAAAGCCCCCACTAGTAGCTCATCTTGCATGCCACCTCTTAGGCCACCGATCCATAAGGATTTAAGACCAGTTGCTTCCGAGTTGTTAGTGACTCAGAAAGAAGTTTTGCTGTTTATCAAATTCCTTCCCCCTTGTAATCCTTCTTCCATAACCACTGCTTTTTAACATGCCACTCACTAGAATCCTCCCGCCAGGTTCCAGTGTCCAGCTGGTGAGGCGCAGAATTTCTGGTTTATTTCTGGGTCTGTTTTTTGTTGCTCTAGAGCAATGTCTCTTCAACTTTTTGAGACCACGGAACACCAAACAATAGTATTTTGTATGCACATTTTCTTCAAAAAAAAATGGTTGTCAGACAAAAAAAAGACAAACACAAAGAAGTAACAAAAACAAAGAAGAGGTGGCGGTACACCTGTGAGTTATTCACAAAATACCAGTGTTCCAGGGAACATAGTTTAAGAAACACTGATCTAGAGGGGTCTCCTACCTTTTTAAGCATGAGAGCACTTTTTGAATTTAAGTGCAATCCAGGATCCACCTCAAACCCAAACACTCTTGCCCCGCCTCCTTCCTGCCCCTTCTCCAAGGTCCTGCCCCTGCCCACTCCATCCTCCCTCCCTCTCTTTTATCAGGCTGGGGTGCAAGGGTGTGGTCTCTGATCTTGGGCTAACGGATTTGGAGTGTAGGGGGGGTTCTGAGCTGAGCCTGGGGCAGGGAGTTGGGGTGCAGGATATGGGAGGGAGTTTGGGTCCAAGGGGACTCAGGGCTAGGGCAGAGGTTTGGGGTGCAGGAGGGGTTCAGGACTGGGCCCAAGGTTTGGAATGCAGACTCCAGCTGGGCACCGCTTACCACAGGTGGCTGCTGGGTGGTGGCGCAGGGGCCTAAGGGTGGTTCACCCCTCCCCTGGCCCTGCACCATTCCCAAAAGCAGCCAGCAAACTCTCTCCATCCCTGCCCCCCTGTGCTCTGTGGAGATGTTGACATCAGCATCCCCCCTCCTCTTCTTCTTGTGCCTTGCACAGCAAGCAAGAGGCTCCCAAGCCTGTGGGGAAGCCCCAAGGCAGAGAGCAGGAGCAGCACAGATGCCAGCACTTAACAGCCTCCCAACCAAACCTGTCAGGATCACTTGTCAAAGGCTCCAAGATCTACCAGTAGATCCCGATCTACTGGTTGGTGACCACTGATCTAGAGCACTGGATAAGTCAGACACTTGGGTGCACCCCAGAGAGGTGCATCTCCCCTGCCCTGGTTTTCCTGAAAGTGGTTAGCTGAGACAGCATCTGATTTGGTTTTAGGCTGTTTGACCCCTTGGATTGTTTTTCTTCATTTAACTCAAATGCCAGAGCCACATTAGGGAGAAAAGATATCTCGGTTGATTGTTCTTTGTAAAGCTGTAATCTCCAGATCCCCAGGCTCCTTGGCTGAAGGACTAAGAAAATATTTGCTTCTGTGGTTTTTCCAGGGAAGGCTTCAAGCAAAGCAAGGAAGAAAATACCCGACTACCCTGATATTCCCTGTGTAAAAAACAGTTGCTCACTGTGGTAACTATTGTTTTTTGAGATACGTTGCTTGTATCCAGTGGTTTTTTGTTGTTTTTTTTTTGTAAGAAAAAAGATGCTGGTCCTCTAGGCTTAAAGTTGTTGAGCAAAAAAAAAAAACGCACCGGGGCCAAAATGTGGTTTATCTCTGGCGTTTCCTTCTCCCATCCCAATCTGATCTCCCAGCCAGTCTGCTCAGCTCTCCCTCACTGGGGCCCTGATCTCCAGTCTCAGGCACGGTCCAAGGTATCCCATTCCTGGCCCCTTGAGTGCGCCCCCGTTCAGCCTGATTCCTCTGCTGTGTGGCCCCCATGTTCCAGCTCCCTTGTGACTTGCAGGGACCGGCTACATCGAGGCCAGCATCAGGGTCTCCCGTTGTGGCAACCCCCGCAAGCAGGCGTGTGCATCGAGGGAGGGCAATCTTGCACAGTGACACCCATGGGGGATTCTAAACTGGGTGCTGTGTCTCCCCCATGCCTTATGCAAACTGGCTTATGAATACAAATATGCATCACTCTAAGACACTTTAGACAAAATGTCACGTGTCAACTACCCATTTTAATGTTACAATCCCTGGAGTGTATTTATCCTGTTTTGGTGCATGTATCGTTCTTGTCTGTGAAGTCAGGCTCTGTTTATAATGCTAATGAGGCCATTACTGATGCCCCAGAAATTTTAATTGTGATCAAATCAACGACCTATGAATAGTCTTAAAACATAAGAATGGCCATACTTGGTCACACCAATCATCCATCTAGCCCCAGATTCTGTCTTCTGACAGTGGCCAATGCCAGGTGCCCCAGAGGGAATGAACAGAAGAGGAAACCCTCAAGTGATCCCTCCCCTGTCACCCGTTCCCAGGGTCTGACAAACAGAGGCCAGGGACACGATTCCTACCCATCCTGGCTAATAAGCACTGATGGACCTATCCTCCATGAATTTATCTAGTGCTTTTTTGAACCCTGATGAAGTCTTGGCCTTCAAAACATCCTCCAGCAAGGAGTTCCACAGGTTGACTATGTGTTTTGTGAAGAAATACTTCCTTTTGTTTGACTTGTTTGTCCTGTAAGTCCAAACCTCGGTTGGTCCTAGAAAGCTCTGAAAAGCTGTAGAAGACCCAAGCCAGGTAAACACCAACTCCAACTTGAAGCTCTTTACTTGAGATAAGAA
Source organism: Pelodiscus sinensis (assembly GCF_049634645.1). Lineage (NCBI taxonomy): Eukaryota > Metazoa > Chordata > Testudines > Trionychidae > Pelodiscus > Pelodiscus sinensis. Next base: position 2,670,612 of record NW_027465849.1, read on the forward strand.
CAACTGTTTAAGGTAAAAAATTGCATGTAACAAGTTCCTTAGCAAGTTTCTTACTAGCTAACCAGTTTTTGTCCATTTTAATTTAGTAATGTACTTTGATCTATTTTCACTTGCAACCACTTAAAGCCTATTTTTTTATACTTAACAAAAACACTTGTTAATTACCAAGCTCAATGTAACTAATTGTTACCTGGAGGGAAGCAACCACTGTGCATCTCTCTCTTTCATTGATAAAAAAGGCTGATCTTATGAGCTTTCTCTGTATAAAACCTGTACAAAATCAGACAGATCTTTTTGGGGGGGAGGGATTGGCCCCTTTTGCAAGTTGGTTTTCTGGGAGGTGAGCCCTTACAACTGAGCACTCCTGAATTCTGTGCCTGTCTTGCTCTGCAGGGCAGGTGGTAACCCCAACTTTGTTCCTTGCCTAGGGAAGACCAGAATTTCTGGCTCAGCACAACAGGGTGGTGGAGAGCCCCAGAGGCCAGGAAGGTGGGTGTCAGTGTGTCACAGTTTAATTCCCCAACCAGGCACTTTGAGTGTAGATAATGGGGGCTGGCTAGTAAAATAAAACCACTGTCAGATCCTGACTCTGCAGTTCCCAGAGACAAAAAGAGTCTTCCTGATTTCAGTTTCCCCTGAAATCCATTCTGTATTGCCAGCACCAAGTGGCCAAATCTTTTTCCAGGGAAGAAATTGCTTGGAATCTCTCCCGTGAGGTCAACCCCCCACCACCTCATTTCCCCAAGGAGTTGGAAAACCAACAAGAGCACTCTGCAGAGAGCAATGAGCCTGTTATCTCTCTCTCTCTGGTAACATTTCTGCAGCCAGGCACTTAAGTTTAAGGACATAAAAGATCAACCAATAGCAGTTAACAGAACCAGAAAAAAAGAAAACGCTTTTAGCATTAAAACAAGACTATTGTTGCAAGCATAGTAAATGACTGGGTGTTAAAAGCCATGAATTGAAACAAAACTCAGGGACTCTCCCTGGGATTAATTTTTGGTTACAAGACAGAAAAATAAAAGACAATTAACCAGCTCAGACAGAATTTTCAAACCTCAAACAAGGAAAACAATAAACCTGATGGACTACCTAAATTTTTTCCTACTCACACATTCTGATGAATCCAGGGGATCCGCTTTGCGGGGGTGCGGAGTTTGTTTCTTCCCTCCCTGCCTGGAGAAAATTCCCCCCTCTCTCAAACAAGAGCTTGAAATTTTTTAGCTGCATTTCATTGGCCCATGCCCAAAGCCACCTGCTTCAAGTGCAGAACTTAACCCTTTCCTCACTCTCCAGGTAAGTTATCCTCTCCTTTGCAGCTGCCATTTATGACACAGCGGCATGATCAGCGCACTGAGGGACAATTCTAAAGAGATTTCTGTGATTCACCCTGTCATACAGGGAACCTCCAGAGCCTGGGTTGTGGGTGCTTGAGCTGAAGGACTATGTGCATTAACTCACTGGCTCTTACAGCACTGGGCATGTTCTGGCCTCTACAGAACTTGGCTCACCCCATCGTCCTGTGCACCTCCTATTCCCCTCTCTAGCAGGAGTCCTTGATCTGCACCCAGCTCAGCCTCTGTGTCGTCCCTTCCCCCAACCTTCTGTGCCCACCCCCCATTCACACCTCGCCCGGACCAGGCTCTGCCCGGAACAATCCCAGATGGCGGCCGACCCCAGATCTTGGTGCCCCATTTGGGCCAATCAAACTGTTTCCTCGGGATTTCGAGCCTTTGAACGAGGTTGGTGTTTTTTAAATGCCAGGTCAATCTGGAAGGGAAACGTTGCTGCCACCCAGCCCGGGTGACGTTTGTGTTTGGAACATGTCCCCAGGCCCAGTGACCATTCTTTCCCAAGTCGCTCTGAAAGGCTTCCGGTTGGAAAAGGGGCCGAACTGGTTCCAGTTCCCAGCGAGGGTCCCGCTTCCCACGATGCGGCGCCTTCCCATTGAAAAAGGGTTGGCTGGGGAAATTACCAGCATGACCCCAGCCTTACCGCAGACTCACAGCCGTGAAGCCCGGAACGGACCTTTAGAAGCAGCTAGTCTGACCCCATGCATGCTGCAGGCCACAGAACCTCACCCACCCGCTCCTGTCCCAGACCCCTAACCTCCGGCTGAGGTGCCGGCATCCCTGAAATCATGGGTTAAAGACGTCACACTACAAGAGACTGTACCATTGACACTAGCTGACACCTGCATGTGAGCCAGGCCCCATGCATCCAAGTGAAACAGAGGCACCGACTTTGTGAATGCTGGGGGCTGCTTGCGCCCCACTCCACCCCAATCCGTATTTCAGCCACCCTTGCTCCCAAGACCCCACGTCTTCCCACCTCCCCTCTGCCTCTTCCCACCCCTGCTCCACCTAGAGTTGCCAGATGGTTGAAACAAAAATGCCCCCCCCCCCTCAAAAAAAACAGGAAAAAATTCTGTTGAAGGGGGAAAAAAAAGGGAGGGAGACCAAAGTTGTTGAGCAAAAAAAAAAAAGGACTCCAAGGACTTAAGCCAAAGATCCCCAGGGAAAAGCATTGGTTCCCCTAGGTCTTTTGGCCAGCAGCCATTTTGTGCCAGCAGCCTTGGGGAACCAAGTAAGCATGGGGGGGCTGGGGTCAGGGGGCTGGGGGTGTTGGGAGCCAGGGAGGAGGCCAGGCACTGAGGGTATGTCTACACTACAATGTTAGTTCGAACTAACGGACGTTAGTTCGAACTAACATTCATAGCCGCTACACTAGCGCTCCGCTAGTTCGAATTTGAATCGAACTAGCGGAGCGCTTAGTTCGAACTAGGAAAACCTCATTTTACGAGGATTAAGCCTAGTTCGAACTAGCTAGTTCGAATTAAGGGGTGTGTAGCCCCTTAATTCGAACTAGTGGGAGGCTAGCCCTCCCCAGGTTTCCCTGGTGGCCACTCTGGCCAACACCAGGGAAACTCTATGCCCCCCTCCCGGCCCCGGGCCCCTTAAAGGGGCACGGGCTGGCTACGGTGCCCGTGCCAGGTGCAAACCTGCCAGCACCCAGCCAGCAGACCCTGCACCTGGCACGGCACAGAGCCACCCACCCGATGTCCCCCAGCCCACCCCCTCTTCCCGGGACCAGGCTGGCGGCTCCCGGGAGCTTGCCCTGGACCGCAACAGGCGGGCACCTTCCTGGGCTAGTGCGGACATCGTGGACCTCGTCCACGATCTCCGCACTAGGCACAGGAAAGTGGCCGTCTAGGGCAGGAGAGCTGCCAGCCTGGCCACCCAGGAGCAGGTGTGCATGAAAATCAAGGGGGTCCACTGAGACCCCCGACCCTGAGCCCTGAGCTTACAATGGCCGTCCTGGGTCAGACCAAAGGTCCATCTAGCCCAGTAGCCTGTCTGCCGACAGCGGTCAACCCTAGGGACCCTGGAGGAGATGGACCGAAAACAGTGACCAAGCCATTTGTCTCATGCCATCCCTCTCCAGCCTTCCACAAACTTTGGGCAGGGACACCACTCCTACCCCCTGGCTAAGACTACTCCATGGACCCAACCTCCATGACTTGATCTCACTTCCCTTTAAACTCTGTTCCAGTTCTAGCCTTCACAGCCTCCTACAGCAAGGAGTTCCACAGGTTAACTCTTTGCTTTGGGAAGAACAACAACTTTCTCTTACTAGTTTCAAGCCTGCTACCCATTCCTTTCCTTTGGTGTCCTCTAGTCCTTCTTTATGGGAACTCATGAAGAACTTTTCTGAATGCACCCTCTCCACCCAACCCCTGCTTTTAGAGACCTCTATCCTGTCCCCCCTCCGTCTCCTCTTTTCTAAGCTGAACAGTCCCAGTCTCTGTAGCCTCTCTTCATCTGGGACCTGTTCCCAACCCCTGATCATGTTAGTTGCCCTCCCCTCTCCCAGCCTTTCTCTTCCCCACTCCCACCTCCTTTTCCCAGTCTCCCCCAGTTTTGTTCAATAAAGACAGAGTCAATGTTGGAAGAAACGTTATCTTTATTTTGTACATCAATAAGAAGGGGGGATAGGGAAGGGTAAGTGGAAGGAGGTGAGGGAGGAATGGGGTACGAGCCCCCGATGGGGAGGACTGGGCTGGCTCTGCAGGCTTCTGGGGGTGGAAACTCTCCTGCAGCCCCCCGATTGCCCCCTCTCCCCAGATGGCAGCCTGCGGCAAGTGCAGCCGGGCTGATGGCCGAGTGGTGTGATGTGCCCAGTGTGGGCACTCCGGGCAATCCAAGCCAGGTTTTCAAGCGGGGCACCCCTGAGAACTGTCTGTCCAGGGTGGGGGTCGGGACCCTTTAAGCGCAGCCCTCGGCTAGCCTGAGACAGCATCTCCATGCTCTAAGTCCTCCTCTGATGCCCTGCCAGCACTGCTTCCGGCCATCCTTAAGCCCTGTTCAGGGTCCACTCAATGTGGACTTGCTAGTTCAAATTAGCAAAACGCTAATTCGAACTAGTTTTTAGTTCTAGACGCGTTAGTTCGAATTAGCTTAGTTCGAATTAACTAATTCGAACTAAGTTCGTTCGAATTCGCACTGTAGTGTAGACATACCCTGAGTGTTTGTAGGGTTGCCAGGTCCCAGAAGGGAAAGCCCTGAACGTTAGCGCTCTCTGTAGGAGCGCGGGAAAGACTGGAGCAGAAAGGGCAGAAGGCCTTTTATTGGCATCGTGCTAGGGATTATTGACTGAAGAGGAGTTGGGGCAGGGTCTTGGGGAAAGATTACAGGAGAGCAGGGCCTCAGGCTAAATAGGGGGGCTGAGGGCAGGGCCTCAGGGGAAGACGAGGCACATGGGGTAGTCTCAGTTGCTGAACCCTCCCCCCCCAATTCTGAGACAGGTTCCAGAGCTCCTGCCCAGACCCTGATGCGCTAGGGGCTGCACACACTGTACACACCCAGAACAAAGTTGCTCCCTGCCTCAAGAGCCAACAATCCACATATAAGTCGAAACAGGCAGAAGGGAAGCAGATGACATGGGTCCAGGTGGGGGGCAGGTATGTTGCTTGAAGGCACCCCAGCAGATTGGAGCATCGAGGCAGGGGTGGGCATTGGATGAGGTGGCTTTGTGGGTGTTGACAGGAAGCTTTGCCCATCAAGGGAGAATGCACCATTCAAAAACATCCCGAGTACACAAGGGAGGTGGCTGTCACCAGCCATGCCAGCTGACACAAGCATGAATAAGGGGGAAATCATGTGGGTGGGGGAGGGGGATCAGCTGGGCCTTGGAAGTAAAACCAAGCAGCTGCTGTTTGGTGCCTGGAGAAGGCAGGGTCAGTGGTGAGCCACAGAGCAAGCGATGGCCTGGTGAAAGCAGCAGGATGGAGGGGCAGACAATGCAGGTTCATAGGCGGAGGCCAGAAAGGATCTTGGTGAAAAGCAGGGAGGGGTATGCCCCAGTGGCTGCGGTGGGATGGGGGCATGGGGGAGAGCGCAGCTCAGTGAGTGCAGATTAGAGGGCTGTTAGCATAATGGGCAGGGGGCTCAGCAAACCATCTCCTTTGTCTCCCCCAGCTATTTGTCTAGCACAGCAGCAGGGAACCAAAGGCCTGGGGGCCAGATGTGGCCCCTGGCTTGTCTGGGCCCCAAGGCTCAAGGTTCCCTCCTCAGCACGGGGGAGCCCATACTGGCACTTCAGCCCCCCACTGTCCTCCTGTGGACCTGGAGCACAGAAAATCTACTAGCCTGGCCCCCCCTAGGCTCTGGTGTGTGAGGGGAATGGCTTTCCCCTTCTCAGTCAGGGGCCACATGTCAGTGAGTTTGGTTGGTTTTTTTGCTTCTCACCTGTGTGGGCCCCCCCAACTGAGTTTTCTGTGGGTCAGCAGCCCCTGACCCAAAAAAGGTCCTGTCCCCGTTCCCCTCCCCTGTCCCCGGCTCTAGCACATCCTGTCATCTCACTTGGAGTGGAAGTTGGTTGAGGCAGTGGTTGTCACTTTGGTTTGTTTGAGCAGCGCCCAGCACAATCTGCTTCTGAGACATATTAGGAGCTCCTAACACTACAGCTAAATAATGAGATGCAGGAGGGGCCTATGACCCCATGAAACTCTCTGGGAGGGTTCAACAGCCTCCAGGCAGTACAGGCCCGCAAGTTCCAGGGTACTGGTGGTGCAGGTGCACCAGCATGGATTAGCTGCCCCCTCTAGTGGCAGGAATCAGGCTGTTGCAGTTACTGCTGCGCAGATACATCTGGGCCCCTGGCCCAGCATTTTCAGACCCCAGAAGTTAACGGGGTCCTGAAGAACTGGGAGTTGAGGCTCAGCAGGGCTGTTGGATTTTAGGTGGTTAATAGTCTTGGGTTATAGGCTCACCAAGCAAACTGAATATTGCTTGTTATGGGAGGGTGGGTCTGTCCTGCAGCAGCTGGGAGGGATGAAACATTTAAGTTAAACCAAGATGGAAATGCAGAAGAGCACCAGCATGCTTCTCTAGCACCATGGTCTATGCACACCCGCACCCCATGTGTGGAGCAAAGATGTAAACCCACAAACAACAAGGAGTCCTGGGGCACCATGAAGGCTAATTGGAATTGGAAGGAACAAGGTCAGAGGTCATCAAGTCCAACCCCCTGCCCTCACCACAGGACCAAGCACCCACTAAAACATCCCTGAGAGAGGTTTGTCTAACTTGCTCAGCCTCCAGTGGTAGAGATTCCTCAACCTCCCTGGGCAACTTATTTTAGTACTGAACCACCTGACAGGAAGTTTTTCCTAATGTCCATTCTAAATCTCCCTTGCTGCAATTTAAGGCCATTGCTTCTTGGCCTATCCTCAGAGGTCAAGGAGAACAATTTGCCTCCCTCCTCCTTGTAACACCCCTGCACCCTCTCCTTCCCTTCCCCTGCCAACCCAAAAGGTTGAGGCAAGAGACTAGTGGCAGGACCAGAAGTGGCAACAGCCAGAACTGATGGCAGAGTAGATCTGGATGGGGGTTCCCTCTGCACAGCCTATGTGGGCTGGCCCAGGTCCCTCTACAGCCCTCTCAGGGGGGCACACACTGGTTTGGGAACCAATGCAATAGCAGTAGTTTTCAAACTCTCCCCCCACCCATTTAAAGGTTGATGTGTCCAACTCAACGTATCTAGAGTGTGGGCTCGGAGGCGGAGATGCGGTGAGTTGTTTATAGGCTACAGGAGGGGACAGGGCTGAGCTGGGGATTAGGGCATGGGCTTATCTCCTGTGGATCCCAGCCAATGGAAGTGTGGAGCCAGTGCTTGGGTCAGGGGTAGTGCAGAGCCCTACGTGCCAAACCCACCCCGCCAGGAATCAGATCTGCTGCTGGCCATTTCTGGTGTGCAGCACATGTAGGAAACCTATCTTAGCACACCTGCTGGTTACTACAGCAAGGCGACCCAGTGCCTGACCTATACTTTGAAAACCACCGCACTAGGTGGTGGTGTTTGTCTGGGCACACCCACAATACTAGCGTTGTGTTTCCTGTACAGCTCTTGGGGACAGGGGCCACCCCCTTTCAGCATGGAGCACTCAAGATCCAGGAAGGAAGAGGCATCAGGCAGAGCAGTACATAAAACCCAGATTTATTCCGTTCTCAGAGAAACAAGTTTCCATCGCACAGGTTGCAAACAGTTATTGGGGACATGAAAGAAGCCAACTAAAATATACAAGCGAAGCCCAGCCTGGGATTTCGTTGCATGATGGAGACACAAGGAACCGAGCCAGAAAGCAGCTGCCCTGCCAGGACAGGCACAGAAATTGGAATGGCCCTGCCTTGGGCGTCAGTTACAAAACCACTGAACTGTAGCTTCCCCTGGCATGGATGGGGGAGGGAGTACACTGGCATTGCAAGCGGGGGAGGAGGGGACGCAGCTAGAGACCGACAGTGGCTTGGAATAGCTTGTGCCCGGGATATTGTGATGGGCAGTAAGGGAGCAAACCCAGAGAAGTATCCCAGCAGGACAAGCTGTTGGGCAACTCCCCTGCCAGCCTCCTTTTCTCCTCACTGAGCCACCTGCCCCCACAGGGCCCAGAGAACACATGGAAGCAGAGCACAACACCTCTGTCCAGGATCCCACAACTTAGGCAGGTGAGTCCAGGCACTGGGCTAGGTCCCCAGTGTGGGCAGGGATGAGGGAGTGATGCTTACCTCTCCCCTACACCCAGCCGTGTCCCCCACTGCCCTGGCCCTGCCTGCAGTCAGCTCCCCCCACACCCTGCATGAAATCCCAGAGAATGGGGGAGCCCTGGAGCCAAAGCAGAAGGCAGCACTGGAGGGGGAGGTGAGTGATACCCTCAATGCAAACCGTGAGAGAGACTTCATGGCAAAGAGGAACGGGCATGGAGAGGAAAGACTCCCCATCTACAAAACAATTTAACTGGAGTGGGGGATAGGATGGCCCCCTGCCGCCATGCGACCTGGGGCAAGGGGCAAGTCCCAGTCGCTTTTGGTCACTGCCCACGCAATGCCAGGCAGCTGCTCTGGTCTATGCTGGCCAGCCCCTCACTCCTCCTCTCCAGCGCCAGCAGAGACAGTGGCGGCATCCCCCAGGGAGCCAGATGGGGAGCTGCGGTGGGTGAAGCTGCTGCTGCTCTCGCTCCGCTGCTCATCTAGTGGGATGGGCTCCACCAACACAGAGGAGAACTTCCGGTCGCCAAAGGCGGCGCTCCACTTGGCCTCGAAGAAGCGCTGCAGCCCGATGATGGACTGGACATCCTCCTTGTCCTGGGGGAAGGGAGACTAGGGGTCAGGAGATGAAAGCAGAGAAATCTCCCCCCATCACCCACTGGCCCAAGACCTGCTCTCAGAGTCTCTCCACCCTACCCACGTGCTCCAGAACCAGCAACCTGCAATTGCAAACTGGAGGAGAGCAGAACAATTCACACACTAATAGCCCCAGCAACTCTGGCCACCTGGTCACACAGATATGCGTATGGTTGGTGTTAAGCATTTCTATGCTGGAAACTGTGCACTCAGGGATGGGGGAGAAGGCAGGTCACCAGACAGGGATGAACATGCCTCAGGTAGGAGAATAGTAATAGAAATGTGGCTGTTAGTCTTGTCTTTTGTTTCAGCTAGACCAGACTATGTAGGACTTTAAAGACTAACAAGATGGTTTATTAGGTGATGAGCTTTCTGGCCACAAAAGCTCATCACCTAATAAACCATCTTGTTAGTCTTTAAAGTGCTACCTAGTCCTGTATTTTGTTTCAGGTAGGAGAGATGCTGCTTTTCTCCCACCCCTTGCTAGTCACATGCCTATCAACTGCCTCACAGTCGAGGCCCAGCTACCACTTGGGCCAAATACCATTTGAGAGATGGGGAAAGTCACAGGAACAAACAAAACAGCAGGAAGGGAGGCTGTTTGGGGGAAGGAAACTTGAAGGGGGCCCGTGTCTCATGAACAGAACACAGCCCAGCCAGGCTGTTAACACAAGGACTCTGGAGGTGACACCTCGCTTGTAAGACAGAAGAGTAATGAGCACAGTTCAGGGTCTCAAAGGGACACCAGGAAACAATTCCCAACACCTCCATTTGCTGTCATTTGAATCCCTTCTGTTGCACTTGTTTTCAGGATAATTGTAGCCTTATGCTGAGCAACAAACCAAAGGGTGATCTGGGGTGGGTACTGTGGGTGTCCAGGGGGATACTCGGGGCTGGAGCATGCCTATCCCACGTTAGTCGAGAGAGGGGGGTTAGGTGGTCCATGGAGCTGGGGGTCCATGCTCACCCTGAGAGGTAGCGAGGAGTCTCCTGCCAGGTGCACTGTAATCAGCACACATGCCCCAGCCCTGCCGGAGAAGGGACATTGCCTCTGCAAGCCAAGCAAGGGAAAGAGGGGCCCAGGTCACCTCTCACCTCTGTCAGCTTGTTGAACTGCTTGATCATCCTCCAGACATCCTGAGCAAACTCATTGGAGGAGCCGTAGGGCGGGGAGAGCTTCTCTTGCAGTTTGGCTCGGATCAGGGTCAGGTCAATAGTGTTCTGGCCCTCCTGGGGAAGATAGCAGGGGTCAAGCCTGGCCCCACCCACCAGAGGCCCCTGCCCTCCCTGAGCCCCAGTCCCCCCCAACCCACCATATCAGAAACCCTCTTCCCAGAATAGGGCCCAGCACTTGAGCACTGGTGAGACATCCCTCCCCCCACATCCCTTGGGCTCCCCATAACCCATGTATCAAGGGAAGCGTCCCCACCCACAATGCCCCTGCCCCCGCGGAGTGCAGCTCCCTGCCACTCCCAGACTCACTGTGGCGTTTGACAGCCGGTGGAGAGGCCGGCACGGCTCATGACAAAGCAGCTCCAGCAGGACACGCTCACACTTCTGTCAAGCCAAAGGAGACACAGCAGGGTCAAGAGCAGGGAGACGGGATCTTGACACCAACCCTCCCACTGGGGTCAGACCAGACGCTCCCATCCCGTACCCCAACCCCACAGAATCATGCAGGTGGCAAGGCCAGGCTGTGGGGCACCAGGCCAGGCTGAGGGGCACCAGGCCAGGCCCAGTCTCAAGGCTGGCCAGGTTCTTGGCTCAGCCCACAGAGCAGAGAATAAGCGCCTTGCCCATGTTCCCCTGCATGGCGCCCAGAGGCAGGGAGAGAAAGCTCGCTCTCCCAACAGACCCATGTTGCTTGGCCCCCAACCCACACACTAACCCTTTGCTCCAAGGGGGAGAGTTTTTTGGGACTCGCATCTTCGGACATGGAGAAATGGGTGCCATCCTCATCACCGGCCTCTGGCAGTTCCTGGCACAGCAGGCACTTCCACTCCTGACTGGGGGAGCAAACAAGGAGTGAGCACTGCCCCCACACACTGCCAGACAGTGCGAGCAGGGAACATCTGTTTCTGCAGTGTATCAGTAGAAGAGCTGGGGAAAGGACCCTGGAGTCCTGGCTCCTAAACCCCCTTCCTCTAACCACTAGAGCCCACTCTCTCCCTGCACACTCACAGTCAGGAATAGAACCCCACCATCCTGGCTCGCAGCCTCCACCTTGTATTCTACCCCAAGCTATTCAAGGACCAGCCACCTCCCAGGGACAACCACTGAGCTGCCCCTTGGCTACCAAACAAGCCCAGCTGAAAGGCTAGAACTCATGCTGCCCCTCAGCTGGGCTTTAGTGCCCTGAGCTGTGGTCCAGAAATCAAGGCATGAAGCAATCACAGGGTGGGCAAGTGCAGAACTCGGGGGGGCTGGGGAAGGGGATGAGTACCTGGGGATCTCCTGCAGCACAGGGAGGTGGCAGTCCAGGTGGTAGCACTGCTCACACTGGTTACACATCACAACAGAGCCGGCCTTCCGGCACACTCTGCAGTGGGCAGCGTTCGCTGCCCCCGTGCCTCCCTCCGGGTTCTGGCTGGCTGTCACGTCCAGACCCGAGCCGCCGCTGCCACTGGGGGAGATGAGGCGGGACATGGATCCCTCGGCAGCTAGGGCGTCCTGAGGCAGAACAATGGGCTTGGTGTCTCTGGGCTCCTCAGTTGGATATTCGATGGCCGCCTCCATCTGCTCCTCCTGGGGGTGGGAGGAGAGAATATGACAGCACAAGATCAGCACTGGTTCTTGGCACCCCACAACATGCTTCGAGTGGGACACGGACACATCAGGGCTGGCTTCCCCAGGGCCCCGGTGCCACACTAGCCCCCTAGAGCAGACCGGGCGGGTACCCCAAAGCAGCACTAACCTTGACGATGGCTCCTGGCTGGGTAGCACCAGGAGGCTGAGTGGCAGCCTGCTGGGCCCCACGCTCAATGACAATCAGGTTGTAGTCCTCATTACTGTTGCCAGGGAAGACCTTGAAGACAGGCGGTTGGCTGTCGGCTGTTAGGTCCAGGTCCAGCCGCTCCAAGCTCACCCTAGGCACCTTGCGCATGACGTTGCCGTCAGAGGACCTGGGCCTGCAACGCAGCACAGTGGGGGCTCATGGCATGACCACCACCTGGGGTGGGAGGCCCCAGCAACAGGGGACGCCCGGGAGCAAAAGAGGAAAGATGCCTGCAGCAGGCTGGCAGATATATACAGTCATTTCCCCCACCACAGCAAGGGCTCAGTTGACTTACCTCTTCATTCCTGAAACATGGGCCTCAGTGCTGTCAGCTGAGGAGAGAGAAGCCAGGCACAAGTCAGGTGGCCTTGTCTGCCTGCAGCCTGGTGTCCCTGCCTATCTCCCTGGGGTGACAGGTGCTCCAGTCACACTACCACAAGGAATCCCAAAGGAACCGGAAGAGGCAGTCCATTTCTGGCCCTGGCATGGGTGGGAAAAGCAGCCCTCCAGAAGCCTACCACCTGCCTGAACATGCAGGAAATGGTGACTAGTGCATCTCCCCAATTAATTTCAGTGGGGCACCAATGGGCAACATTGAAGAGACTTTAACAGCATCCCCATGGGAGCTGAAAGAACAATGGGATAGGGGGCTGTCCCAACAAGTGGAGAGGGAGGATAAGACCAGAGGAGCTACTCCCCTATGGTACCAGGCCACACCCTCTGACAAAGCCCCCAGCCTCTCATTCTGGGGCCAACTAGGAGGCATGGGCAGGGTGATACTTCTGTCCTGCCCAGAAATACAGCCACCCCTCCCCACTGGCTCCCCACCACCTCTTACCAAGGTCTCCAAAGCCTTCCTCCTGAGTGTCCATGGGCTGCAAAGTAATGAAAAGGGGAACACATCAAGGAGAACTCAGATCCTGCCACACAGATCCCAGCCCCTCCCCACTCCCAGATGCCACCACATCTCTACCCTATCACTCAATGCCAAATGACAAGAGGGTGCCAGGGGGTGGTGTGATTCTGGCACATATATTAAAGGTCTCAAATGGAAACTGGTGTCAGCATTGGTGTTCACTATCACACAGTGAATGGATGCACAATAGTATGAATATCTGCTGAAAATATTGCTAAAGCTTGTAGCAAGCTATTAATCAGCAGTCAAAAGGTGAACAGGTTGTCTCAGGCAAATCGCGTATCTAGCTGTCTGTTTAAAATGTAAATTAAGTATTGTGCATTTCACAACAGGTCACCGTCCACCAATCTGGACTGACAACAAATGAAGGCTTGTGAGAATTTGTAAGAAAATGTACAGGAAGGAAGGAAGCAACAGCTAGGGGAAACCCCATCTGCAGATATTCAGACGTGTATTATCTGGGAGGCACAGAGAACACCTCCCCAAAAGGCAGTATTTGTCAGCAGAAGCAGCCCATCCACATCATGCTGCCTACGTGGAGAAGTTAGGTAACTACATTGTTCAGCTTCACACCCCGGAGCAATACAGTTATTTATATAGGTCAGGTCTGCACTACAGCTGTATATCTAAGTGGCAGTGGTGTTAAGCCAAGGACTGGCCCTGCGTTACATCCTATAAGCTGGAAGATACCAGCAGGTCTGGTGATTCGGTGAGTGTTCAGTGGACAAGGGGCTGGATATGCTCTGCCTCAGTTGGTATGAGCCCACAGATTTGTCTGGACAGCAGGAGGTTGCTAGAGGCTAGTGGTTTCAGGGGAAACGGGAAATGGACAGCTGATGGAGCATTTGACTACCTGTTTTGTTCATTCCCTCTGAGGCACCTGGCATTGGCCACTGCTGGAAGACAGAATACTGGGCTAGATGGACCTTTGGTTTTACCCAGGGTGACTGTTCTTATGGATACTCTATAGCAGTTTCTCAACTACTTATTGTGACCTGTATGGCCCTGAGGATGTCACATGGGTTGCAGCTCTGTGCTATTTGGGTTGCAAGTGGCCCATTGTCCTCCAGTTGAGAACACTGATCTGTAACAAGCGCAGTCAACTCCTCACACTCAGCAACTAGTAGCACAGGGCCTCACACCTAGATAGCATCAAACACACAACTTCTGCAGCACCGCCACAGGAGGGACAAGTTATAGGTATTTACACCTTAGCTTCCCAGAGAGTCATGTCAGGTTTCTACTGGATGCCTCTCTCAGGCTGCTTTGTCTTGTAACATGCATCGATTTGTTGTGGAGCCAAGCTGGAGTCCCAGGATATCAGACAAGGTAAAATGAGGTTAGATCCTTGACTCGACACATTTAGTTGGATAGAGACAAGCTTGTGAGAAGCCTTGTTTACTGGATCCACAAGCTAGTCAAATCAAAGATGAGACCTCACTCAGTTTGTCTTCTCGCCCTGAGATGTATGATGTGATACTGAAAATATTCTTGAATCTGAGTGGGGGGGCAATTACTAGAAAATGACCAACAAGCTTCCTTCAGACCACAAGTGTTCTTCTCCATCTGCCTACATGTAAAAATAACTTTTGTACACTTTACAACGAATACTTATCATCTGAGCAAAATGTTAACTGGTAGCAAACTTTGGGTAAGATTTTAGACGGGAAAACACAAGCAGGTAGGATTGCCCTGTTTGCAAGATAAGACCATGGATTTTTATCCTGTAAGACTCACTTTGGATCCTTCACCAAGGAAGTAAACCCACTGCCAACAAAGCTCAGAAAGGGTGTTAAATACTGGGATAATGTGCATTGGGATAACAGTATCTGCTGGCTAGCCTTTGGAGCATTTGTTAAGTGAACTTGTACTTGCCCCCGCTCACCTGCACAGTAGAGGATTGCAAGAGGTTACCATCACCGATGAAGCAATCCTGGCTGTTGGTAGGCTGAAGCAGGGCTCCTGGGGCCATCTGTCCCTTGCTGACAATGGTGGACTGCATTGCGACTTGCTGCACACCCTGCAGGGAAAGGGAATGTTATTTCCACAGGAAGGGCAGAGCCAGGCGCACGGGCCACCCCACTCCCACTACCACTGGGGAGAGGCTCCCCCTACCACCTGCCAGGTAGCCGCTGGAGTGTGGCACCCACCTGAGTCCCATTGACCTGGGGCAGAAGCACCAGCTGGCCCATGACTTGCTGCTGGCCGTTCATCTGTAGGAGGCCGCGGGGCTGCACCAGCTGGAGCTGCATGGGCTGTACGTAGGTGCTGCCGGCACCACTCTTAACCACAGGGGCCGTGAGGATCCGGGCGGGCTGCACTGGCGGCTGCAGAGGTGGAGGCTGGCTCTGGGAGACAGCTGCCCCAGGCCGGTTCGGGACCATGGGAGGGACATTCGTAAGAGGAGCCAGTACCTGGGGAGTGCCGGAGACCTGTTTCACCCCTCCTCCCGCTGCCGGGCCGGTGGCGTTGGCACGCTGGATCTGCGCGTTGGGGGCCGCGGCCTGCGGGACACCACTCCGCTCTGAGACTATTGTTCCTGGGGAGAGGACGAGCACATTGGGAGGCATTTAAACTGAAGCACATGAAAACAGGAACAGGGCACACAAGCCTGAGTTGGATTCACCTCTTGGTTTCTACAGCCCTCTGAACCTATTATGCAGCCTCCCCACCCCCAATGTAATCTGCAATGAACAGGGTGTCTCCAATGCCATTATAAGGAGCTACTGAGGATCTGCTCCCACGGCTCAAGCAAAGCGCTCTGTGCCCTAGCTTAATGCTCACATCCTGGCACACCACGTCAGGCTGGCTCTAATGCAGAGAGCAGATTTCAGATGGACCCCATAGTCAGAAAGCAGCAGTGGGACTAGAACTATGGGTGGGGGTCTAGAGACCACACACACCCAGAGTCCAGCCACAAAGAGGCATGGGTGAACAGCTTCTCTGATCGACCACCCTACCTCCACCCAGCACCAACTCAGCTGTACCCAACTGGGCAGGAGCCATTTGGTTGGCTGAACTCGAACATGGGGCTAGAAATGCAGCAGCACCTCCCCACACATGCAATTAACCAGCTACTTCTGCACCATCCCCAGCTCTTAACATTATGGGACAGAAGCCTGGCTCAAGACCTGCATACACAGTTTCCCCTGCTGTCCTTTCACAAGTGACTCACCTGCCAACATCTAATCCCTCCCCAGGGACAAGGGACAGAAGAGCCAACACACACTCCTAGGTTCCAGGATCTATGCAATCCCCTTTCCCTCTAACACATACCCCACCACGTCAAAGACAGTTACCTGTTTCCATAACTAGTGTTAGATGTGTTGCTCATGTCCGTTCAATGTAGATGTGTGTTTGCCACGTACACCAGTGCTGGAAGATTTTCCATTAGCAGTACCAATAGGATAGCCAGCTCAGGCATCCCCTGAAGCACACAAATAGGGTACCCCCTCCACCCTCAGTTCCTTCTTGTCTGACAACTCAGACTAGGAAGGGCAGGATGGACGTGAGCAACACATTTAAAAAAATCCGTTACAGAAATGTTCGAGAGATTGCTCATGTCCATTCAATGCTGGTGATTGCAAGCAGTATGTCTGGAGGTGGGAGGTGTTCACTGATATGCTGACAGCAACACAGCTGTACTGAAGACCACAACTTCTCTGGCTTATTACAGCAGGACTTAGCATGTGGTAAAGGTGTGCACCAACAACCACGTTGTAGCCTTACAAACGTCCAGGATAGGAACACTGGAGAGGAAGGCCACAAAGGAGGTTTGTGCTCTGGTTGAGTGAATCCTGAAGAGCAGGAGTGGCTGAGCACCAGCAAGCTGACAGCATGACCAAATGCAGGAACTTAACTTATGGAACTTAAGCTTTGAACCTTAACTTCATTTACAAGTTTGGGAGCCATCACAAAGGTATGAATAAAGACGTTACCTGGCTAGCACACTGCCTTCCACATCCTAATGACTTAACAAAACAATGGGTACATAAGAACGATTTGCACCTTCTCTATCAGCTTCTTGCAACAGGAACACTAATTCACTATTTTGCCTTTCTTTCTCCCCCATTCCCTATTTATTTTGAAACTGGACTTTTAATACTCCATCTGAAGTGGGTTGTACCCAGGAAATAACATCTACATTCTTTGTTAGTCTTTAAGGTGCTACTAGACAATTTAAGTTTTTCCAAATGCAGGAAGTCATCCAATTAGAGTTGCTTTGCATGGATACCCGTAGTCCTTTCATCTGCTCAGCATAAGCAACAAAGATGGTTGCTTTCATCTGCTCAGCATAACAGAACAGCTTTGTTCTGTCAATGTAGACCAACAAGGGCCCTGTGACCATCCAGGGCATACAGTCACCTCTCCTCAGGGACTGCATGAGGCTCCAGGGAGAAAGCCAGGAGGCAGATGTATCCTGACCCATGTGAAACAGAGATCACCTTGGGTAGGAAGGCAGGGTGTGTGGTTGCAGTTGTACTGTATTCTTACAGAAGATCATGCATGGGGCTCTGTAGTCAAGGCACACAATTCAGAAATGCCCCTATCCAATGTAATAGTTGTAAGGTGGGTGCTAGGACAGGTGCTAAAGGGACCATGTGGTCACTGGTTCAAAGGGCGGACTAGTGAGAACTAGATTATAGTTCCATTGAGGGAGTGGGGAGGGGGACATAAGCAGAAAGAGCCTCAAGGACTCAAATCTAGCCATCATATCATGGGAAAACACTGGCTGACCCTGAATTGGCAGGTGAAAAACCAAGACTGCTGCCAAGTGCGCTCAGATGTGATAGATAGGAAGAGTGCTGGTCAGCATTTGGTTACTAAAGGGTTACACTCAAGTAGCTAGGGGGTGCTGGCAGGGAGCCAAGAAAGCCAAAGGGAAAAGTGTTGAAGACATACCTGCCTGCTGTTTTCTTTGTGTGAGTTTTAAGCCAGAAGTTGGGGGAATATACTTAACTGAAACAGGCAGAGCTACCATGCCTACAAGGAATACCGGACATGGAAATGGACTGGACCTAGAAGCATGGATTGTAAGCAGATAGACATTTTCCTATTTAGTCACTATCAGGTTTATTTGTTTTGTTGTTTGGTTAAACTTCTGTGCTAAGTTCATATGCCCTCCCAGTTTTAAGCTGTATCCCAGACAATTTCTGCGTTTTAATCTGTTCTTTTCTCAGTTGCTCTAACATCTTGCAACCAAGTATGTTTTACCAAGTATTTCTTTTTGTATTGTTAATAAAATCACCTTTTTAAGGCAATGATTTGATCCTTGTGTCTTGGAAAGTAATAGAAGGTCAGTGTATGCATGCCTAACATTGAGGGCAGCCATCCGAGATTGCAGTTTGTTTTCTTAAGTCCCATATCTCTCATGGTAAAAGAGCGTGGGGCACCTCGTTGGAAGAAGTCCAAGTGCTTACTTCCTGGCTTCAAGAAGAAAGGGGTTTTCTTTTGTTTCACTTGGTGGTGGCAGCTACCTCCCAAGGCCAGGGGATCTGTGGCCTTGTGGGGCTTTGAGCAGAAGCCTATTGAGCAGGGTTTCCCAACCTATGGGTTGGGACCCAAATATGGGTTGCCATTACATTTCAAAAGGGTCTCCAGGAGTCTCCTCCCCAGGTGGCTCTTAAGGAGCCATTCACACATTTTTGGAATTGCCCTGGGTCATCAAGTCTTCCTGAATTGTCAAAATAGAAAAGGTTGGGAACCGCTGCTATAGAGGCAAGGTCTATAAAGTCTCTTGCAGGCCCCCACCTCCTGCACTCAGAGTGCTAAAGTGGGGAACAGTTTTGACAGAGGCATGAAAGTGTCAAGCCTTTCCCCTTCAAGTGCAAAAGATAGTAAAAAATGGATTGGACATGTGCTTCTGTAGGGGTGAGACCTTGCTGCCCCGCCCACACCAAAAACCAGAGTCCATTTGGCTATGTACATCTGCCTGATCAATGGCTTACAGCTTCCCCTCAGGATCCTGCTGAATCCAAGAAGAGCCACACTGTGATGTGGAGACAACAGGTCTGGATAAAGGCAGCAGCCTTTGTCTTGAGAGCAGGTCTGGGCAAAGCAGCAAGGGCCACACTGCAAGTCTCAGCAGTGGGGCATACAAATGCCAATGGGACCAGGCCAGCATTATAAGAATGATTGTGGCCCTGTCCTGCTTGACTTTCCCCAGAATCTTGATGAGTGGGATTGGGAGAAGTGAGTAGATCAGGGCACCCAACCATGGGATGAGGAAGTCATCTGCCATGGACCCTCGTCCACTCAGTCTGGAGCAGAAGCTGCAACACTGTACTCCACTGTGGCAAAGAGGTCACCTGGGAAGTGCCCCAGGAAAACATGGCCACGATCTGACAGAACCCACTTGTGGTGAGAGGAAAACTGATCACCTAGGAGACCTCCTGCATACAGGAGATGGTGGGCCTCCACACTAACTAACAGTAAATTGATTAACAGTAACTATTTACAGGGAAAACAAAGTTCAACTAGGGAAATGTGCTACAGCTAACGCTAGCCACAAGAAGGAACTGAGGGTAGAGGGGGCCAGAGGTACCCTACACAGTGCAGCATGTGTGCGCCACTCCAAGGGTGCCTGAGCCAGCTCACAATACAGGTAGAGCTAAGGGAAAATCTTCCAGCATCAGTGCATGTGGTGAGCACACACCTATATTGTATGGACATAAGCAATCACTCGAAGAACCAGTGATTCCCCCCCTCCACACTCTTCCAAGCCTCTGTGGTGCTGGGCCCCATGGCTCACCGAAGGTCTCCGCACTCTTGGTCCAGGCGTTAAGATCCCACTGAAACTTCATTTCCCCTTGGGGCTCCACAGGGTCCACAATCATTTTGAGGGCACGGTGCAGCTGGAAGTAGATCTGAATTGTGGGGAAGGGGAGGGGAACAGATGGCCACACCAAGAATAAGTCTCCCGTCATCTGAAGAAGTGGGCTATGCCCACGAAAGCTCACGATACCCTCTACGTGTTTTCTTAGTCTTTGAAGTGCTACCAGACTATTTGTTTAAGTTTTTACCCAGAATAATCACACCTAAAACCCAGGAAGCTGGGTCACCTATCCTGCCCTCTCCTCCCATGTAACCCCACGGACTCTGGATCTCTGTGCAGGGTCTAGGACAGGGTGGGCAAAAGGGCCTTTGTGGACAGGATTCGGCCTGCCAAGCAAGCTGATCCAGCCCATGGAGGCCCTGCCACTCCCCCTGCTCCCAGGCCAATCAGGGCTTGGAGACAGGGGGAGTACATTAAGTCTCCTCCCACCCTGCAAGGTACTCAGCACTAAGTCAACCCTCAGCTGCTGCTCAGCTGGTAGTTGACTAAGAGTGGCACTCCCTTGCACGGCAAGGGCACAGAGCAAGGCACTTCACGTGCTCCCCCCTCACTGCCAGAGGCATGGGTACCTAGAGGGAACCACCAACTGTTAAGAGCTGGCAGTTCTCTCTGGGAGGCAAAGACTTGCATGCTCCCCGACCTTCAGAACAATCTGGGTCTGTGGATGGGGAAGTACAGAAGTGTCCAGGCTCTGCCCCTTCTGCAGTGGCCTGGGGCCACTTCAAAAATTTCTGAAGTGACTCCTGGTCAAAAGTTATTGCCCTGATCTAAGAGATCCCACCTCACAAGGATAGAGGGGCCTATGCTGGTCCCAGCCCCCCGTAATCGTCACATGATGAGATCACCAACAAGATGACACTCCAACAGATGCAATGCTATGGAAACAGAAATTTCAGAGACTACATTGTCCAATTAGCTGGGATCAGTTGCTGGCCAGTCTTGTAAACATACACACAAGAGCCATGAGGGCAAATAGGGATGCTTCCTCATAGCACTGCTTGGTCTGACCTGGCTCAAAACTTAGGCTGTGTCTACATCAGGGATACAAATGTGTAACCTGTTAACCAAGAGCAGTCCCCCCCCCCCCCCCCCCGTGGCTTGCAGACTGCTCCAGCCCCACTGGAAGCCCCCAGCAGAGCTGGAGCAGTCCTCTGTCCAGGATCCCACTTAGTTGGTTAACTAGTTAAATGATTACACAGGTTAATTGATTAAACAGGATAGACAACATTTTTTGGTTTTACACAGTAAATACATGGACAGTGTACACATACCAATCATCAAAACTCTGCTCTGAGCTGGGAAATGGGTAACCCACTCAGTCCAAGAACTGACAAAAGACTGACAGTCTAGGATGCAGTTAAACAGAAGCCCGCAAGGAAGGGAACAGCTCCTCTCTCCCCCCCCCCCCAACACCCCGCAGCAGCTGGCATCACCAGGGCCACTGCCCCAGGGCTGAAGTGGAAAATGTTGCAGAATTCTCTGGAAGTCACAGAATCTAACTTCCATTACAAAAAAGAGTAGATCATACCATGAACATCAATGAGCTTTTAAACAACTCAACTCCCACTCCTGCAGCTATGCAAAATCAGAGCCTTCGTAAGAAGAGGTTACTTACCTCATAACTGTTGTTCTTCGAGATGTGTTGCTTATGTCCATTCTGATTAGGTGTACGCACGCCGCGTGCACGGATTCCAGAGCTTTTTTCCCTTAGCAGTATTCATAGGGCCAGCAGGGAGCCCCCCTCAGTTCCTTCCTGCCAGCTCCTTCCAACAAGGGGAGGTGGGTGGGATGTAGAATGGACATGAGCAACACATCCTGAAGAACAACAGTTACAAGGTAAGTAACCTCTTCGAGTGCTTGCTCATATCCATTCTGATTAGGTGAATCCCTAGCCGTTCCTTTGGAGGTGGGGTCGGAAGGTGGACTCCTGACTATATCTCTGCAGACCTCAGTACCTCCGCACCTACTGCTGCATCTTCCCTAGCCAGCTGAGTGATCGCATAGTGCTCTGCAAAAGTGTGCACGGATGACCACGTGGCTGCCCTACAGATTTCCATTATTGGCATATACTCCAGGAATGCTGCCGAGGCCACCTGTGCCCTCATGGAATAAGCAGTTATAGGTGGCAGAGGTTTACCAGCGCCATCATAAGCACTCCCAGATACAAGATGTGATCCACAAAGAGATACCCATCTCCGTGCAGTGTAACCCCTTCATTCTTGCTACTATTGAAATCAACTGTGGTAACTTTCTGAATTCTCGTGTCCTATCTATATAGGACATCAATGCTCTCCTAACATCCAAACAGTGCAGTGCCTGTTCCTTGGGTGTGGAGTGCAGTTTGGGATAAAACACGGTAGGTAAATGTCTTGGGAGAGATGAAAATGCGAGACCAGCTTGGGGAGGAACCCCGGGTGAGGCTGCATCCTCAGCTTATCTTTAAAGAAGACAGTGTACTGGGGCTCTGACATGAATGCTCTGAGTTCAGACACCCTCCTAGCTGAGGTAATGACCACCAGAAAAGCCACCTTGTAGGGCAAGTGCTTTAGTGAGCATGAAGCTAGTGGCTCAAAAGGGAGCTTCATAGAGCTGGTCAGGACCAGATTAAGGTCCCAGGGTCAGAGAACCCCGACCCCTCAAATGGTAGGTCTTGTATAGTAGTTTGCACCTCCAATGGGAAGCCGGACACCTGTAGCCACACGCTACACCTCATGACTACCGCTGTGGCCATGGTTCAAGCCGCAGAGTCCGCTGTGTCTAGGGCCGCTTGCAGGGTTGTGCGCGCCACCGCTTTTCCTTCCTCCACGATCGTGACGGGATTCGTGACGGGACTCAAGGGGAAGGCACTCCCCAAATTTTCTGCACTGATGCCAAGGTATTAAAGCCATAGCGCCTCAGCATCACCTGCTAGTCCGTAATATGGAGCTGCAGGCCTCCCATGGCATAGGTTTTTCTACCCAGGAGGTCCAGCTTTTTAGGGTCCTTGGCCTTTGGTGTTGGTCCCAGAGGTCCCTGATGCTCTTTTTGCTCTGCCACCTGCACCATTATAGACCCCGAGACGGGCTGGGTTTAAAAAGGTGTTTGTGCCCTGCTTGGGGCACATAGTAACGTCTCTCCATCCCCCTTTTGTGTTGGTGGGATCGACGCCAGCATTTGCCACAGGGTCTTTGACAATCTATCCACCATCTTATTTAGCGGTAGTGCCACTCGACCCGGACCTGACGCCGACAGAATATCTACCATGGGGTCCAGATCCTCTTGGACCTCTTCTACCTGCACTGCCAGGTTGGAAGCCAACCTCCTTAAGAGGTCCTGGTGAGCCCTGGCATCCATGGAAGGGAGCTGGGGTGCCAGATCCGCCAGCACCTCATCTGTTGAGGACGACTCTCTCAGTGGCACATGTTCTTCTTCACCCACAGGTGCCCCTGTATCCTCAATGGGCAATGGATCTGCCTGCACCGAGCCTGCTGATGGGACTGCGGCACCTTGACCCTGGCCAACCACCAGCGATGTCACTGCTTCTGGTGATGGGGCTTATAAAGGGGTGGCGGAAGGAGCACTGCTCCTCCGAGATGACCACGCAACTGACCCCAACGGGAGGGGCCCCCTGAGCCTGGTGGCAGGCCCACAGTGTCCAGAATGGCCACTGCGGCTGGTACTACCACTGCGCCTGCCACTGTTGGTCAGCCAACTCCCTGTGCCCAGATCTAAGGCTTGATCATGATCGGTGCAGAGATCGTGATCTATAAGACGATCTTGCAGACCTCACTGATTCCGCTTTGGACTCTGAAGAATAGTCTGGTGCTGACCAAGGTGGGGCCATCAAAATTTGCTCTCTGGTGCGCAGCCATGGCTGATGGCTTGCCCATGTCCTGGGCACGGTGCCGAGGGAGGCATCTGTTGGGTCTGCCTAGAGTCCAACTGCATCTGGTATGCCAGGAGATACCCCTGCGGTACCGTGGCTGTCTGCGGTACCGAAGGGTGCTGCACCGCTGGCGTCATCTGGAACTGACTAGGTGCTGGAAGAGGCATCAATGCCGGTGCACCGTAAGGCGCCGATTGCATCGGTGCTGGCATGGCCGGTAGATGGCTCAGTACGGAGGCCAGCACCATCTGAGGTCTTAGTAGCGGTGCTGCCTCCAAGAGTGCTACCCCCAGTGCTGCTGGAGTTGTCCCTGGCAGCCCCAGCATCAGTGCCGCTGAAGGCATGAGGCTGGGAACCGGTGCCGGTGTCTGCGTTGGTGCCTGCCCTGATGCCGGTGCTTGAAACAGCTGCTGGGCTGGAGTCTGTATTGTCAGCTGCGGGTCCCATGACCCCAATGGCGGTGCCAGTAGGAGGGTACCCGTGCCCTGGGAAGGTGCGGCCTGTGCGTGTGGCACTGGGACCTCCCCCTTTGTTGAAGTCAGTTCGACGTGCTCCCTTGCTGCATTGACCGTTTCTGGGGTAGAGGGACACTGAATATCTCCCATCTCCGTTTCCTGCCCCGGGCCTTGTTCGGGCTGCGCCTCCTCCTAGGTGCCTTGGAAAGTCAAATGCCCGTCCTTAGGGCGCACTTTGTGACCATGCCTCTCTGTCGACCGGCCCCTCGAGCCTTTGGAGCTCCTCGGTGCCAGCAACTGCGATCTGTGCCTGGGCGCCTTCGAGATGGCTGCTTGGTGACGCCGATGTAGCTGACTGTGTGCTGTGGACGGAGTGGGGACGCTCCTCGCTCTGAGGCTGCAGCACTGACTCCAACGGGAGTTTTAAATGAGAGTCCCTTTCTCTCTTGGTCCCGGGCTTAAACCCTTTACAGATAGAGCAGCTCTCCGCTCGATGGGCTTCTCTGAGGCACTTTAAACAGAAAGAGTGCGGGTCGCCACAGGGCATAGGCTTCGAGCAGGAACCACACGGCTTAAAGCCCTGGAGCCCTGGCATCCCCTCCCCTGATGGGGAGTATTTAACAACTAAGTTTAACTACAGTACAACAACAGATAAGATTACAAACTGCTATGAGGCAGGCTGATAGCCCTAACACACGCTCCAGCTACCATTGCAGGCGGTAAGAAGGAACTGAGGGGGTGGAGGGGCCAGCAGGGGTATATATGCACCGGTATACCGGCGCCACTCCAGGGGACTCTCTGCTGGCCCTATGGATACTACTAAGGGAAAAAAGCTCCAGAATCCAGGCACGCGGCACATGTACACCTGATCAGAAAGGACATGAGCAAGCACTCAAAGAACGGCCACACACTGTCAGAGCAATAGTCCATCTAGCCCAGTACCCTGTCTTCCCACAATGGCTAGTGCCAGGTGCTTCAGAACAAACAAAACAGGCAATTAAGTGATCCATCCATTGCCATCCAGTCCCAGCAGAAGCTAGGGACAACACAGAGCATGGGGATGCATTCCTGGCTATCTTGGCTAATAGTCATTGATGGACCTATTCCAAGAACTTAAGTAACTACACCCAGAGGAAAAGTATCATTGTGTACTGATCATGTGCTTAGGGAATCTCAAGGTTGAAGACTGCAGCTGTATTAAAAGACTGGCTGAGTTATACGTGGGGGAGCCTATTCTCAGCAAAAGCTGTTATGCAGTGTTCCCTGTGAGCTTATGTGGTCAGAGATTCAAATGAAATCTCTGCAAAGTGCTCACAACTAAGTTTTTTGTCTCGGTGCACATAAACGGGAAGATTTAGAGGGAACATTGCTATTACGAACTTTCAACCTCCCAAAAAAACACTTTGCTGGAGTTTGAAGGACTGTTCACCAGTGAACCCTTCCAAGAGTTGGGATGATCACTGCTAAAACTATCAGCACATATGCAGGTTCTTGTATTAGAATAACAGAATCAGAGCTGGAAGAGACCTCAGGAGATCATCAAGTCCAGCCCCTTGCCCAAGGCAGGACCAAACCCAACTAAATCAACCCAACCAGGGCTTTGTCAAGCCAAGACTTAAAAACCTCTAGGGGTGGAGATTCAATGTTTTCTACAGTTTTCATCTTAGGAGCAAATGTGCTTCTTCAGAACTGAGTGGGCACAAGAGACAACCATGCTGAGGATAAAGTGCAGATCTAACTTGCCTGGGGGGATTCACAGCATAGGCAGGAGGGAGAGACATGGGTCTCTGCTCAGAAGAGCAGACACGTGGGGAGCCTGGAGCAGGTTGTCATTGCTGGACCACAGAGGAGAAACACAGGTGCAGTTGCCCTGGGCTGTGATACACCATATACACCTGCAAGAACTGACCACAGTACCAGCCTCATCCCTTTCAGAAAGGGAAGCGGAGAGAAGACCCCCACTAGAACCAGGCTTGGAGAGCAGCCAGCAACAAAGGTTAGCCAGCATTAGCGGGGGCTCCACTGTGCTGTGCTTCCCCCTCCCACAACATATCCCTTTCAGTCACTCACCAGTTTCTTGGAAAGCAGCAGGGCAGTATTGTTGTCACTCTCTAGGGCCCAGGAAGCAAAACGCAGGATGTGCTCCTGATGGCGCTGCAGCTTGGTCATGGCCCAGTGTTGACGCTCCAGCTTCTCCTGCTGCCCCTCAGTCACTTTCTGCAACACAGCCAGGTGCTCAAACGTCTCAGCTGGATGCACTCTCAGCATGGGATGGAGCAGGAAGGCAAGAGCTCCAAGGAGGCCTACCTCTGAGGAGTGGGACCCTCTGGAAGAACCTTTCTAGTGCACCAGCCCCCAAAGGGCTATTTAAGGGCTAAAATGTGGCATAGATCATGTGGAGGCAAGATAATGGGGGGCCACAGAAGGGGAGCCAAAGGATGGCCCCTCCTTACTGCCCTGGGAATAGGTAACGGGCAGGTTTCAGTGCTAACATCCTTGTGTTTCAGAGGAACTCCTCTTATTCAAAACCCTACCAGGGCAGCAAAAGGGTCTGATCCACAGGTGAGAGGGTCTGATCCTGGGAGGGCTCCTAGGAGATACACTCACCTGTGCATCACTGACCAGGACTTTGCCCCTCTTGTTAAGCTCCTTCATGATCTGCAGGATAGCCATCTTCACATCCACTTGCACCCGCTTCTGCACGTCTGTCACCTGACGAATCCTGAGTAGCCAGCCAGAGCCATATGGTGAGTGTCCCATACACCCACTGCTTTCCCCTGTGCTTTCTTCATGTCAGCCAGATAAGGTATCCATCCAGCTAAGGGGTTCTGGAATAGCACAAGCTTCCATATCCCATCCCTTAAACTGGATAGGGATGGACGTGCTCCCTGCCTTAGCAATAACTACACAAAGTGCTCCTCACAAGGAGTTTGGGCCCCCAACTGCTTTCTGGAAGGGGGCACCTTTCTGATTACCCCAACTGCTTCTTTCCCATTCTGACCATGCCTGCCAGTTAGGACCCCTTCTTTGGCTAATGGGGAATACAAGAAGCTAAAAGGAATCTGTTTGGCAATGCCAAGGTTTCTAACACTAACCACGTAGCATCAAGAATGACCAGAAGAGGCAGTCTTGCCCTGCCCCTTCATGCCCTTGGCAGTGCATGAGGAGAGATGGACTGCAGCCAAACAGTGCTTGCAGAGATACTCTGGCCCTAAGCACATGCATATTCCACAGCAGAGTGCACACAGGGTCCAGCACTAGAAGAAATCTCTTAATCCCCTCCCTCTCGCATGACTAGAAAGGACTTCCCTTCCCTGTGCATCTTTGGGGCTCAGCAACTTGGGCAGGGTCCCCCCCTCCCTGTGGTCAGGACACTCTGCAAGGCTACATACGAGGTGCGCACTTCCTTGGTGGATTTCTGCAGGTTGGCATGCTTGTCCCCGAGGCGCTTCACTAGAGCGGCCAACATCTTGCGCTGGTTCCTGACAGCATCCTCCAAGAACTGGTACCTGTAGGGATGGGAATGAACACGCTAGGAGTTGGCCAACCAGGGAACATTTGCAGGGGCTGTGACCTATGGAGCCCTCAAGAGCAACTGGCCAGGGATTACAACCATCTCCTATTCTGGTATGTACATTTTGGCTCACGTAAGTACATTATAGGAGGACTCAAAAGTCAGGGCCGCATTGGTTATTAATGTTGCAAAATGTGCACTCTTTTGGCCAGCCAAGTAAATTAAGCACTGTAAGCTAACAAAGGTATGCCTACATTAGGCAGCCAAAAGGGAAGAATACAGAAGGGGGGAGAGAACCTTTATCTTGAGTTAAACATCAAAGGTTTGCATAACTGCATGAGGAACAAAGGCAACCCACCATCTTCCGACAACCAGGAAGCAAGCAGGCACTCTGATGAAGAAAACAGGTGCTCCAGACAGCCTCTACTGCAGGGGTGGGCAATAATTTTTCCCTGGGGCCACTTCAAAATTTTTTGAAGAAGCCTCAACCACCCTAGAAGGGGCAGGGCTACCCCACTTCCAGACCATGATTGGTTTGGGGGTGGGGGAGCCCCTTTGCCCACCCCTTCCAACTAAGCACCCATGCCTGGAAGAGGCTAGGCATGCTTCCTCCCCCAGGGCAATAAGGGTCTGGGGGTGGGGGAGCGCAGGAAAGCTCCTCCTGCCCTGAGGGGAGCATGTGGCACTTTGAAGTGCAGCAGGCTCCTCGCAGGGCCAGGGCAGGGCAGGGCGAAGGTAGCTTCACAGCTCCCACACCCCCAGGCCCTGATAGGCCTGGGGAGCACCCGAAGCCTCCTCCACTCCCTCCCTGGACAGGAATATGTGGTGCTTTGAAGCACTGTGTGCTGCTCGCAGGGCCAGGGCAGGGTGAAGGAAGCTTCATGCAGCTACCGCGCCCCAGGCCCTGATAGGCCTGGGGGTGGGAGAATGCCCGAAGACTCCTTCCTTCCCTTCTACCCCCGCCCTGCAAGCAGCACACAGGGTTTCAAAGCACCACGTACTCCTGGCAGGGCAGGAGGCTTTAGGCACACCCCCGCCCCCAGGCCCTAATTAGCCTGGGGTCAGGTGAGCAGCAGGGCCTCCATAGGCCAGATCCAGCCACTTGGCAGGCCTGATCCAGCCCACGGAGGCCCTTTTACCCACCCCTGCTCTATTGAAACAATGCAGTTTGATGTCACAAAGGTGTGCTGAACTTTAGACAGCATGTTAGCCTCCTAAGCAAAGTCTCTCGAAAACATGTTAGGATTTTGTTGGGTGTGTAATCTTTTGCTTCCATTTCCTCACTCACTGTTGGCCTTACTGATAAGATTGTGTTTTCAATAAAAACCCCTCAGGGCTGCAGGACTACAAAAGGTGCAGATTCTGAGTTGACTGTCACAAACTAGACTATCCCTATAACAGAAAATGCAGGCTACCATGGCCCAGAGGAGATTGCTTGGGTGGCTGATAGGCAAGGCTGCTGGTAATGGAAATGAAGGCGAAGTGTAAAATGACTCAGTCTAGGCTACCCTGAGAACTAACACAGGGGCCAAAACACCCCCAAGAGGAGCTGGTCTAGCTGCCTCAAGCCCAACAGCAGCCAAGAAACATGACAAAGGAGAGCCATGCCATGCAGTAGAGAGGACGCACAGGCTAGCTGAAAGGTTTGCTGTGGCCTTACCACCTGGAAGAAAACATGGCACAGGCTGTCAGAGGGTTTCCATGTCTCCAGCATAGCAGTATTGGAGGCAGAGCCTGGCTCAGGCCAGCCACATAACTAGGAGCAGAGGTAGAGGGCAGTGCAGCCCTGCCCCAGACTGGGCAGGGGTGGAGTATCAAAGAGCATCCTAGTAGCCTATGGTAGAGTACAGCCAGCAAGTGTGCATGCTTACTGGTGATCCTTGTGGGCATTGAGCTGGCAGTCCCGGCAGGTCAGTGTGTCACAGGTATCGCAAAACAGCACCAAGGGTTCATGCTTGTGCACAGAGCAGTAGACAGTGCGCTCACCCTCCTTTGTCTTTGCTGGACCTAGAACAGAGTACAAGTGTTACCCTCCTCTTCTCACCAAGGTTCCATGAGGCACCCCAATTACATCAGCCAGCCAGAAGCCTAGAGTGGCCTGCAGGGCACCAGCATAGCTGCTGGGGAGGGAGCGACAGGGCTGGGACTGAAGGGTAATGGCAAAGCTGTTTGCTGGGGTTGGCCCAGGGAGACTGCACATCTGGATTAAGGGGCACTGGAAGAGCTGAAAAGGAAGCCTACTCAGCTGTCTGGCACAACATGCCCAACTACAGCCTATGTCCAGGTGTCTCCCTTGGCCACAGCACTGGAAGCCCAGTTGAGGGAATCTGGGATATGGGCAGCAGAGCTCATGCTACCAGGGAATGGATATTGCATGGGACCTGGTTAAAGCCCTCTCCCTTTGTCAGTGGCAGAATGGGGACAAGAGGCCCAGTTTTCTGCCTCTGGAACCATGTCCACATGAGGAAGTTGCAGGCTACCCACAGGAGAGTAGGGATGTTAAATATCAGTTAACTTGAATAGTTGAGTAACCTCATGAATTTGTATCAGTTAGTCAACTATTCCATAGTACCCAGTGGTGGGGCCAGCAGCCACTGTATCCGAAGCAGCAGCACAGGGTGCCAACTGGGAGCTGGTCCACAAGGGGAGCCAGTTTAAAAGCTGTCTCATTGTAGACCAGCTGCCTGTCGCCCACTGCTGCGGCCTCTGATAAAGAGGCAGCAGAGTGGGATGGCAGCAGCCCCTAAGAGGGGTTCTGATCTCCTGGACCCAGTGCATGCCAGAACTAAGCCGGGCTGCCTACCCACCTGGCTCCTAATACACTTTAAATGCACAGCTGCCACAGGGATAGGTTCTGGACCTGACATAAGCCTGAACTGAGCCAGGCTGCTGGCCAGCCTGCTAAAAAGTTAACTGGCAAGGGCTGGGGGAGGGAAAGGTGTGTAGTCTATAGCAGTGATTCTCAAACTTTTTGGGCTCCAGAGCCCTTTACATACGTAAAAATGTATGCAGAGTCCCAGCGGTCCACTGATTGTGTGTGTTGTATCTATCGATGTTTCCAGTTTGTCAACCTCGTGGGGCCCCTGGAGATGTCTTGCGGAGCCCCGGGGCTCCGTGGAGCACAGTTTGAGAAACACTGGTCTATAGTATTAACCTATAAGCTTTTGCTTATCGGTTAACTGGTTAATCGACTACACTAGTACATCCCTACAGGACAGAACTCCAACTAATTCAGTTAAGCAGTACACCCCCATATGGATGCTCTCATTCAGCTGACTGCACCACCAGAGGACAGATTGAGCTGAACAGAACATAGCAAACAATTTTGAACTGATTTAGTAAAATCAGTTTCAAACGGATTTAAAGCAAATCTCTCATGCATATGACACCAGAGCGTAGCACTCTGGGTGGGCAAGAAGTAGTGTCATGGAGTACAGGTTGAACCTCCCTGGTCTGGCACCCTCAGGACCAGTGTGGTCCTGAACAAGGGAATTTGCTGGACCAGGGGAGGTCAGGTGTCTGGGCTCTCCTAGGGCTCTCCTCCTGGCTGCTGCACTGGGAGAACTGGGAGGCCTGACCTCCAACCCACCAGCCTGGCTCTGCTGCTCCCAGCCCACTCCCAGGACTCTGCTCCATAAACTCTGTCCCCATCTTCTCCTGGAGTTCCCTGGCCCCACACAGCAGCTCTCTACCTGCAGGTCACTGTCTCTGCAGGCTGCCAGCAGCAAGACAGGCTCTGCTCCCAGCCACACTCAACCCCTGCAGCAGGCTCTCTGGTCTAACAGCTTTTATGGTCCTGCAGGACCACAGATGCTACTGGAACAGGGAGGTTCAACCTGTATAACCAACTTCCACCTCCCACCTCTCTGTAAGGGGCATGCAGTACCAGGCTAACTCCAAACTTCCCTCCCAGGAATGGGGCACTGACCTGTGGCTCTGACAGTATGGTCCTTTGTGTACTTCACCCTCTGGTGGGCCTCTACACAGGTCTCACACAGTGGCTCTGAGCACTCCACACAATAGCTAGTAGCTGGGGCATTGTCATCACAACTGGTGCAGCACTGAGAGATAGAGGAAAGGTTAGTGCCAGGAACACACCTGCCCCACAACCTCCCCCCCCCCCCCCCCCCAGTGCTTCAAATGGTGAGAGGCAAGCCTGAGGCAAATGGTAAGGGCAGACCCGAGGGCTAATTTTCAAGGATGGTTCCCAGTGTAGTTATGGTACTGCACAGAGCAGATGACTCTGGGAGCATGACCCTGGGGTCTTCCAACCCAGGTGTATCTTCCCTACCCAACTGTTCAACAGACAGTGATCAATCCAATGGGGGTTGATTTATCCTGTCTAGTATAAATTGACCACTAATTGCTCTCATGTCTATTCCAGTACTCCAGTGGGTCTAGCAACATAGGTGAGTTGACAAGACAGTCAGCTGTCAACTTATCACAGTGAAGATACCATGGTGAGTAGATATAAATGTTGACTTCAGCTAGGTGCATAACTTAGATGGATGGCCTACGGTAGTGTAGAGTAGGCCTGAATGGAAGGAGGTGGATTACAGATGTGCTATAGTCTTAGAGCAAAGTAGACAATAAGTTAGTACAGGTTAGCTCTATACATCATTTATAGAGGTGCAGCTGTGCAGTGTAGTGTTTCTGGTGACGCTGCAAGCTGATGGGAGAGCACTTTCCAGTATACAATAGGCTGAGATAACACTATCAGTGTTTAGGTGGGTATAACTCACAGGAGATACTGGCATTGTAGCTCAGACATAGCTCAAAAGTGAGTATGAAAACAAGGGCTTTTATTCAAGCAGGCAGGCCTTGTTAATGGCAGAACTGAACATAATCTAACTGAAGCCATTTTGTGTCCAGCCACCATTAGTAGAAAACCAAATACTACATAGTTAGGAATAAATGACAGGATTTTGAGGGGCTAGGTCGAACAGCTGCATGTATACAATGCTGCTAATCAGAATGGGCAGATGGGATAGAGTTGAGAATGGAAGAAGTGTGACTGGCCACGGCTTGCTTCTGAGTGTCTGGCATACAAGTGTTATTGTTATGACTAGAAATGCATTGCTGATAAAGGATGAGCAATTTACTGAACCTAAGAGGATTGGTGGCCCATTGGGGTTACTATGGTGACAGACCCAGGAGTCACTGAGTTATGTGCTTTCAAAGGGGCCAGAGAAAGTGCAACTGCCTGCTCCAGGCAGGGCACACACAGGGTGCCCTGACATCTGATGAGACAGCCACTTAGAACTTGAGTGGCCAGGAGTGGCTGGAGCATGGTGCCAGGAAAGGAAGGGCCAAGTGCTCTGCACTGCTTCCTTTCAATATGAGAACCAAACTGGCCTATCATCAGAAAGACTGCAAGCCACCCTCCACCACTAGCTAGGTTGCATGGCAAATTGGGAATGGCAGGGTGGGGAGAACTGTTCTGCAGAGGGGTCAATCAGAGCCAATGGAAGAAGGGGTAGGAAGATTGAATGCCTACCTGGTTGGCATCCTTGCTATCTGTGGCTGCCTCTGCCCCGCTGTCTCTCAAGAAGTAATTTTCCACGATATCCTTGAGGTAACACTGATGTTTACATACAGGGCAGTCCACAACTGCAAGGGAAGGGGAGAAGAAGAGAACATGTCACACACAGGAAGCAGCATCAGATTTGTAGCTAATATTTGGGGGCCAACCCCAGTGCAGTTAATCCTTCTCCTCAAGAGGCAGTAGTTACACTGGGAAGGGCTTTTCTCCTGTCAATGACACAACATCATCTACACTGGGAGTTTGGTTGGTATAATTGTCACTCACCACAGAAAATTCACCCGAGTGGCCTAGGTATTCTGACATTTGTACAGTAGATCAAGGCTAAGATACTGAAATGTATGGATCAGAACAAAGGTCCATCTAGCCCAGTATACTGTCTTCAACAGTGGCCAGTGCCAGGGTGCCTCAGAAGCAATGAGCAGAACAGGTAATCGAATGATCCATCCTCTCTTGCCCAGTACCAGCTTCTGGAACACAGAGGCTAGGGACACCATCCTGGCTAATAACCACACGACTCCATTAATTTATCTAAGGTTTTTTTTTTTAACCCTGTTAGTTCTGATCTTCACAATATCCTCTAACAAAGCTCTGCAGGTTGAAAGTATGTTATGTGAAGAAATGCTTCCTTTTGTTTTAAACTGCTGCTTATTTCATTTGGTGAACCCTAATACTTGTGTCTGAATGGCCACTGCAGGAATGAATGAGAGATATGAGGGGTATTTCTGCATCATACACTGAAAAACTTCTACCCTATTATCATGCTAATAGGCTCTCATCCTTCCTTCCCACTAGTTAGGTTCCTCCAGTCTAAAAGTGTCATAATATTAAGGGTTCCTATATTCCAACAGCAGCAATAGGGGCTCTACACATCTTACAGTAGTACAATATGGAGATGGAGCCATTCCCCTCTGCCAAAAACAGTCTCCCAAATGTCACATCAGAGGGCACAGCCTCTGTGCCTGAGCACAACGCAATGGATAAAGTACCAAAAAACTGCAGAATTTGCCCCCGGGGAGCAGAAAGACTGAGGAGTAGATATTAACATGGAAAGGTTGGAGTACTTGTGAGGAACTGAAGAGCAGATATTTTTGGTTCTGCCTGGGGTTTGAGATCATGGTGGAACATCAAAGTATCAAGGATTCAGTTCCAGTATTGAATTTGTAGCAGACAACCAGGCCCATCTTATTAAAGTCTAGCAGTGAACAGAAAGGTGACGACGTTACCAACCTGGGGAAAAGTCTTGCAGCTGTTACATTCTCACTGTTCTAAGCTGTGAGCCCAACCAATTTTGCTCATTTACAGTAAGGATGTGAATGGTTAACCAAGTTACTCGGTAAGCATCACCCTTACCGGCAGCTGGCAGCCCTAAGCATGGAGTGTAGCAGAAACCATTGTGCCCCATCCTCTACTTGAGCTGCCAGCCACCTGCATGGGATCTGGTTTAACTGGTTAACTCATTAACCAGGAATTTACATCCCTAATTTATATTCTCCTGATTTACAGAGAATTAAATTCCACAGACCTTTATCCACCTTTTCTTATCTCTTCAAAAAGAATTCCAGTTATTAGAACAGACATCTATTCAGGGCACACTACACATTTAGCATAGGGATGTTTAAGACTAGTCGACTATCTGTTAAGCACCTGCCTCACTCCCGCCTTGTTGATTCCCCCCCCCCCCCCCTTGCTGCCTGTATGAGATGGAGGCAGCAAATGGGAGGGAGCGGGGTACAGGCAGTCCCAGACTTACGCGGATCCGACTTATGTCGGATCCGCACTTATGAACGGGGCTTTCTCGCCCCGGAGCTCACAGGCAGCGGTCAGCCACCTCGACCTCCAGGGCGAGAAAAGCTGCTCCTGGTGCCCCTGGTCTGCTGGGGACCGTCTCCAGCAGACCAGGGGCGTCGGGAGCAAAGCCGCAGCCCCGGCGGGTTTGCTCGGGGTGCCCCATGTCTGCTGGAGACGGTCCCCAGCAGACCAGGGGCACCGGGAGCAAAGCGGTCCCGCGCCAGAGCAAAGCCTCAGAGGCGAGGCACCCTCCCCTCCCCCCCCCGCTGCCGCTTTGCTCCCTGTGTCCCTGGTCTGTTGGGGGGGGGGGGGGGGGAGGGAGCGCGCAGCTAGTGTGCCCTCCCCAGCAGACCAGGCTTTTGTGGTGGACCCTGGGGCAGAGCAGCTGGGGTGCTGCCGGTTGGTCCCGCAGCGCCGCTCTGGGCACTACTGGTCTGGTCAGTTTCAGCAGCGGCTGAATCAGGACTCCTGGGGCAGAGCAGCTGGGGTGCTGCTGGGTTGGTCCAGTAGCGCCGAGGAGCGGTGCTACTGGAGCAACCCAGCAGCACCCCAGCTGCTCTGCCCCAGACATCCCCAAGTCAGCCGTTGCTGAAACTGACCAGCGCTGACTACAGGAAGCCCAAGGCACAGTTGCTCTGCCCCGGGCTTCCTGGAATCAGCTGCTGATCAGTTTCAGCAGCAGCTGACTTCGGGTTCTTAAGTTGAATCTGTATGTAAGTCAGAACTGGCGGTCAGTTTCAGCAGCGGCTGAATCTGGACGCCAGTTCCGACTTACATACAGATTCAACTCAAGAACAAACCTACAGTCCCTATCTTGTACGTAACCCAGGGACTGCCTGTACTTCAAAGTGGCAGCACTGCACAGCTGTGCAGCGCTACCGCTTTGAACCCCAACGCGGTTGCCCCTTTAAAACACCACCTCTATGCGTTTCCAAGGGGCAGTTGTGGAGCCCAGGCCCTGAGC
This sequence comes from Pelodiscus sinensis, assembly GCF_049634645.1. NCBI lineage: Eukaryota > Metazoa > Chordata > Testudines > Trionychidae > Pelodiscus > Pelodiscus sinensis. Next base: position 2,706,167 of record NW_027465849.1, read on the forward strand.
AGAGTATCATGGAGCCCCGCTGACCCAGGGCTGCATGGCCTTGAAATGCACAAGAGCCCCTGCTGGGGGCTCTTGTACATTTCAAATCAGGCACCCGCTTGCAGCCCAAGAGTCAGTGGGACTTCCCACCGGCCCTGGGCTGTACGGAGTTCAGCATTCCTCCTTTGAAATGCCAATTAATCGCATTTTAACATCCCCAGTTTAGCAAACTTCACCACAACATACATTTAATATATTCTGCATGTACAAAACAGGTTACAGCATAATTACTAGTTCAGTTTCCCCAACATGGTGCATGAATACACTGCATTATAGGCAATTCAGATGTGTAGAAGTACATCCATTTTTCCGAACTACAACAGTTTTCTACAGAAACCATCATCACAGCACCTGTAATGGCTCTGTAATACGTTAAGTGTTGACCTGCTTATTGGGATATTAATGGTATGAAGATATTTAACGTGGTGGGGATTATCAGGAAAAATAAGCAGGAACATGTTAGCCAAACCATACTCCCAGGATGACTTGCATGACTTCCTACAGAACAGCCAATAAAAAGTACGCTCTCTACAGGATTCCAACCTAAGCAGGCGCTTATAAACCCTTTTAGTTAGAAGATTCTACATCTTTCCGACAGGGCTGAAAAGCCATCTCACTGTCTCTTCAACATCTCCACCACACTGCAAGGGCCACCTGCCAGAGAACCCTCTGCCAAGGAGTATTGGAGAGCCATGCTTTTTGCATATTTAAGTGAGGCAGCTGCAAGATTCTAATCTCAGCCATTTCCACTGACTGCATTTCTATAGCAAGCCAAATGGCCCAGACAAGTTTCCATGGGAACAGGCAGACAGCCTAACATTCCTGAGCCTAGATCCACTAGGGGCCACTCAGCAAATAACCCGAACATGCTAGACAGCCAACCAAAGCATACCTCCATGAGCCCTGTGAAGCTCCATCAAGAGCGGAATTTACAGGTGAGCATTAGAACTAGGGATGTAAGCAACACCCACAACACCCCATGGCTTATTAAGTTTGCAGATGATACCAAATTGGGTGGGGTTGCAACTTCTTTGGAGGATAGGGACATAATTCAAAATGACCTTAGCAAATTAGAGAAATGGTCAGAGGTAAACAGGATGAGGTTTAATAAAGAGAAATGCAAAGTGCTCCACTTAGGAAGGAACAATCAGTTCCATACATACAAGATGGGAAGAGACTGTCTAGGAAGGAGCATGGCGGAAAGGGATCTAGGGGTCATAGTGGACCACAAGTTGAATATGAGTCAACAGTGTGATGCTGTTGCAAAAAAAGCAAATATGATTCTAGGTTGTATCAACAGGTGTGTTGTAAGCAAAACTCGTGAAGTCATTCTGCCGCTCTACTCTGCACTAGTTAGGCCTCAGCTGGAGTACTGTGTCCAGTTCTGGGCGCCACATTTCAAGAAAGATGTGGAGAAATTGGAAAGGGTACAGAGAAGAGCGACAAGAATGGATTAAAGGTCTAGAGAACATGACCTATGAAGCCAGGCTTCATGAACTGGGCTTATTTAGTTTGGAAAAAAGAAGATTAAGGGGGGACATGATAGCGGTTTTCAAATATCTAAAAGGGTGTCAAAAGGAGGAAAGAGAAAATTTGTTGTTCTTGGTTTCTGAGGACAGGACAAGAAGTAATGGGCTTAAAGTGCAGCAGGGGAGGTTTAGATTGGACATTAGGAAAAAATTCCTAACTGTCAGGGTGGTCAAATATTGGAATAAATTGCCAAGGGAGGTGGTGGAATCTCCCTCTGGAGATATTTAAGAACAGGTTAGATAGACATCTGTCAGGGATGGTGTAGACGGAGCTTGGTCCTGCCTTGAGGTCCCTTCCAGTCCTATTATTCTATGATTCTATGGCAGTGGAGGGGGGGGAGGGGGAGGAGGGAGAGGAGTTCCCAACTGCTGCACCTCTGCCTTTGGGGCTCTTGCTACATTTCAAAAGGCAGAGGCACAGCTGGGATAGCAAGCACTCCACTTTCCCACCCCTAATCAATGGAAATTCCATTGACTGCCTGATTAGGTGATTAACTGTAATTTAACATCCCTAATTAGAACCTGTTAGCTAGTCAGAAGCAAGCATTAACATGCCTGAAGAGTGTAGGAGGTGTCAGTCTACACGCTTCAGCACACTGTAGGCTTAGCATACATCAAATGTGTCAGCCAACTGGAGTACCTCGTGTCCTACAATGGGAACTCCTCCACTAAGCAACACAACTTTCCCTCTAGGGGAGATAACAGGAAAGCACTGACAAAATTAATGAGTGACCAAAACCATCCAAAATCAGTTGCACATGCATTGCAACTGTTTTCCAGCCTGTGCACTATCCTGCTTGATTCTGTTGCCAGCCTGGTGGGGGTGGCAGAATTAGATATAGAAGGAACAGTATGTTTGCCACTATCCACTTAGTGTCTGGCATGAATACTATACCTTGGGAAATATCCATCCAGAACACTCCATTCCTAATTTACAAGACAAACCCTTATGGCAGGGATACTCAACATGCGGCCCGCGGGCCACATGTGTCCCTCGGCACCTTTGTTTGCAGCTGGCGGTGCAGTTTGGGTTTACTATGCAGTTTAGGTGATGTGTTTTAGTAGTTAAAATTCCTGGACTGTTATGAAGCCAAAACAAAAAAGCTGTCAATATAGTAGTCTTCTGTTGATATGCATTTTAGTAGTTAAATTCCTGGGCTGTCATTGCTCATTAAGTGTATGTTTCACGAGGCATAAGGGAGCAGTCGACAAAGGCTTCCCCTGTCGACTGATCCGTGTCTGACTGCCGTGCTGTGCCGACAATCAGCACGGTGGCCATTTTTATTTTAATGAAGCCAGGAATATTTAAATTCCACCTTCATTGACTATGTTGGGTAGCCTATTTTATATGCCTCTGTCGGCAGAGTCATGTAGTCTAAACATACCCTAAAAGTGCTGTCATATGGGTGGAAATCAGGTAAACATTGCATTTTATTAATATCAGCAGAACTGACTTAAATGGGGGGCCTGGGCATTGTAGTCTTGCCTTAATTTTGTAGTAATGCCCGTCGCTGTGAAAGAAGCTATTGCATATATATTTGCATGTATATGCAACCACGCTTAAGTTGCAGCCCTCGACATGTGCTGTGGATATCAGTGGCCCCCGGGCTTCCAAAGTTGAGTAGCCCTGCCTTATGGGAAAGGATACCAGGATGAAGAGAGCCACCAATTAAAAAGACGCTGAGAGGCAGAATGAGAATATTCATGTTGAAATCAGGTACTTCATAACACATATACAGCAAAGAATATATACTCCAGATACATGGGTTGTCGTTGGCCAAACCTTCTCATTTTATCTAGCTATCACAGTAGAAGGATAATTTTGGCCTACTACATCCAGGGTGTGATGGGCAACTTCCAGACCTGCACAGCTCAGCTGAACAAGTGATGCTGTAACCATCCCATCATGAGCTCTAGGTCTGCTAGCCATGCAGACACTGCTCCAGAGAAACTCAAGTTTGCTGCTGGAAGGGGACCTTGCTTTAAGTTAGATCTCCATAACATAAGAACTAGGGGTCACCAAATGAAATGAACAGGTAGCAGGTTTAAAACAAAATTTTTCTTCACAAAATGCACCATCAACCTGCGGAACTCCTTGCCAGAGGAGGTTGTGAAGATAAGTACTTTACCAGGGTTCAAGAAAGAACTAGATGTATTCATGGAGGTTACATCCATCAATAGCTATTAGCCAGGATGGGTAGGAATGGTGTCCCTAGCCTGTCAGAGGGTGAGAATGGGTGACACACTAGGGATGTTAAATTTTGATTGACTAATTGAATAGTCAATGCAATTTACATCAACTTTTCCAGCCATGGCCAACCCACCCCCGCGCCCCCAAAAACAGCCCTCTCCTACTCCTACTCCTCACTTCCTGTGCTGACCTGGGCAGAGGTACCATCCTGCAAAGCCTTTTAAGAAGGAGAATTAAAAATGGCATCTGCCAGCGGGAGCCTGATGTGGCCAAAAAGCCTCTAAACCAGTGTTTCCCAATTGGTGCTCCGCGGAACCCTGGGGTTCCGTGAGGAGCCAGCACTCCCCTGCCCCCTCTGAAAGAGAGAAAGCCAGCTAGCCAACTTCTTAAAGAAACAGCACACTTGTTTCCCGTTTCTCCCTGGTGACACAGATGTGTAGTAAGGCGGGGGCAGAGGGGAACAGTTGCTCCCGGCTGGCATACTAGGGGGTGCTGGACACGGGTGACCCCATGTGACCCACAGTGGGGAGAGAAGCACTTCTTCCCAAAGGAGCTAACATGCGCTGCCTGAACAGCTGGGGCTGTGGCACCCAGCAACTTAGTTCTGTGGCCTTTCTGCGTGGTGAGGGAGAGGGGGTGTCAGGAGACCCAGGGCTGCGCAGCTCTAACTGTGCAGGCAGCGCGATCTGCCCTGGGACTCCCCGCACCCGCCTCTTCCTCCCCCCCCCCCCAGGTCAGGATGGCATCACGGAAATGCGCGCCAGCTGTTTGGGGAGGGAAAGTGCAGTCACACACTTCCCGGAACCCAGAGGTGTTGCAGGATTGCCAGTTACTGGTCCCAGCTGCCCTCCCCTGCCCCTGTCCAGCTCCCCCTCCCCCCATAAGTACCCTGTCCCCTGCCCCCACACCAGCACTGTCTCCAGCACCCAGCAGCACTGTGTCCCTGGCCTCTGCACCCTGCCACCTACCCCAGGACCCTGGTCCCAGCCCCCTGCCACCCACCCCAGTGCCCAGCAGGACCATGTCCCTGACCCCAGCACCCAGACATCTGTGCTAGCATCCTACCACCCACCCTAGCACTGAGCAGCACCCTCTCCCAGCCCCAGCACCCCCTAGCACCCTCTCCCCTGCCCCCACCAGCACAGTTGGAACCACATTTGTGAGGCTTGGGGGTTTTGGAGCAGGTTTTTTTGCATCTCATTTGTGTGGCCCCAACTGACTTTTCTGTGGGTCAGTGACCCTTGACTCAAAACAGGTTCCCTGCCCCTCAAATAAAGACAATGCTAAAACCTTGAGTTTGACAGTATTTTATTTTAAAATGAAGCCTGGCCAACAAGCCCCCAATTGGGGCCAAACTCCCATCTCACTGCAGCAACATAACACTTCTACACCACCTGACCCCAAATCTGAGCCTATCATACACTGGAACCCCATCCTGAGCCTCTTACATCCCCAAACTCCTGAATCCCCACATCCTCAGTCTTCTGCCACAACACTACATCATCCACACATCACAAATCTGTGTCCTGAGCCCATCATACTCACAACCTCTTTGCCCTGAGCCCCTCACATATCCAACCAAACTCCTGCACCCTCACATCCACAAGCCTGTGGCTTGCTCAGAACCCCAACCTTCCACCTGAGTCCAACACTCCTCAGCCTGGAGCCCCATCCCTGAGCCAGCATCCTCCTCTCCTGCATCCAAATTCCCTCCCAGAGCTTGCACTTCTCACCCATTCCCACACCCAAATCCCTCATTCTCAACCCAGCGGGAGCATATAAAGGCTGGAGATAGCAAGTAATGGAGAGGAGGGGAACAGAAAGGAGGGGGACCTCGGGGAAGGAATGTGATTTTCATACACTGGTGGGTCCCCTCGCCCCTTTTTGCTTGACAAACTTAGGGGTTCCTTGAAATTCTGAAAAGCTGAAAAGGGTTCCCTAGCCAAATAAAATTGGGAAACTCTGCTCTAAACACATTTTCTTAATTAAAGGAGTAGCCTTTTTTCTTCTTCTTCTTCTTTTGCTCGACAACTTTGGCCCGGCTCTTCGCGCTGGATCCACTGATACCTTGGCTCTTTGTCCAGAATGGGTTGGCCACCCTGGACTATTTTATTAGTTGATAGGATGCTTCCACCTTTGAAGTAAAGCAACAGCCCTAGAGCTGCACTACACTTCAAAGGCAAAAGCACTGATGGGAGCATGGGGCCACTGAGGCAGCTGCCAGCTGGCCCTGTGCTCCACATGGCATTTCAAAGCAGCAGCACCGCGGGGAGCCTGGAGTCAGCTGGGGGCAGCGCTGCTGCTTTGAAATGACATGGGGACCCCAGTGTTAGGCTCCACACAGCATTTCAAAGAGGCAGCACTGCACAGAGCCCAGGGTCAGCGGGAGTCCCCTGCTGATCCTGGGCTCCAAGCAGTGCTGCTGCTTTGAAGCAACCCCTCATTCCCCCCCCCCCCAACCCTCTTTCTGATAGAGGCAAGAGGGGGAAGTGACTAGTCATTCACATCCTTAAGATACTCAAGGAAGTACTTGATTCCCTCTTCTGTTCACTCCCTCTAGGGCATCTGGCATTAGCCACTGCCAGAAGACAGGATACTGGACTAGGTGGATCTTTGGTCTGACCCCGTATGGCCGTTAGAGTAAAAATGTGTGAAAGAGTTAAAAGCTAAATCATCTTCCCCCACACCACAGACCTGAAGTTCCCGTTTCAAAGCCTTCTGAATTAAGTATTAAAGTAGAGCTGAAAGTCTATACATAAGACTGACACGTTTGTCAGCATTCCATTTCCAAGTCTAGGACCTGCCAGTGGTAACATTCCCAACTCTCAAACACAGCATTCAACTTTTTAGATCATTTGACTTTTCCATGATTTTAGTTTTCCTTTTTCATGTATGTCAGAACCAATGAAAGTTTTATTTCCTGCTCACATGAGCAGCTGCCCCATCGTTGAGTATTCTCAGAACAAAGCTAACTCATTAGCTTGCTAAAGATCACAATAAGTGGAATTAAACAATTTAAAAACATTCCTCAAACATGTACAATCCTACAGGAAGGCATTTAGGCACTAACCAAGTTTAATGCATTGTTGTAACCATGTGGATCCTATGAGGTAGGGCGGAGAACTTTTATTGGACTAACTTTTGTTGGTGAGAAGTTTTGGAGCTTACTGAAAAGCTCTGTGTAAGGTTGCCTCTCACCAACAGAAGCTGGTCCAATAAAAAGTTTAGAGACCCAAGGTGAGTGAAAACCACAGAGTCAGCTGCCAGTACCACAACTGCAAGGCTACTGACAACTAGGGATGTTAAATTTAGATTAATTGAATAGTCAATGGGATTTCCATCGACTATTCGATTTGTCTATAAGCACCTTTGAACTGTAGCAAAAGCCCTGCAGAAGTGGTGTGAGCAAAGACTGCTTCAGTCCCCACTCATGCCATTTCCCACTGTGCCTCTACCTCCCCACAGCACTATGCCAAGTTCACTTTGTTACAGCATTAAATAGGTGTGAACTCTCAAGTATTTGCACGAAACTAGTTTTCCATTAGGAAAAAAAGACCGCCATGAAGGCAGGAAGCCCCAGTATCATTGGTGCCATAGAAATGAGTGCGGTTTCCTCTGCAAGGGGAAGGATTTTAACTGTTTTAAGGAGCATTTCCTGCATCAGGTCCAAAGGAAGATGTCAAGATCCAGACAAAAAGGGCCCCAACCATTTGCTTGTTTAAGGGTACTACTTCCAGAGTACAATAGGGCTGACAAGTAGGTGATCAAGATAACTAGAAGCATGCCTCAACTCTAACTCCTAAGGTAGGCCCCTAGATCTGGCTGAGATAGCCTAGGGTGGGCTCGGTATAGCCAGCACCTCAGTAAGGGTCACCTCCTTGCCCTTGGGTCCATGGGATAGGATAGGAAATAAGAGTGGGGAGAAGAAGCACTGTGAATCAAAGATTGGGAGACAGGGTGCACTGTCAGGGGCTCACTGGAAGTCCCCCACTCAGAGTATCTTCTACCATTAGGATCCAAACCAGCAGCTACTTTGCCAGCTTTCTCTAGTCTGCTGACTTACCTCCACTGCCAACTCCCCTACAGTGCTCCACTTTCACCTCCTCTCCATGTTGGCACCAATTTGCCAACAGCCTACACCTGTTCACCTGCATCTGTGGCCATGTCTTCACTGCCATAGAAGTGTGATTACAGCAGTATAATTAATTTCCATTAGCTCTCTCACTATTATCCTACTGGAGTCAACTATTTGGGGCAGGGACCTTGTTCTGGATCTGTACAACACCCAGCATGCCTTGGACTCCTATGTGCTACTAATAAAACTGCAAGATACAGACAGGGGCATTAGGCACTGCAGAGATGCCTCTCCTAAAATAGACTAACTCGGCTACCCCTCCGAAGCCTAACAGGAAAAACAGCACGACTGCCTGCCACACAGCTTCTCAGTGCAAAGGGAATGTGCTTACAGGCAGACAAAGTCAGGACAGTATGGGAGCACATGGCCTGCAGCACCCAGCCAACCACCATGTAAGACATGCTCAGCACTTTAGGGAGGAGTTACTCTGGACTTCCCAGCCATTGAAAGTACAAGGCCATGACAGACACTGCTCACATCTCCATCCCAGGAAGCAGTGGTAGCCAGCCCAGCTTCCCCTTCCTTCCACATGCACACACTACAGACTTGCAAGGAACAAGCACAGCAACCAAATAAAGTAGTATTTACAATAGCCTAGATAGTCTCCCCAAAAATATTTTTGGAAGGGAGGAGCCAGACAGGCTACCTTACTGGGAAAGTGGGATTGGGAATTCAACACTCCTTAAATTACCTACTTTGGAATTACTGTAGACAGGGAGAGTTTACCACAGGGAGGATATGTGGAATGGCCAGTTTCCAGCTGAATGGAAAGCTTCCTGCCTGCAGAATGGTGCTCAGCCTCAACAGCTGAGTTACATGAATGAAGCAGGCCAGCTGCCCACGCTAACTGATGGCCAGCCTGGTGAGCTAACACATTTGAATGCCCGCTGGACTTGCAAGTCTCCTAGAGGAATGGAGAAGCTAGGTAGGACTACAGTAATTCCTCATTTAACACTATAGATGCGTTTCTGAAAATGTTCGTGCTAAGCGAAAACATGCTATGCGGGGTCAATTTTCCCATTAAAAATAATGGAAAAAGATGGTGGTGGTTGCATTTCAGGTGGTGGTGGCAAAGTCAATTTTCTGTTGGTGCTGGGTCGTCAACATCAACATTAGATATCTAGCAACACAAGTTACTGCAGTTTGTATAAACACAAATATAAACACATGAGTGAGTGGAGGAGCACTGTGACCACGTGTATTCATCCGCTCATACATATTACCACTGTTTTCACCAATTTATAACACCGCGTGAAGTAGTCCCCCACTTGATTATTTTTGTGTTATTTCGGGGACGGTCGTGTTATTCGAAAGTTCCCTAAACAAAAAATCGTGCGATTGCAAAAACACATTAAGCAGGAATGTGTTAAACAAGTAATTACTGTACTAGAGAATGATGCCTTCACATTTATGGCTCTACCAGAATTCTAGATTGAGACAGAAGAATGGATGTTTTCCATGGACAAGGGGGATGGGGGAGAAAGTTTTATGCTAGCACTTAAATAGCAATTACCCTCTGAGCTTTCTCCTCCCCACCCCTGCTTTTCCCTCCCTACACTATCAGTACCCCTGGGGACAGCTGCCAAAAATATACAAATCACAGGATACATTCAGCTACATGTGTCCAGATGACTGGACTTCTCTCCAAAAGACCTGTCCCTCCTAAAGTTCCCTCAGAAGAGGATGCTGTTCAATAGCATAGCAGCCTGGCATTAGGCTTAGCTATTTCAGCTCCCTGCATAGTGTCTGAATGCCAGATTCTGCCTGTATCAGAGTCCCTCCCTCGCACTGAAGGCCAAGAGGTCTTAAGTCAAAGCAGCAAATGGGAAAAAAGTGGCTTGAAATGTACTTGTGCCCCCCCCTTTCCCCCGGCATTAAGCCAGGGGTCTCAAACCCCTAGCCCACAGGTCATCTACAGCCCAAGCACTTCCCGAATCAGTCATGAAAAATATTTTGAGGAAGCTATTTAATGAGACCCACAGCTGCCAGCCCAAAGGCAGCACGCCCTGGACCCCCATATACTAGGGATGTGAGATAGTGTGTAACTGAATCATGTAACCACACAAAATATTGGTAACAACTATTCGACAGTCCATAGGGGTGGGAGCCAGTGTGCTCCCAGCCCCACTCCCAGGTAGCCCCCGCCACCTTGCACTGCTGTCTCTGATGGGATGGGAGCCAGTGGTGTGGCAGCAGCCCCTGTCCGCAGGGGACCTGAGCTCCCCATGGAGAGGCTGCTCCGTGGCAGCTGCCCCTGTCCAAGGTGAGCCCACGGCCCACCACCACCAGAGGCTGCTTCGTGGCAGCCTTCCCCCCTCCCACCACTGATTCTGTAAGAGGCAGCAATGGGGGGCAAGCAGGTCCATGGAGCCAGCATGCGTAGAGAGCCAGCCAGATAAGCAAGTTGACTAGTCCTTCACATCCCTAAATTCTAAAAGGTGGCTTCATCTTTCTAAGGGGGCAGCCCCAATTATCAATGCTTGGGATCAAATCATGAAAGTGGGCATAACTGATATCTAGTCAGTTTCACAAAGTTAGTTAATAGTTTCACATCTTATTGCCAGCTCTGCAATATGCACACCCCTCCCAGAGGCCATTGGGACATGCTAGCATCCACGTGGAGTTACCAGTCTGAAGTTGCTCTAACCCTATTGTGGCCCCCAGCTGGTTTTAAACTGTCTAGGGGTAGCAGGCAGGGGGTGGGAGGGCTGTGGGGGAGGAATTCACAGAAAGTCCGCCTCCTCCAGTCCTGCTAAAGGGTGCCCACTGGCCTGCTAGGAGGATTTTAGGACTGGCCCTAAAGTAAGAGTTTGAGACCCTTGCCTTAAGTCCTGTGTACAATCAGCGTGGCATCAGTTTGACAGTGATTGTATTAAACAATTTACTCACACCAGCACAAAGCATGGTATAGACACTTAATCCAATTTCAACCAGGATTGTACTGAGTTAGTTCAAGTAGATCCTGAAGCTAAGTCAATATAAAGTATTTCAAATCAGATTAGGAGTGCCTACAGTGTTTTGCACCAGTTAACCAGTTAACTGTGAATTAAGAGAAGGCCTTTAGGCCAACCTTATATTTACTCCAAGAATACAAATGCCAAAACTGAACACAAGGGAACAATCACAAAAGCCAGCCCAAACCTGCTGAAGGAACTGGGTGCGCAGGTGCTAGTCTATGCATTCAGCAGATCTTTAGTACACAGAGCACCCTAAAACCTCCTGCTTCTCAGCAAGAATTCAATACATCCAAATTCTTCCAGTTTCAACACCACAAAACCATTTCCATCCCTATAATTCAGCAGATGAGCACCCACTCCAACCTGAAAGGACAGACATTAAACTAGGCTGAAAAACCCATGGAGCATTTAGCTTCCAAAACAGAGTATGGCTCAAAGCACTGGAACAAGCCCCTATCCTGCAAAAGTGCAGCACCAGTGCAATTCAGGGTGGATAAAAATCGATTTAAAAAATAAAATCAATTTTTATTTCATTTGGATTATTTTAAGATCAATAAAATTCTAAATTTCTCATTTAAAAATAGTTATAATTAAATTTAAACACAAACATGCTATACATACACTTAATCTCAAAAATGAATTAATGGCTTGGGTCTGTCTAACCTATTAGCTCATGCCTCTTGAAAGTTTTACGGTTCCAATTTCTATTTCTCAGCAGACTAAAAATAACATGTGCAAAGAGACACCGGTTGGATAAGTTTGTTCTTGTTTCGTGCTTATGTGGTGGTGGACCTCAGCCAAGCACGGCAGGAGTTAGTTGATACATTGTCTTAAGACAGAAGACAATAGATTCCCTATTTTACTTCAGCATAACTAAGATTTGCCAAGAGAACCAGTTCTATACTTATTTTCTCAAGAAACAGAAGTGAGTTCAGAGAGACTTATTCCAAAATTAAGGGCACGCTAAGCATTCAGACTTAGCTTTGGTAACTTGATTTAAATCAATTGGGGGAATTTAAATCACTTGGGTTTAAATAAATCTACCCTGGTACACTTAGTGACTCAAGTCATGGTAAATTGCATGGGTGCAAGCCTTTTACATTGATGCACTATGCCTACATAAAGGCTTTTCATTAGTGCAGCTACAATAGTACAAAAATAAACCTAGTGCAAATAAGTAGCAGCAGAAACCCATCAACCATACCAATCCCTCTCACTGCACAGACCACTAGAATAGCCACGCATGCACAAGTCTTCCATTTGGTTGCCTAAAATTGAAAAGGAATACCTTACTTGCAAACTGATTTATACAGATTAATCCACAACTACAGATATTAGTGCCTCTCAGTCACAAGGTCACTGGACTTAACTGGCAACTCACCTTACTCTCATCCAGCAGCTAAAGCAGCCACCAGCTAGCTGTCGACTTCATCAGCTAACCTCAGGGAGACTAAGGATAACTAGGGATGTTCCTGAGTAGTTGACTGGAATATGGACTACTCGCTTGGGGAAACAGGAGCTGGTGCTAGAGGGAGCCAGCTTAAAAGTGGGTTCCCTCCACAGTGCTGCCCTGCCCCTCCTCCCCCCCCACTGCTTCTATCAAAGGCAGAAAGGGGAATAGGAGACTGCTGCAAAGCTTAGCCTTGTGGGCAGAGCCTTGAGAGGTGCTGACTGGATCACGGTGGCCACATTTGGGTCCGGCACTGTGGCCGGGCACCCTGCCTCAGTCTCTCATGGAGTGACGGACTCCAACATAGGGACATCAGCCCTGCTGGGAATCCAGGACAGAGCTCCTGGGCACATGTCCTTTTTTTGCATTTCCAGCCTGATTTGCCCACCGCAGGTTGAAGTGCTCTGGCTTAGAAACTTTTCTTTTTATAGTAAAATCACTCCAAGAAATGCACAACCTGAAGCTTCAAGCTAAAGACCTAACACACTGGTATACGATTTTTTTTAAATAAGAAACATTAAAAATGGCAACACTGTTAAAATTATGAAGCCAGAACAAAAAAGTTGTGAATATAATGGTCTTCTGTTGATATGTATTTTAGTAGTTAAATTCCTGGACTGTCTTTTGAGCAGTAATCAGGTAAATACTGCATTTTATTCATATCAGCAGAACTGACTTAAGTGTTGTGTAGTCTTGCCTTAATCTTTGTATTCATGCCCTTCATGCAACCACATTTTAAGTTGTGGTCCTCAGCATGTGCTGTAACATTGTGCCCCCCCCAGGGATTCCAAAGTTGAGTAGCTCTGCCCTAAGTAATCCAAGCAGAAACAGTGTCCATGCTACATCAATGGAGAAGGAGAAGACTTAGGATGTGCTGCAGTTCTTTGAAGCATATATTTCACTGATTTAACCAATGTATGTTCATAAAATAGTAATACCTGATGATTTTGCTGTGATTACACAAATATTTCCAATCATGTTACTTAATACATACTACTACGGTAAATGAAACAATTCACCCTTCTGTGGCTTCTTGTATAATGCTGATTGCTAATTTAGCGCCTGAACCACTGAAATCTGATTATCAACCTAGCATAATTTAACCATCTCAAATAGATGCAAAGGTAGTAAACACCCCTTTGACGGTCAATTCTATACTACAGACTTATATTACGTTGCTTAGTGGTGTGAAAATCTACATCTGAGTGACTGTTATACCCAGGGCTTGACAAACCACTGTTTCTACTCGCCCATGGCGAGTTAAATTTCCAGCTGGTCGCGCCATGCGTCCCCTTCGCCGGCGCTGCACGCATGCTTAGTGTCAGTCTGGCACATGCACGGTGTGGGGTTGGCGAGTAGCTCTCACCGCAGTTTGTCGAGCCCTGGTTATACCAACCTCAACCCCCTGTATAGACAGTAACATGTCAATAGGAGCTCCTCCCATTAACATATCCACCTCTTGGAGAGGTGAATTAGCTACACCAGTGGTCACCTACCAGTAGATCAGGATCTACTGGTAGATCTTGGAGCCTTTAACAGGTGATCTTGACAGGTTTGGCCAGAAGACTATCAAGTGCAGGCACTTCACCTGCCCCTCTCAGCATTGCTGTGCTGCTCCTGCTCTCTGCCTTGGAGCTGCCACCCCCCCAAGCCCTGGGAGCCTCTTGCTTGCTGTGCAGGACACAGGTTTTAATTTTTCTAATGCAATAAAAAAAATCTACCATATGACATTGATGAGATATTCCAAGTTTAGAAAAACAAGCACAAATCAGTTTGAGACAAAAGTCAAAACAGTTCAGCTAGGTGTCAACAAAATTAAATGCATATCACCTGCATATTCTTTGTCAGAAAAAAGGATGAGCCAAAAAACAAAATCTATATTTTGGCAAAGCAGCAGATCATCCCCACAGATTTACTGTCCCCTAAACCTCAGTAGGAAATAATTTTCACAGAAAAAGAATAAGTAAACAGATACCCTAAACAATCTCTCCCTCCATCTCAACTCACAGCATTGAAGGACAAAAAACACCACTGAACTAAGGAAGGATTCTAGAAGAAAGGAAATCTGCTAGTAAGTCTGCTAAAACATGTGGTAAAAGACTTCTTTAATCTGCAAAAGAAAACCAGCCAAAAAGACACAAAAGAGGATAAACTATAAGTATTCCACTGAGTAGCATCCAGATAAAACAGAGTATTGGCATGTGCACATGTACTGACCCAGAAAAAAAATCATTTGGGTGCCACACACAAATGAGAAGCAATATTAATAATAACCCACATTGACATGGCCCCCAATTGAGGAGAAAGACACTTCACATTCTCCTCACACCCCAGAGTACAGTGGGACCCATGCTAGTAGACTGTGTACTCCAGCTCCACAGAAGGGGAAGTGGGGGGGAGTAGAGCACCAGCGTGGGCTCCCCAATGCTGGGGACAGCCCAGAGCCTTATGGGCCAAATCCATGCAAGTCAGGAGCTGCATCTGGCTCTGGGGCCTGAAGTTCCCCACCTCTGCTGTAGAAGAATCTGATCTGCAGAAGTACAGCCCCCAAATACTTTAGAAATGCCACTTCAAGGCTACATTTTCAAAAGCAACTAGCTGATTGATGCTTGAGAGACTCCTTTGGATGCTTAAAAAGGTCTTACTCAACCACCTGCCCTTTCCTCTGGAAACCAGACAATGAGATTTCAAAACATCCAAAGCAGTATTTGGCTTCTGAAAACCTAGGCCTTAGGCACTACAGCTGTGTAAGCTAATCTATGATCAAAAAATGGGGTATCTAAGACCAAGGCTTCATTTACACACAAGAGTGGTGCTACATTAGCTAGTTCATGGACATGGGACTTGAATCTATTTACATACAATGTTATGCCAGGCTGGTTACTGGGACACTTTCTGAATTACTACATTAGTTTAACTCAACAGGAGTCTTCCTGGAAAAAAACAAGCAGGAAAGAAATGCTCAATCCACCTCTCAGCCATAGAGAGGAAGCCATGTTAGTCTGATCTTGCTAAAACAAAAGGAAAAACTATGTAGCACTTGAAAGACTAACAAGATGGTTTAATAGGTGATGAGCTTTCGTGGGACAGACCCACTTCCTCAGATCATATTCTGGAAGAGAACTGGTATGACCATCTATACCAAAGGAATACAATGAAAAAAGTGAACACATTATTGTTCACAAATGTTTAAGAGTTCTTACAAGAACAATGCCAGAGCAATCAGCTTTGATGATTCTGCCTCCAGCTAGCCTGCAAAACTGGTTTTAGAAAGGTCCACCACTTTAGTGACTCCTGGTATACTACATTAAAACACAAGAAACTGGTAACCAGAAAGAAGTATGACATACAAAGTGTTTGCTCATATTTTGGGACAGACCGAACACCTAGATCAGTGGTCTCCAGCCTTTTAAGGTATGAGATCACTTTTTGAATTTAAGTGCAATCCAGGATCTACCTCAAACCCAAACACCCTTGCCCCACCTCCTTTGTGACCCTTCTCCAAGGCCCCGCCTCTGCTCACTGCATCCCTTCTTCCTCCCCCATCCTTCCCCCTTTCATCAGGGAGGGGCAGAGGGTTGGGGTGCAGGAGGGGGTTCAGGCTCTGTAAGGGAGTTTGAGTTCAGGGGGCACAGGGTTAGAGAAGGTGCTTGGGGCGCAGGAGAGGTACATGACTAGGACAGGGATTCAGGATACAGGCTCCAGCTGAATACTGCTTACCACAGGTGGCTCCTCTGTGGTGGTTCAGTGGGGCTATGGAAGGCTTGCCCCTGCACCACTCTCAAAAGCAGCCTACAAACTCCCTCTGTTTGTGGAGATAGAATGCAGGATGGGAGAAGGAAACCGCTCCAAGGCAAAGGGCAGGAGATGTGCAGCAGCGGGGAGAGGGGGCAGTTGAAGTGTTGCACTTGACAGCCTGTTGGCCAAACCAGTCAAGATCACCTGTCAGAGGCTCCAAGATCTACTGGTAGATCCCGATCTACTGGGTGGTGACCACTGACCTAGATGATAGACAAGGTAGGTGAAGTACTCTTACTGGACCAGCTTCTGTTGAGACAAACTTCTGAGTTTACACAGAATACAAACTCAAACACTTTTGTCACTAAGAGAAGCTAATCAAATTAAAAGGTATTCTCACCTACCTTTTCTCCAATATACAGCAACCAATGTAATTAGAACAATGCTGTGTGAACACAAACAAACTAGACTAGCTGACAACAATAAAATAACAGAATCCTAATAAGGGTAATAGTGATAGAAATGTAGCCGTGTTAGTCTGGGGTAGCTGAAGCAAAATGCAGGACAATGTAGCACTTTAAAGACTAACAAGATGGTTTATTAGATTATGAGCTTTCGTGGGCCAGACCCACTTCCTCAGATCAAATAGTGGAAGAAAGTAGTCACAACCATATATACCAAAGGATACAATTAAAAAAAATGAACAAATATGAAAAGGACAAATCACATTGCAGAACAGGAGGGGGATGGGGGGGGGGGAGGGGGGAGGAAGGAAGGTAAGTGTCTGTGAATTGATATTAGAGGTAGGGAGAGTGGGATGTTTGTGAGTTAATGGTATTAGAGGTGATAATTGGGGAAACTATCTTGGTAATGGGTGAGATAGGACTCAACAAACATTTGAACTTTTTGGAAAGTGTCGAATTTTAACATGAATGACAGTTCAGGGGATTCCCTTTCAAGTGCAGATGTAAAAGGTCTTTGTAGCAGAATGCAGGTGGTTAAGTCATTGAGAGAGTGTCCTTTCTGGTTAAAATGGCAAGAAACTGTTTTCTCTTTGTGATCTTGTCTGATATCTGTTTTGTGGGCATTAATCCTTTGGCGAAGTGTCTGAGATGTTTGTCCAATGTACATAGTAGACGGACACTTTCGGCACATGATAGGCTAGATTATATTTCTGGATGCGCAGGAATATGTGTTCTTGATCTTATAACTCACTTGGTTAGGTCCAATAATGGTATCAGCAGAATGAATATGTGGACAAAGCTGGCAACGGGGTTTGTTGCAAGGGAAGGTACTTGTCATTCATGTTAAAATTCGACACTTTCCAAAAAGGATTCAACAAACATTTGAACTATCTCACCCATTACCAAGATAGTTTCCCCAATTATCACCTCTAATACCATTAACTCACAAACATCCCACTCTCCCTACCTCTAATATCATCAATTCACAGACACTTACCTTCCTTCCTCCCCCCTCTCCCCCCCCCCCCCCGCATCCCCCTCCTGTTCTGCAATGTGATTTGTCCTTTTCATATTTGTTCATTTTTTTAATTGTATCCTTTGGTATATATGGTTGTGACTACTTTCTTCCACGATTTGATCTGAGGAAGTGGGTCTGGCCCACGAAAGCTCATCATCTAATAAACCATCTTGTTAGTCTTTAAAGTGCTACATTGTCCTGCATTTTGCTTCAATAAGGGTAAGAATGACACACAGGTAATTGAAGACTGGGTCCCAATCCTAGAGTAGAGAACTGCAAAATTCCATCCGGAAGTAAGTAACCTGAAGTGGGTATGGTAGTAGGGAAAGACTGTCAACCCCAGATTAAGTATGAGCTGGACAGTGGAAAACAGATTCACTGATAACTGGTGTGAAAAGAAAGAGAAATAGGTCTAGTGCTGTGACACAAAGGCCATGTCTACACTGGAAAGACTAGGCGACAAAAGTACTGTTGACATGCAACGGTCGCCAAAACAAACTTTTTCCTGCCACCCTTTGTCAACATATCATGGCCACATTGTTAGCTTCCCCCATCAACAAAGATCAAAGCAATGTGGATATGCATCCCACAGTGCTTGGAGTCACCTTCTGTCATTAAGCCCGGTGGGACTTTTGGCATGTTTTTCACATTCCCACTAGCCACCTGTTTGCTTCGGAGGCATTCCGGGGCTTACTGTTTCCTTTTGTGCACTTGAGCAGTCTTTGCTTGTGAACTCCATCTGCTGACACAAATCATGGATCCCAGACTTCTCTCCCATGTTGTGTTACGTGTCCTTAGGACATTGCAGCACAGCTACTTTTGCACTTAATAGTAGAGGACGAAGACTCTGATGCAAAAAACATGAGTGACAAGGACAGCAACGAAGCAGCACTGCATTGTGCTATCATAGAGCAGATGTGCACAGGAGCATGTCTTTTGTCACCAAGAGAAGCTGGGGGGGGTGTCAGTGTCTGTAGATGAGGGGCAGCACATGGAGCCATTGCTGTACATGCCAGCTGCTTTCAGAAGTGGCACAGGGCCAAGGCAGAAGTAACCAGCACTGAGCGATAGGACAGCTCTGTCATGTGGATGTGGATTGCAGATCAGTGGCCACAAAACTTTCACATACATATAGGAATGTTCCTGGAACCATGTGCTGAACTGGCCCCTGAACTGCAGCGCAAGACCACAAGAACAAGAGATGATCGCTTGGTACGGAAGCATGTTGCAATTGCTTTGTGGAATATGTCAACTATCAGTTGCTACCATTCAGTCGCAGATCAATTTGGAAGTCTGTCGGGGCAGCACTTCTGCAAGTGTGCAGGGCAATAAATCGCATTTTGCTCCATAGGACTGACTCTGGGAAGCGTGGATGATTGTAGCTGGCTTTTCTGAAGTGGACTTTCTAAACTCCGGCAGGGCAATCAATGTGTCTCATTCCCATCATACCCCACCCCACCTTGCCTCAGAGTACAATAATCCAAACAGGTACTTCTCAGCTTGACAAAGCCCTGGCTGGGTTGATTTAATTGGGACTGGTCCTACCTTGGGCAGGGGCTGACCTTGATGACCTCCTGAGGTCTCTTCCAGCTCTAGAAGTATGCATCTGACGAAGTGGGTCTTTGCCCACGAAAGCTTATGCTCCAACACTTCGGTTAGTCTATAAGGTGCCACAGCACTCTGGACTCTTCGCCACTTTTCCAGCTCTAGGATTCTCTGTGGCACTTCAAGTGCTTGTGGATCACCATGGGCATTTCACAGACAAATGCAGAATGGTCTGGAAAGTTGCACAACGCACACACCTTTTCTTTCCAGACCAGAAAACAGGAAGTGAGAGATGTAGAAATGCCCAGGATGATCCAAGGTGATACGGTATGCCTTATAGCCCTGGCTCATGAAGCCTTACACAGGGCAGCTGGACAGCAGTAAGGTGCGGTTCAACAGGCTAAACAGATGTCACATGAGCTGTCTGTCAGACTGAAAAGGAGATGGAGGTATTTATGGCAGGATGGACCTTTTGGAGGATCATAGCCCCAAGGTAGTAGCCTTTGCTGTTGCTTACATAATTTGTGTGAAAGTAAGGGTGAAGTGTCTGCCTATGCATGGAACAATGAGACAGTACCTGGACAGAGTTTGAACTGTCAGATACACATGCTATTAGAGGAGCCCATACAGTAGCCTTCAATAACAAGGTGGCTGTGAGGAACCACTGACAATGAGCCCTGACATTTAAGAACATAAGAATGGCCATAGTAGGCCAGACCAAAGGTCCATCTAGCCCCATATCCTGTCTGCCGACAGTGGCCCCAGAGCTGGTGGACCGAAGACAGTGATCAAGCAATTTGTCTCCTGCCATTCATCTCCAGCCTTTGACAGAGGCCAGGGACACCATTCCTTACTCCCTAGTTAACAGCCTTTTATGGACCTAACCTCCAGGAATTTATCTAGCTCTTCTTTAAACTCTGTTATAGTCCTAGCATTCACAGTCTTCTGGCAAGGAGTCCCACAGGTTGACTATGTGCTATGTGAATAACTTTCTTTTTAGTTTTAAACCTGCTACCCATTAATTTCATTTGGTGTCCTTTAGTTCTTATATTATGGGAACAGGTAAATAACTTCTCTTTATTCACACCTCTCCACACCAGTCATGATTTTCTATACCTCTGTCATATCCCCCCTCAATCTCCTCTTTTCTAAACTGAAAAGTCCCAGTCTCTCTAGCCACCCCTAATTATTTTAGCTGTCCTTTTCTGAACCTTTTCTAATGCCAAAATATCTTTGAGGCAAGACAACCACATCTGTACCCAGTATTCAAGATATGGGCGTACCGTAGTTTCAGAGGGGCAGTAAGATATTCCTTGTCTTATTTTCTCTCTCTTTTTTAATAATTCCTAACATCCTATTTGCTTTTTTGACTGCCGCTGCACTCTGCATGGATGTTTTCAGAGAACTATCCACGATAACGCCAAAATCTTTCCGGATTAGTTGTAGCTAAATTAGCCCCCATCATATTGTATGTACAGATGGGGTTATTTTTTTCCAGTGTGCATTACTTTATACTTATCCACATTAAAATTTCATTTTCCATTTTGTTGCCCAATGACTGAGTTTGGTGAGATCTTTTTAAAGTTCTCCACAGTCTGCTTTGGTCTTGATCTTGAACAGTTTAGTATAATCTGCAAACTTTGCCACCTCACTGCTTACCCCTTTCTCTAGAATAGATCATTCATGAGTAAGTTGAATAGGACTGGTCCTAGGACCAACCCTTGAGGAACACCACTAGTTACACCTCTCCATTCTGAAAATTTACCATTTATTCCTACCCTTTTGTTTCCTGTCTTTTAACCAGTTCTCAATCCATGAAAGGATCGTCCCTCTAATCCCATGACAACCTAATTTACCCAAGAGCCTCTGGTGAAAGACCTTGGTCAGAGGGTTTCTGGAAATCTAGAGTATACTGTATCTTCTGGATCCCCTTGTCTGCACATTTGTTAACCCCTTCAAAGAACTCTTAATAGATTAGTAAGACATCATTTCCCTTTACAGAAACCATGTTGACTTTTGCCTAACAAATTACATTCTTCTATATGTCTGAATTTTATTCTTTACTTTTTTCAACTAATTTGCCCGGTACTGACATTAGACTTACCGGTCTGTAGTTGCCAGGGTCACCTCTAGAGCCCTTTTTAAATATTGGTGTTATGTTAGCTGTCTTCCAGTCCTTGGGTACAAAAGCTGATTTAAAGGATAGGTTACAAACCAGTTAATAATCCTGCAATTTCACATTTGAGGTTTCAGAACCCTTGGGTTAATGCCATCCGGTCCGGGTGATTTGTTCCAAAACCTCCTCTAATGACACTTCAATCTGGGACAGTTCCTCAGATTCGTCACCCTCAAAGGACAATACAGGTTTGGGAATCTCTCTAACATCCACAGCCATGAAGATTGAAGCAAAGAAATCATTTAGTATCTCTGCAAGGGCTTTATCATCTTCCTCCTTTTGCATCTCGATCATCCAGGGGCCCCACTTTTTTTTTTTTTAAGCAGGCTTCCTGCTTCTAATGTACTTAAACATTTTGCTATTACTTTGAGGTTTTTGGCTAGCTGTCGCTCAATCTTTTTTGGCTTTTGTCACATTTTTACACTTAATTTGGCAGTGTTTATGTTCCTTTCTATTTCTCATTAGGATTGGACTTCCACTTTTTAAAAGATGCTTTTTCTCTCTGCTTCTTTTACATGGTTAAGCCACGGTGGCTCTTTTTAGGTATCTTACTATGTTTTTTAATTTGGGGCATACATTTAAGTTGGGCCTCTATTATGGTGTCTGAAAAGTTTCCATGCAGCTTGCATTTCTGTGTGGTAGGGCTGCTTCTCTGCCTTCTCCCACTATCCATACTGAACAAAGCATTCCCATGAAACCAAGGAATATTACAAGCTTCCACTGGAGCCAGAATGACTTGTGTGGGTTGTGTCTCAAATTAAACTCTCAGAAACCTACATCATATTTGTCTTTATTGAGGTCTTTCAATCAGGATGCTTGGGGTTAAGGAATGGTATGGGTTATTGGAAAACCTCACAATGGTGTTAAGGTCCAGCTGTCAAAGTCACAGCTGCTTTGATGGGGAAAGGCGTGTGGTGGGGGAAAGCATTACCTGACTGTGAAAATGAGTGTGTGGGTGTTGGGGGGGGTTGCTGTGACAATAGTTCTGCATTTGCTGACAAGGAAGCCTCTGGTTCCATTCGCGCTGCATCCCAAAGACACTTCAGCATCTCATTTTGATCTTCTGTGAGCTTTAGCATGTGCTCAGTGGCTTCTGTTCTGACTCACATCTCCTTAGCTCTTTCTCCCTTTTCTGTTTGAAGCACTGAATGCTGCAACATTCTTGACCAGATCCTCCCTTGTCCTCAGAGTTTTTCCTCTGTCTGCAGGGAACCTGAAGGTCTCTTCTGGAAAAGTAACCATTAACAATAGAGTGACTGTACTTTTCCTGATAAAGATTGTAACATTTCAGTAACATGCACATCTCTGGGGAAAAATGGCCACTTTTCTTGTTACCCTGGAGCAGGGGTGGGGAAAAGCACCTCTGTGGGCTGGATCCCGCCCACCAACCGGGTGGATCCCACCCGCAGAGGCCCTGCCCGTCCCCTGCCACCAGGCCAATCAGGGCCTGGGAGTGGGGGAGCTGCATGAAACCTTTGCCCTGCCCCTGCCCTGCATGAGCATGCAGCACTTTGAAGTACCTCATGCTCCTTGCAGGTCAGGAGGCAGCTTCCCATGCTCCCCCTCCCCCAGACCCTGATTGGCCTGGGGATGGGGGAGCATGCCATGCCTCTTCTAGGACATGGGTGCATAGTGGGAAGGGGAAGCAAAGGGGCTCCCCCAACCCAATCATGGTTTGGGGGTGGGATAGCCCCACCCCTTCCTGTTTAGGCCCTGCCCCGCCCCTTCCAGGTGGCCTGGGGCTACTTCAAAAAAGTTTGAAGTGGCCCTTGGGCAAAAATTATTGCCCATACCTGCCCTAGAGGCAAATTCAGAATGTCTGGAGAGATCTGATCAGAGTGAATTTTAAAGGTGAGGAAAAGAGAAGAGGGTTGGGCATGGGACCCCAAGGAAGTACAGTCTGCACTTGTGCGGCGAGCGTACATGGAAACCATCTGTAATAATCCTAAACTTATCCACAGGCTGCCATTACTCTGACATATCACTGCAGAAGGTAAACTGGCAAACCCGAACTCTGATTCTGGATGTAAAAGAGGCAGGGAGAGAGGGAGGAAGGTGCCACAATCCATAGCAGTCAATTCTGCCAGCTTGGCTCCAGCAGCACAGTAGGAGTAATGGTTTGGAGAGTGTTGTACCATGGTGGCAGTGAGGAAACGGCAGCCCTGCCACATTCTCTGTGAGAAAGGACATCAGGCAAAGTTTCAACACAATCTCCCAACAGATTCTATGGCTATCTGTGTACATCAATACTCTATTTGGACATAATGTAGACCCAGCAGAGCTTAGCCAACTCAAATACAGGCTCCAGTTGCCCCACATCACTGCCATCAGCACCTCCAGCTGTAAAAGCAACTTCCCATGCCAGCGCCACCCACCGCACTGCAATACACAGCAACTTACCCACCCCATGCTACCACCACTCCTCTCCACAGCTACACTACAACAATTGTATGGTCGCTGCTCCCTCCCCCCAACCTGCACAACTTACCCGGCATCTCTTCCCTTGCTTCATGTTCCACGTCCAATTGCTGAGTCCTCAAACCTCAGGGGTTGGAGAACAATTCCTTGCTGCCTGGCATGCAGGCTGTCACTGGATTAAGCTTCACCTTCTCGTCCACTTCCATCTCTTCATCAATAGCCCAGAGAGAAGTTAACCCCTGTTTCTTTGTTACAGGAAGTATCCATGTTCTCCTTGGGTGTGGATGTGGGGTCCCCACCCAGAACTGTGTTCAGTGATTTATAAAAACAATGTTTTGGGGGCAGCACCAGACTGGCTGTTTCCCTCCTTAGCCTTCTGGTATGTCTGCCAGAATTTATCTTGGCTCTGCACTGTAAGGTATTCCAATTGTACCCCTTTGCGCAAAGGGCTCGAGAAATGCATATCCCAGTTGCTAGGGGTCACTTGCAGCTGTGACTGCAGATTCTTCACACCACTCACTAATAAGATCCAAAAGCTCTGGGGTTCCCCAAACAGGAAAGTGTCTTGAGTGACAGCACTCCCTAAGGTGATACCATGAGGGACCACCACACAATGAAGTAGACAGTAGGAAATAGATTTTAAAGTTTCCCGGGGTTCAGGGGTGGGAGGGGCATATCTGTTTATGTTGCTAAGTGGGCACTGAGGGAAACAGGCTAGAGGTCAATAAACTTGATAAAAAACCTACTGTAGTACACACTGCATGACTGTCTGCACCAAAGGGAGGGGAAGACACAAATGTCCCTTTCAGAGGTGGAAGTTTTGTCTCCAAACCTGGGCACTTTTTGCAACTTTTGTTGTGTTGCAATGTGAACACTCTCTGGGGTTTGTTGACAAAAGGACATTGTGGCAACAAAACTTGCCAGGGTAGACAAGGCCAGACTGCACTGAAGATCACCTCTCTGATAAAACAAGTGTAGGACTGGAAATCAAAACAAAATTGGGATGTCAGAAGTCACACCTAGCTAGTGACAAAATAGGGAAGATGGGACATGACATCCACCACTTCCATTTTGGGGTCCTTAAAAAGACTTCAGGAAAGGGGAAGTCAGCTTGCTAGCTAAGACTAGGTCTATACTGAAAGGGAACGTGGAACCAAGATATGAAGCAACTCAAGCTATGTTAATTACATAGCTGAAGTCAACATACCTTGTTTTGGTTTCCCTGCTGTCCTCACAGTGGGAAGTGGACAGAAGCAAACTCTTCTATCTGCTTCCCTTAGTCCTCCCAGAAGCAGGAGTACCAGCAGCAAGCAGGGGTGCTGTCAGAATTTGATTTAGACTTGCTAAATCAAACTCCAGAAGATAGATTGTTTAGTGAAGACATGGCCTAAGAGACAATGTAATGGGCACAATTTACCATTATGGCTGCCACCCCCACTGTCTCTTGGGACCTCAATGTCCTGACCAGGCTAGAGACTGCAACAAAGATAACATTTCTATCTCTCACCTATTTCAACACAAACACCGCTTGAGTTTTAAGACTTTGGTTACTGCTATCCCCCTTTTTCAGGTATCCTTTTCCTTTCAACTTATCTCCTCTTTCCTTTTGCCCCGTTTAGTAAGTCTGGATTAATCAAAGCAACTTATTTTGTATTGTCAACCTGGCAAACAACTGCCCTCAAAGACAATTACCATCTTTAAAACCCAGGGCTCGAGAAACCGTGGTGAAAACCACTCACCAGCCCCGCACTGAGCATGAGCGAACCAGTGAACGGGCGACCAGCTCAAATCTACTCATCAAGGGCAAGTAGATAAGCAGATTTGTCAAGCCCTGTTAATACCTATATGCTCCTGACCACAGAGGCAACTGAAAGCAATGCCATATTCTAACTAGCCTGATTGCTGTTACAAGTTTGCCTGTTCTCAAAGTGGCTGATCAGACACCAGAGTAGTCCTGTGTTTCTCCAGCAATGTGGTTGTATATATAAGTCAGCACCAAAGTAGCTGCATTTTCTATCTTCCCTATTTTTCTCTCCTTCCACATTTGTCTGTCTTGTTTTTGGAAGTAGGATCAGATTTTACCTACACCTCCAACCTGGCAAACAACTGCCCTCAAAGACAATTACCATCTTTAATATCTACTAAAAAGATGAACAAGTTTCCTCATTAAAAACTCTACAGCACAAGTAAACAAGGAATTTTGTTAGTACAGGCAGTCCCCGGGTTATGTACAAGGTAGGGACTATAGGTTTGTTCTTAAGTTGAATTTGTATGCAAGTCGGAACTGGCTCCAGATTCAGCTGCTGCCACTGAAACTGACCAGGGGCTGACTACAGGAAGCCGGAGGCAGAGTTGCTCTGCCCCCAGCTTCCTGGAATCAGCCTGATCAGTTTCAACAGCTGCTGAATCTGGAGCCTGGGACAGAACAGCTGGGGCACTGCCCTGTAGGTTCCCACAGCTCTACCTGAGGCATTCCGCAACAAAAGCCTGGTCTGCTGGGGGGAGGGGGGCGCACTAGCTGCGCTCCCTCCCCCCGCAGCAGACCAGGGAAACCCGAGCAAAGCCGCTGCCTGGGCAGCTTTGCTCCTGTCCCCCTGGTCTGCTGGGGGGTCCAGAAAAGCCGCTGGACCCCCCCCCCCAGCAGACCAGAGAGACCGGGGAGAAGCTTTTCTCGCCCCGGGGAGGACACGGGTGGCGACTTGCCGCCCGTGAACTCCGGGGCAAGAAAAGCCCCGTTTATAAGTGCGGATCCGACATAAGTCGGATCCGCGTAAGTCGGGGACTGCCTGTACAGACTTAATATTTAACATTTCTAATGCTTTAGTAGTTTCTCTTCTACCTGCTTAAAGAATTTAATGCACTGTTTGTCATACGACTAAGTAGTCCCAGGATCTCTGCATACAAACCACCAAAACATGTTTCCTTAATGGACAGAGAGATGATTATTTTAACACCTTTAACATTCTGGGGCCTATTTATTCTAGCAAAATAAATAAAATGGGTGCACTTAGATGTCAAAAAGAGGACAGAGTTGCTGTAACCATGGCATTATGTTGCTACAAAGCAGAACACCACCTTCCCCCCCCCGTTTGCATGCAGTTATACCTAGTGTAAAGGTCCTTTGTACCTCCACAGCCAATCAGGAATACATTATGGCAGAATAAGGCACCATTATACTGGTATAACTGTACACAAATGAGGAAACTGCATCAGTGTTCTTTAAAATAATCATCACCATCTCCATGTTATCCTCATACAAAACAAGTGCCTAAATCAGATCTGAATCACCTCTCCCACTTTTACAGGTAGTCCCTTAGAGGAACAGAACTGGATTGGCAGTTCATCAGTTTAATCCCACTGAGGCCAGGTCCACACTAGAAACCTTTACTGGAATAGTAATGTTGGCTGAGGGTATGATTTCTGTACTGGGAAATCATATGATGCAACTATAGTTAACTGGTATGAGGTGCATCTGTATTTAGGAGAGTTTGCCAATAGAGTAGAACCTCTAAGAATTATATATAACTGTTACAAATTGACTGGTCAACCACACCCCTCTCCTGGAACAGAAGTATGCAATCAGGCAGCAGCAGACAAACCAAAATAAACTACTGTATGTGTTAAATGTGAACTAAAAAAGTAACATTTTAAAAGTTATGACAAGGTATGGAAACTGTTCATCCTTGCTTCATTTAAACGGACATGGCTAAAAAGCAGCATCTCTTCTGCATACCTAAGTTTCAAAGTTATATTTACTTAATGTTCACCTGTAAACTTTTGAAAGAACCATCAAAATGCTCAGAACATCTCCATTCCCTCATAATGGAAGTCCTACTGTGAAACAAGACCAGTCAACTCTTCCCAGTGTAGATTAGGCCTGAAAACCTACAGCATTTGAGCATCTAAATCATTTGAGCATTTTGGAAAGGTCTCCCTCCTTCATGGAAACCCTGCTCCCTACCAAGAGCAGACAAGTGTGAAACCCTCTGGAGTGCTACTCTTTTCACCCAGCACTTACCTGAGGCTTCCTGTGCCAAAAAGTATTCACTAACATATAGGAATTTCCTCCAAGTCCTTGCCCCATTATCTAGTCAGAATCCTGTAAGCACTGGGTTAGTAGTGTAACAGACAGGTATGGATGCATGGGTTGAGGAGAATAGTGCTAGGGAAGCTAGTGCAAGTAGCACATGGGGTGGGGTAGGAGTGGCAGACTAAGAACCAATCTGGGGACACAGTGATCTGGTAGACAGGACCACTAATTCAGGGCACTAAGGGGGACAGAGCAAGTCAGGGAAGGAAGTTTGGGAGCACTCCTCTGATGCACTTAGGGAGGAGTGTGCTGCTATAGGAGACTGAGGAGGCATGAATGGGACCCTGGAGATAGTGAAGGACTTGCTAGGGGGTGAGGCAGACATTCAGGGAGGTCTGTTGAAGCAGTGGTTTGGGGGAAGACATTGTCCTAGGGAAGTGCCTAGGTACGGTTATGGCAGGCAGGGCCCCCCTGGAAGGACCTCCTCCCCCACCCATCTCACTCCAGGGGAAGAAGTGTCACGCCCACTACACAGCTCTCCTGCCCTCAACCCACACCCTCCATTCCTAATCCCACCTACTACAGAAGGGACACCGCCTTGTGGAGGCCTTACACCTAATGCACACCCCCTCCCTCCCTTGCAGGAGGGAGATGGTCACCCCTGCCCTTCCCCCCCGTCCCCTTCCCCCTCCCCCCCCACAATGCACACGGCCCCCCCCGTGTGCTTCCTCCCTCCCCCCCATGCCCTTCCCCCCTCCCCCCCACAATGCACACGGCCCCCCCATGCCCTTCCCCCCTCCCCCCTCAATGCACACGGGCCCCCCCCATGCCCTTCCCCCCTCCCCCCTCAATGCACACGGCCCCCCCCGTGCCCTTCCCCCCATAATGCACACGGCCCCCCCGTGCCCTTCCCCCCTCCCCCCCACAATGCACACGGCCCCCCCGTGCCCTTCCCCCCTCCCCCCACAATGCACACGCCCCCCCCGTGCCACACGCCCCCCCGTGCCCTTCCCCCCTCCCCCCCACAATGCACACGCTCCCCCGTGCCCTTCCCCCCTCCCCCCCATAATGCACACGGCCCCCCCAGTGCCCTTCCCCCCTCCCCCCCCACAGCCCTTCTCTGCCCCCACAATGCGCAAGACCCCCCCCCCACTTGACCTCCCGCGCGCTCACCTTGTCCCTCTTTATTGTTGGCGGCCTCCCCGTCGGCGGGCGGCTCGGCCCGCAGGCACTCCCGGCAGACCGAGTGGAGGCAGGGCAGCAGGCGGGGCTCCCGCTCGGCCCGCAGCCGCTCGCGGCACACGCCGCACTTCTCCAGCAGCTCCATCGCCTCCGGCCGCTTCTCCCCGCCGGGGCCGCCCGCCTCGGCCGAGGCCGCCGAGCCCGACATGGCGGCCGCCCCCCTTCCTCCTCCTTTCCCGCGTCTGCCGGCGAAGCGGGGGGGGGGAGGGTCGCCGCGAGGCTAGCGCAACGGTCGCCGGAGGGGGGAGGGGCGCCCGCACGCGCTCGCGCCGCCAAGTCGGAGGGACGTTCGCCGCGAGGGCCGCGCGCGCGCCGCTAACGGCGATGGAACGTTCACGGCCCCGCTGCACAAAGCCTAGGAGACAAGGGGAGCTGCGCGCGCACACGCACGCCGCGCGAGACAGAGAGAGAGAGGGGAGGGAGGCGGGGAGAGAAAAGCAGAAAACCCGCCTGCCTGCTTTGGCGTCGCTCCTCCTACAGGGAGAGAGCGACGGCCAATCGGAGCTGAAATAGCCCACGAGGGCGGGCTTAGCAAGGGGAAAGTCGGGCCGGCCGGCCAATCCGGGGAGAGCGTCTCCCTACGTTCGGCGTAGGGCTGGAGAAAGAACGATCGATTGAAGTTGATGCCAATCGCGGGGCTTAGGCAGGGAGGTGGTGGGGGAGGAGGGAGGAGTGAGGAATGACAAGACAGAGAGCCAATCCGCTCCCCCGGTTGCCGGGAGGCCGCAGAATACGTAGAGACTGACAGGAGGTGA
The DNA here is from genome assembly GCF_049634645.1 of Pelodiscus sinensis. Taxonomy (NCBI): domain Eukaryota; kingdom Metazoa; phylum Chordata; order Testudines; family Trionychidae; genus Pelodiscus; species Pelodiscus sinensis. The sequence continues at coordinate 2,735,854 of NW_027465849.1, forward strand.
GGGCGAATCCGCTTTAGGCGAGGCAGGCCTGCCTGAGTAGAGCGTGGAAGGCGCCTCAGAACGGTCGGTTAATAAGGCTCCGCCTCCCGCATGCCGAAGGCAACAGCCAGTGATTGACGTGTCTCGAGGCCAATCAGCCATCGAATCTTCCCCCGGGGGTGGGAATTTTTTTGATTAGCATGGAGCGGACCCGGCAGGTTTCCTACCTTCCAGGAGGAGGCGGGATGTAGGTTGTGACGGACAGGAAAGAGAACCAATCAGATCATGAATTACCTCAGGACCGACTCAATGACTGACAGGAGTTGAAGCCAATTACTTCATCCTAAATTCCCGCTGCCCAGCTCCTGCCTGCCCACAGAGGGCATAGGAATGGGGGGGGAGGGAATCCATTCCCCCCCCCCCCAAAAAAAAATCCCTGAGGTTTATCACTTCCCTCAAAGTGGGGTGGGGGCAAATTATGAGTGAATCTGGAGTGACCCAAAGGACACTGTTTAGCTATGTGGAGTCACTCTGGATTCACTCTGGATTGACCCAGAGCAGGTTCCACCCCACGCTTCATTGGAATAACTTTAGAGTCACTCTGCACTGACCCAGTGAAGGGCCTGCTCTCTGAGCTCAGGAGTCACTCTGGAGTCACTCCAGTTTGACCCAATACAGGGTCCCGCGCCACTGAGCTCAGTGGAATTGCTCCAGATTCACTCTGTGTCCTAATATAGGGCCCCAACCGGGTGAGCTCAGTGGAATCGCTCCAGATTCACTCTGTGTCCTAATATAGGGCCCCAACCGGGTGAGCTCAGTGGAATCGCTCCAGTTTCGCTCCAGTCTGACCCAACCCAGGGTCCCTAGTCCACTGAGCTTTGGGGAATCACTTCAGATCGACTCTGGTCTGACCCAATACCCGGTCCCACCCCACTGAGCTCAATGAAATCACTCCAGACTGACCCAATGCTGCGTCCCACCCCATGGAGCTCAGTGGACTCACTCTGATTCACTCTGGTCTGACCCAAAGGAGAATCACTCCAGATTTGCCCAAACCAAAGTCTGCCCCCTGCCTTGACTCCAACACTCTTCTCTGAATCCAGAATTTCAATTTAGAAATAATAAGAGTGCGGCCGTGAAGCAGAGCATTGGTGATTGTTTGAAGGAAGCCACACAAACATTTCTGGATCTTTAAAACTTGCCTCCCTGTGAGCGATGAAACGCATTTGATCCATTTAACTAACTTTAGGACAGAGTACGTGCCGAGAGTGACTT